>NW_006921824.1:4279449-4313601 GCF_000298275.1 Orycteropus afer afer | reverse complement strand
TAATTAATTCCCAAATTCTCCTTGGTTTGGTGTAACTCTTATTTCAATACACTTCTATCAGGAAGTTATCAATTTCTTCTCTTCTTTGGTGGGATCTTGCTTGGAGCTTCTGATCTTTTCCAGCCTGGACTAGCTTCTATGTGTCTGACCCAAAGCTCTTGGCCTGATAGCTCCTTATATCCATGGTCTTCAATATTAACTTTGTCTTTTTTCTTTTCTGGAGCGTCTGTTTCCTACATCTGTTTTAATGAAGCACTTCTTATAATAGCTTCTAAAGAAAGGATTGATGAAAGTTTATTTTGTTTTTTCTTTTTAGAATATACGTGTCTGAGTATGTTTTGTAGTTATCTTCACCTTTAATTATTCATCTGGACAGTAATTTAAATGTTAGAAATAATTTGAATAATTTTTAAAAGCATTTTTCCTTTGTATGCATTTCCCATAGAACTCCTCAGAAGACTAATGCCATTTGGATCTTGTTTCTTGTAAATAATGTGTTTTTACTCCCTCCTCTCTTAAATCTTTAGAATCTTCTAATAAAATCCAGTGTTATGAAATAACCATGATGATGTTATGGGTCTGTTTTGATTCACTTTTCAAGGCTTTTAATGAACATGTTTTGTCATCTGGAAATATTGGTTCTTCAGCCCTGGGAATTATCTTGAGTTATTTTACTGATGAGTTCCTCATTTTGTGTTTTCTTTTTGAAACACCTATTTTTGGTTTTTGTTACTTGGATATTGGATCTTCTGGACTCATTCTATAATTTTCTTATTCCCGTTCCACAATTTTCTATCATTTTGTCATTTTTTTTTTGCTTTATGTTCTGGAAGTTTTCTTCAAGTTTGTCCTCTAATCCTTCCCTGGAATTTTCATTTCTGCCAATCTGTGTTTACTTTCCAAGATCTCTTGATTTTTTGCCGTGTTCTTTTTGTTAATGTGTACATAACATCCTGTTTTTGTTTCATGGGTGCAAAATCTTCTCTCTCTGAGGATATAAGATAGTTTATATACAGTTTTCATATCTCTATAGTTACTCTACTGTAGTTACTGTCTATAGTTTCTGTCTCCTTCAAGTTGAATTTTGGTGTATTGGTTTTAGTTTCTGTCTTTCATGTTATTCACATGTTTGATAACTTGGCTCTTTATAGCTAGACTTGTAACTGTGGTTTTACTGTAAGGAGAAATTGTTGTGTTATTTTGTGTGAAAACTGCCACATCAACATTTTTCAGGTCATTTCTGTTGGGCAGACCAAATTCCTCAAATAAGAATCTTACAGTATCCAGCCTGAGGAATATAAGCCTTGCTGCAAGATTACTGGAAGGTGAATAGACAATACAGTTGAAGGTTTGACATTCAATGTGTAAACATTCACATAATCTACATGATTTGAGTATGACATCACTATTCTCTGCTATTCATTTAGTATGGAGACCCTCTGTTTTACACCCTCCAGAGAATAAATGTCTAATCTTCTGTTGGGGTGTTAGGGTGCAACTGCCTGGCTCAGAGGAATTAGGGACAGCATCGGAGGGGGAGGTGTCCATCTGCTTCTTAGAATTTTAACAAATCCTCCGGTTTCAGCTCTGTATTTGCCCCCTCACTTCCAGAGGTACCTGATGGTGGTAATTCCTGAGATATTTGCAAGTTTCCGAGTGTAAATTATGTTGCTTTTTTTTTTTTTTTTCTTTCCACAGGTTTAAGGTTCTGCTGTTTAAGACATTACTATGTATATGGCGATGGGAGCTCTGGTAGCATAGTGGCTAAGGCACTTGACTGCTAACCACAAGGCTGGCGGTTCAAACCCACCAGCCACTCCTCGGAAGGAAGGTTGGGCAATCCTACTTCCGTAGTGATACTGCCTCAGAAACCCAAGGAGGGGTCGCTATGAGTCGGGGCTGACTCGACGGCACATAACAACAACAACAACAATGTGTATGGCGTAGTGCATTTGACTGCTAATGGGAAGGCTGGCAGTTCAAACCTACTAGCCACTCCTTCAAAGGAAGATTGGGCAATCTCCTTCCATATAGGGATACCACCTTGGCAACCCAAGGAAGGGTAGGTATGAGTTGAGTCGACTTGACGGCAGTGAGACTATGCTTTGTAGCTTCCAAGCTTTTGTTGTTGTTGTGTCCTCTCCTGTTCTCTTTTAAGGCCTTAGAGCTTAAAAAATATTTACTATTATTTTGTGGAGTTTTGAGGGGGAACAGAAATGCATGAAGGTATTTAGTTTACATCTTTGGCTGGAGTGTTTCTGTCTCTTGGGTCTTTCAGTTCTCCCTCTTCTTACTTTGCTTTCACTTGTTTATTATCCAGATTTACACAGCAGTTGATTTATAAGTTCTCACTGCTATCTAACTTTTGTCTCAAGCTTCTTGGTCAGTAGGGAATATCCCGACCTTGCTGAACTTGGTACATCATCCGTCTACTTAACTTGTACGTCTAGTCCACTGTTTGCTTGGCTTCTCACCTCTTCTACACAGTTCTTGCTCTTTGGAATTCCTGTTGTTTGCAAGACCTCTGCTCTGTCATTCTCCCTGGCATTCTTCCTCCCTGCTCAACAGTATATCGTTCTTAAAGTCAAGATTCTGTTTATACTCTGAAGGCTAGAAGTGGTAGACAATAGAGAGAAGAGGAAAAAAAGTAAACACTGTCAGTGGTAAGTTTAAGGACTAAATTTAAAGCAATCAAGGATAAAATTCCTTTTTTTTTTGGTCAACCTTTTAATAAGTGTTATTCTGTAGTCCACAGTGAATTCCATACAGTACTGTTTGGGTGTTGTTGATACACTTGTTATTGATACTTTTTTTTTTTTTTTTCAGTTTGTGTTTGGGGTGAAATACTGTCAGCTGGAACACTTTGCTGAGCCAGGCAGTGTAGGATGGGAACATATGTGCCTTTGATGAAAGCAGCTTTGCAGTTTAAAATCACTGGGATTCCTGTGAAGCTGTGTCTTGTGAACATTGTTATATAAGCACTGCCTTTAACATCTTTGGCTTGAATCTCAAGCAAATAAGTTTGCAGAGTATGGGTTTACTGGCTGAGCAAGGATGAAAGTGAAATGCCTCACTGTTATGGTACCTGACACTTCTGTTATCAGATATAAATTTTACTACACATGTTTAAAATAAGGGAAGGAAGGCTGACTAATAAAAACCATCACAGTGAGTGGCAAAAAGAAAGCTTTATAAAGATAATGGCTGAATGTTGTGTCCCATTAAAGCAGACTTGAACAACCAGAACATGTGAAATAGAGTGAAGAAGCAAGAGAGTGGTGTGGAATAAAGTTAGGATGATAATGTGACCAGGTCATGCAGGTCTCTGAAGACCATTTTATTCAATGGATGGGCATCAATAGAGGGTTTTGCATAAAAAAATGGCATCTAACATATTTGAACAGAATCTCTCTGGTCACTGTGTCAAAAACAGACTCAAGGGGGATAAGAGACAGAAATACAGTTCAGGGAGGCTACTGTGGTAACCTAAGGGAGAGAAAATCATAGGTTAGACCAGAGTTGTAGCGGCAGAGATGGCAGGAAGTGATTAGGTTCTAGTTATATGTTGAAAATAGAGCCAACAAGATGTGCCAGCATCTTGGATGTGCTTATTAAAATAAGATCAAGGATGACTCCAGGAATGTTTGGTCTGTGCATCCTTAAAGATGGGGAAAATTATAGATAACGTCAAGTTTTATTTATTTATTTATTTTGGGACGAGATGTAGTAGAATGAAGAGTTAAATCTTGATAAATGATGTTAAGTTTGATATGTTTGTTAGGCATACAAGTGCAGATGTTCAGTAGGCAATTGGATAGACAAGTCTCAAATTCAGGGGAAAGATCCCGGCTTTTAGGGGGATTTGTTAGTATAGAGCTGATTAATTTAAAACCATGGGACTGGCTGAACTCTCCATAAAACTGAGAACAGATAGAGAAAAGGGCTAAGAACTAAGCCTTGGGCATTCCATTATTTAGTGGTCAGTAAAATAAAGAGAAACCAGTAAAGAGTCTGAGAAGGAGCCCTCAGGGAGGTAGGAGGAACACTAAGATGGAGGTATTCTGCAGGCTAGGTGAAGAAAGGGTTTCAAGGAGGAATAAGGGAGCAAACATGGCAAGTCCCCTTTACCAGGCCAGTGGGATGAGGCCTGGGAATTGACATTGGACTTTTCAGTTTGGAAGTCTCTGGTGATCTTGAGCAGATTTGATGAAGTGGTGGTGGTAAAAGCTTTTACTAACCTATTTGTGCGTTTGTTTCCTCATCTGTAAAATAATACTTGTATCATGAGGTTGTTGTGAGAACTAAACAAACTAATTCATATAAAGTACAAAAAACATTGCCTGATACACTGAAATGTTAAATAAATAACTTTTTCTAGGAACCTCTACTCAGTTGGACATAAATTGTCAGTCATGATCCTTTGGCAACCAATTAAGAATTTACCTAGTTGAATGAGCATCCAATCCATACAACTATCTGCCAGGCTATCAGTGAAAACCTTAGCCAGTGCCTTGCTGAAGTATAGGCAAGCTGCACAGTGTGGTAAGTCTATCAACCAATAAATGACATTATTGCAATACTACGTCTATCTCAGGATCACATTTGCATCTTAGAGATCATGCCTGTTGTTTCTGGGTGCTCACCCATACTAAATTTGACCATGGACAATGCCTCACTCACCACTTTGTTAGAATTCACCATGTTCTTTTATTATTTGGAAACTATAATTGTATTCACCTTATTTATGGTTTTTTGCTAACCCTGTCTTTTTCAGTCATAGCTGGCAGTGGTCCAGTTACCTGTGGCAGACTCTCTGCAGTATCTTGGAATGAAATCTGATGGGGCTAACCTCATGAACTCATTTAAAGCTATTTATGTTTTGTTTTCTTTTTCAATCAGTTTGTCTACCACTTTCAGGTTCATGTCCTTCCAAACAGTGCTCATTATAATCTATGTTATAGTCTGAATATCATTCTGCTTGAAATAGAAGACAGTTAGAGCAGGAGTTGAGAACTTGTATGTCCTCTGTGTCATTGATCAGGAGATACGAAGAAGCGTTATTCTTTCTTCCTACTCTTTGTTGTCCTTAGCATTTGTGTGTGTGTGTGTGTGTGTGTGGTTTTCAGGCAAACTTTGGGGCTTTAGATTTCCTAACAGCCTAGATTTTCTAACTATCTGCATAGAAAAATTCCCATTTAGGCCCTAAGATACTGGCAGCTCCTTTTACTGCATCTAACATAGTGTTTTGTTCTGAAGATTATCTGAAAGCTTCATGAGTTTGTCAGAGCAGCTGTAAAGCTGCTCTCTTAATTTATTAGTCTCCTTAGCATTGAATTACTTTAATTCACCCTAGAGCTTGTCCAAGTCTATATTTTTTTTCATTTCTTGCATTCTTTCCTTTCCTCCTTCCCTTTTATTTTCTTTCTCTACCATCCAGCTGCAATGTTTCCTGCCTGAAATATTTTGAAATGTCTATTATATGGCATTTTAGGATGGAGTCCTTGGGTCGTGCAAATGATTAATGCACTTGGCTGCTAACTGAAGGATTGACAGTTCAAGTCCACCTAGGGACACTTTAAGAGAAAGACCAGACTGTCTAATCTTGAAAAATCAGCCATTAAAGGAGCACAGTTCTACTCTGACACACACAGTATGTCAGAGTATTAGACAGCAACTGATTGTTTATGTTCGAATGCATGGAACATTCATCCAGTATTGATCAGTATGTAGCCTTTATAATCGCCAACCTTGTGAATCTCTACTATGGCAAAAAGAAAAACGTATTCTTCTGGTCTATGCATTGACCAAAAAAAAAAAAAAAAAAAAAGTTGGTACCTGCAGGGCCTTTTCTCTAGTTATTTTAGAGCTTATTTTTCTTAATGTGGGAATTTCTTCTTTGCTATTGTGTCAGAAAGCACTCAAACATTAAACCATTATTTGTAGTGTTGAAATCCATAATTGGGAATGTGACTTCACAGTCCAGAATTTTGCACATAAGAATTGACCAGAAGCTGCACTGTGGCCACATGATCCAGACTGTGTAGGTGATACCAGTCACACAAGCATTAAAAAGAACTCATTGGGAATTTAAGAGTTAAAAGAAGCCAGTTATATGTGTCAAGAGCAGTGGGAAAGGGTTGGTTAATATGTTGGTTTTCTGTCCTCCACATGTGAAATGCAAGATATAAAAAATGTACATTTACATTATATGTAAGTATATATTTTAGTCTGACAAAAACTGACGTGGAGGAATACTCGTTATGGTACTTGAGGGGAAAAATAAAACAGTACTTTTGGAGAATTTTCAAGAGGAGGAGAAAACATTTAAATGAACAGTTAAATATGTAGGCTACAGCTACACAAAAGAAAGCTCATATGGTTTAATGTCATACATTAGTTTGTTTGAGATCTTTTTGTGCTTTATTTTCAATTAAAAATGACTGTGTACTTTAATTAGTCTTACAGTAGGCTAGAGAGTCATATGTCTTTTAGTTAAGCACAGCATAATTTACATGGTGCTCTCTCCCTTCTTCTTGGTAATAGGTATAACTTCTGGTTAACCAACAAAATGTGCTCCACAGAAACCCAGGCCAACCTATCCATAATGTGTTGACAGTATGGTTTGGTATGTTTCTTATTACACTTTGTGTGGTAGTTAAGGTTATATGTCAACTAAGCTGGGCCTAGTTTTGGGTGGCTGGACAGCTGGATGTAGTTACTCCCCATGATGAGACTGGTAATCGACTACATGGTGGAATCTACTGTGAGCAGCTGCCTTAAGGATGTGATCTGCCTCCAATATAGAAGAAGCTTTGAGAAAGGGCTCTAGCTTTTGGTACACGTAGATCCTGCATTTGGCTGAGGATTCCTCTCAATGGCCTGCAGTGTTGTCTGTTGATCTTAGGTCTGTTAATGGACTTGAATTAGTGGCTTGAAGTGTTGCTTGATAATCAGGGACTGTGCCATTTTACTCGTTGACCTTGGGTTTGTCAGCCTCAGCAGGTTCAGTGGGCCAGGAGCAAGAGGCAGAGCTGAAGCCCAAGGTTGCGGGCTTTCACTCAGACCCTAGAGCTAGAACTTTGAACTTGGACTTTTAGCCTCCTAAACTGTAGGAGAATAAATCCCTGTTTTTTAAAGCCATCCACATGTGGTATTTTCTGTTAGAGTGGCACTAGAGGACCAAAACACTTTGCTTAACTGAAAAGGAATAATTTCTAGGTTTTAATTCATCTGTTAATCAGTCAAACATTTATTTAACATATTTTACATACATACATATACATGAATATATGTGTATATATATATGTGTGTATGTGTGTGTACATGTGTATGTATATTTATATACACCAGAAGGCTGGCAGTTCAAACCCACCAACTGCTGCTCAGAAGAAAAATTGGGCAATCTACTTCCATAGAGATAACGCCTCAGAAATCCAAGGAGGGATTGCTATGAGTTGGAAATCACTGACGACAGTAAGTTTTTCTTTTTTTTTTTTGAGTTTGATATAAATTTATGTGCATGTAAGTAAATTTGAGAAGCCTCTGGATGTTAATGTGCTTGGCTGCTAACCAAAAGTTGGAGATTAGAGTCCACTCAGAGACTCCCTGGAAGAAAAGCCTGACAGTTTTCTTCTGAATAATGAGAAGTGAAAACCCTACTGAGCAGAGTTCTATTCTGACACACACAGGGCTGCCATGAGCTAGAATTGACTCAACAGCAATTGGAAAAAATACATATATGTTTGTGCCCTCAGTGTCTTGATATAGTTCTGTCCATCTAGATGCACAGAGCTATAGAGGTAACTATAGAAATAGATATCTAGGTCTAAGAATGAAAAATCAAGTGAAAACCCTTTTTCTGTCCTCAGAAGCTCAGGAGTTTCAAAGGAGAGCTATCTTACACAGTTGAATCTGGAAGTAAAATTAGATACTGGAATGCACTTGTATAATAAGATGAAACTCAGAAAGTCAATTTTATCTTTTGCATCCATTATATCTTGGAATAAGCCGGGGGGTGGGAAAAAAAAAAAAAAAACCCACCAACCCTGGTTATGGAAATAATCACACAGTCCAACCTATGTCACAGAGTTGCTATGAGATCAAATGGAAGAATACATGATAAGCATGTTTAAGGTTTTGAAGCACAAAAGATTATTGGTACTTTTCAAAATAGTCAACATCCAGCATCTATGGGTCCCTGAGAACATGTGGCAAATTGAGATGTATTTTGTTAATTATATCTTGGTCCAGCAGGCAGACAGGTAGAAGGACTTGTCCTCTTCTCTTCTGAAATTAGGTCATATCCAGGCTTGTTGTTGTTGTTATGTGCCGTCAGGTCGGCCCCGACTCATAGCGACCCCTCCTTGGGTTTCCGAGGCAGTATCACTACGGAAGTAGGCTAGGAGACCCTTAACGACAGGTCAGTCCTAACTCAAAGGATTGAGAACAGCCAGTGAGATGGATAGAGTTTTTGTGTGCTTCCCTCATGTTATGCTTTCCCAGAACCGGATTCAGTGGTTTGTCAGCTCTGCGTGTGTCCCGAGATGTGGGGCTCTAGAGGGTCATTTACGATCATCAAGTGGCTTAGTCAAGATTCCCCGGAATGCTGATGACTCAAAATTGATCAGAACATACTGAAGTACCATAGTCTTCAAGCCCTTCTCTCTCACACTCAATTTCTAGGTGAGAGCACAAGAATTTTCTTCCCTTCAATTAATGGTCTATGAGACACCACACATTCAATTAAGGTGTTGAGATTCTATCAACAAAGGCATGGCAGAAAAATAAGTACACTTTCCTGAATTTTAAGGAACTAACTGAATTTTTCTTCCCTTTATTTACAGAAGTTCTTTTTACGATCATATTTTGGCTTTGGATTAATGACTAGATTTTGGTAGCAAGAGAGTGAAAATCAAGCCTCGCAGTCCAGCAACTGTGTTTAATTACTGAACACATGAGTTGTATTTCACCTTTTTTTTTTTTTTTTTGCTTCGGAACTAATGTCTGCTTCTCCAGTCTGCTGCAGAACGTGTTTTGCAGCTCTACAACAATGGATAAAAATAAATGTTTGGGAATGTGTTCTGAGACAGCTAACGAGAGAAAGCCACACAAAAGCACACAGGCATTGGTAGGAATGACAAATTAATTGTGCTGCCTTTAAGTGATAACAGAGCAATTAATGCATTTAATTGCTTTATTGAAACGAAAAGCTCTTTTGCAGTTTGCATAATTTCTTTGTGTAATTAGAATGTTTTATAAATTTAGAAGCAGATGCATGACCTCTGAGTTAGGGAGTTTTGGTAATTTCTGTGTTTTTTAGTTTTTATAATTTATTCTCACAGAATTTTCTTTTTCTAGTGCAGACTGAGAGTTTCTAATGAGATAAATTATTATAAGGAAAGGAAGGTGAATTTCTTCTTTAAAGTCTAACAACTCGGAATAATTTGTTGGTATTTCCCATATCGTAATTCACTGAATCTTGCTTCCAAGATTATAATTTTTATTTTTTTTCTTGGTGAGAAATACCCTAAAATTATGGGTTTATTTCAAAGAGCCCCCTCCCAAACACAGCCCAACATGAAAGTTAGTTCCTGAGTCCAGTGGTTTTTAAGTTGGGTTGAAGGGTGTCTTTTCAGGTTACTTAAAGACGTCTGAGGGTTCACCTTGAAACGAGAAAATGGAGAGAGGAGAGCAGACAGGGCACCATACATACATACATACATGAGGGTTTTTACATTTCATGTTTAGCGTTTAGCACTCAGTACCTTGGAATAAACAAATGAGCATGCTTAACCTCCTACCTCTTCATTCCTGCTTTAACTTGAGAGGCTCTATTTTTCCATTTTCTGTTTTGCACTCAGATTTTTTTCCAAAATTCACCAGCAGATTTCCAGAGATGATGTAAAATTGTGTCTGAGGCCACTGACCTGTATCTGCCTCTTACACAAATCAGTGTCTTGATCCTCTCCACCATCTGCTCTCTCTTCTCCATTTCTCTCCACCTTTCTTCCTCGCCTCTGGCTTCCCTGTACCATTTGCTCCATTGGGAATTGGTGTCCTAAAGTGCTGGCCACGAGCTTCTCTTCATTCCCCCACTGGATTGGCACAGTGATTAAAAAGACTGCCAACCCATCACAGAGATGGGCTTGCTCCCTGAAAACTATCATGCACTGTATAAATGCAAGACATTAGTAGTAGTTTTATTATAGGGGTTTATTGATTTGTCAAAGTAATTGATATCCCTTGCCATGATTGGACAACCTTAGATATCCTGAGATTTGGCTGCCTAGTTTTCCTTCCTAGGTCTTCATTGACCTCTCTTTCTTCCTTTGGTTTGGAGGTGCTATATTTAAACGTGACTGGTTTCAAAACATCATTTGACCCTTGATTCACTGAGACAGAGAAAATGATTTGTCCTCTCATGGTGTCCTTAAGTGACACACGATGAACAGGTGGATAAGAAGACTAGGAACTCTTTACTCGACTTCCATGTTGTGCTAGACTGATTAAAATACACTGTCCATTTTATAATAAACAGTAAGCTGTCTTTAGAGGGTGTCTATTATGAACCTAAGTGCTTTACATGCACTGATTCACTTAATCTTCTCAATAACTCTATGAGGTAAGTGATATTATTATCCATATTTTAGCAGAGATACTGGAGCACAGAGAGAGGAAGTAACTTTGCTGACGGCCACCCAGCTCATAAAACTGGAAATTGGTGAGGCAGTCTTGCTCCAATTTGGAATGTGAAATGCTCTCTATTTAATCATCTCAGTGATGCTGTAATTTCCTTTGCATTTTTTGTTTATCTCTACAAACCCTTTTCTAACTTTATGAAACATAGAAAAACCTGGAGTGGTTATATCATCATTAAAATATATTCTCTATGGGCATATACTATTTATTTTCTAATGAAATGAAAATATCTTCATTTTTTTCTGATTATAAAAATGATACAGGCTTGTAAAGAAGAATAAAACAGTACAGGCAATGTAAAAAATCACAATCAGCAGAAGCTCCACCACTTAGATGCATTTGAGTAAATAAACTTTCTGATATTTTTCTATGTACGTGTACATATATACATAGAGCATTTTTATACTTGAGACTATACTATTCATATTGCTTTGCAGCCTATTTCTATGCTTACAATGTGTTGGGGGATGTCTTTCAGTGGTGATGAATATAAATACCTTATTTTTTAATGGCAATTTAGCACTTTTTGGTATGGCTGTACCATATTTTATTGACTATGCAAAAGCATTTGACTGTGTGGATCATAACAAATTATGGATAACATTGAAAAGAATGAGAATTCCAGAACACTTGATTGTACTCATGAGAAACCTGTGCATAGACCAGGAAGCTGTTGTTTGAACAGAACAAGAGGATACAGCATGGTTTAAAATCAGGAAAAGAGTGCATCAGGATTATATCCTTTTGCCGTACTTAATCAATCTGTATGCTGAGCAAATAATCTGAGAAGCTGGACTGTATGAAGAAGAACGTGGCATCAAGGTTGAAGGAAGGCTCAGTAACAACCTACAGTATGCAGATGACACATCCTTGCTTGCTGAAAGTGAAGATGATTTGAAGCACTTACTGATAAAGATTAATACATCCATACAGTCTGCACTATGGCTTACACCTCAACATAAAGGGAATGAAAATCTTCACAACTGGACCAATAAGCAGCATCATGATAAATGGGGAACAGATTGAAATTGTCAAAGATTTCATATTACTTGTTTCGACAATCAACACCTATGCAAGCAGCAGTCAAGAAATCAGAGGACATATTGCACTTGGCAAATGTGCTGCAAAAGATCTCTTCACAGTGCTGAAGAGCAAAGATGTGTATTTGAAGATTAAGGTGCGCCTAACACAACCAATGGTGTTTTCAATCACCTCATATGCATGTGAAAGCTGGGTAATGAATAAGGAAGACCTAACAAGAGTTGATGCTTTTGAGTTGTAGTGCTGGTTAAGAACACTGAAAGTACCATAGACTGCCAGAAGAACTAACAAATCTATCCTGGAAAAAATGCAGCCAGAATGCTCCTTGGAAGTGAGAAAGGCCATACTTCATCTCACTTAATTTGATCATATTGTCAGAAGGCATCCTTCCCTGGAGAAGGCTATCATGCTTATTAAAGTGGAGGGTCAGTGAAAAAGGGGAAGTCCCTCAACAAAATGGACTGACACAGTGGCTGCAATGATGGGCTGAAGTATAGCAAGGATTGTAAGGCTGGCTCATGATGGGGCAGTGGTTTGTTCTGTTGTACATAGGGTCACTAGGAGTTGGAGCTGACTCAATGGCACCTAACAACATAACAACAACCATATTTTAATGAAGCAATCCTGTATTGATTAACATTTAAATTGCTCCCAATATTTCACACTATAAACAATATTATAATAAACATGATTTTTACCTATTTATACATATTTGGGGCAAACTTGTAGAAGTGGGATTGTTGGAATATAGGTCATGCCTATGTTTTATTTGGGTACATAGTGCCAAACCTGAAAGGCTGTAACAACTTAATATGACACCAACATCTTTAAATTGTGGTAAAAATGTATGTAAAAAAATTTGCCAATTTGACATTTTTTATATGTACAGTTCAATGGCATCGATTACATTCATTGCTTTTTGCAATCATCATTACTATCCATTTCCAAAGTTTTCATCACCATTAATAGAAACTCAGTGACCCCTAAGCAGTGACCTTCTATCTGCCTTCTGCCAGTCCATTGTTGTTGCTATTAGTTGCTGTTGAGTTGACTTCAATTTCATGGTGACTCCGTGTACAGCAAAACAAAACACTGTCCAGGCCTTAACCATCTTTGTGATCATTGGCATGATTCATTGTTTCAGACATTGTGTCCTCCAACCTAGAGGACACTGGGTAACCGCTCATATACCTTGATCTATACATTTGCCTTTTCCAGATATTTCATACAAGTAGGATCATACAATACCTTTTTGATCATACAATCAAAAAATACCTTTTGTCATTGACTTACTCAGCATAATGTTTTCAAGCCTCATCCATATTGTCACATGTATCAGGACTTCATTTCTCTTTCTGACCAAGTAATAGTCCGTTGTATATATGTACCACATTTTATTTATCCATTCATCTGGCCACTAACATTTTTTGAGTGTACCAACTTTCTTATTCTTTCTATTCTAATAATTAGAATAATTAGAAATCATTCTAATTTTAAATTTTGTTAATTTAAAATTAACAAAATGTTGATTTTGTTAATTTTAAAATAATTTTTTCTGATGTTGATATTTTTTTGTTTTTATTTCTAGTACTTCAAGGATTAATGATATTGAATATTTATTATGTTTATTGACCATTTATATGTTTTACAAATTGCCTGTTAATGGCTGTGTATATTGTTTTTATTAGTGTGTTATTTCTTTTAAATAGATCTTTATTTATTTATGTATCAGAGATACAAATAAGTCTTTTGTTTTATCTTATACATTGCAAATATTTTTTTATTTGTAGTGGCTAGTTCTTTAGCCTTGTGTTTTTTTCTTTCTTTTAAATTAATTGATTAATTAATTAATTGCCATGCAGGAATTTTGCATTTTTCACTATGGTCAAATACATATTTATAGTTTCTGCCTTTTGAGTTATTCTTAGTAAAGGCTTCTTTACCCCAACATTGTAAAGATGACTTCTTAATAGGACTCAGAACCAGGACACATAACATCACTTATATATCCATGACTATAAAGTTTAAGAAGAGCTGTCAAGAGCACTGTCTCAAAGCACCAGAAGACAGACGTAGAGCAATCCCTCATGGTCAGCCAGACACTGTGGGAGAGAAATCCACCAGATCTGCCAACTCAGGACCGTGGTACTGGGGGACACCAGACCCAATTGGCACAACAAAATACATAACAATCTTGTTCCACAATCTACTTTTGTGAATAGTGACTGGGGCCCTAAAAGCTTTCAAGTGGCCATCTAAGATGCAGCTAATGGTCTCCTGTCATTAAAAGCAAAGAAGAGTGAAAAAAACCAAGTGCGTATGGAAACAATCAACCCTAGGACATGCTGGACCTCGAGACCAGAAGAGCTAGATAGCGCCTGGCTGCAAATGCCAACTACTTGGGAAGGGATCAAATTGGACATCCTGGATAGAGTGGGAGGGAAAACATGGAACAAAATCCCAAAACACAATAATGACCAGAATTACTGATCAGATGGAGTCTAGTGGGACCCCCAAGACTATGGCCCTGGGATACATATTTTTGGGCCTAGGATAAAACTTGCTCCCAAGGGCTGGCTCTCAGCCCAGCAGTACGCAAGACTTACATGCAGAACACTCAACCCAGGGCAATGCACTCACCTACTCTATGGAGATACATCCTTTGGAGCAATCGGCCATGGGGCACCAGAGGGGCAACAGTCACACCGAAGAAAAGTTGGACAGACTGGAGTGCATAACTAAGGACACTGTAGGGAGGGGGTTACTAGAAAGGGAGAAGAGGAGAGTGGGTTAGGGTCGGGGATGGTGTTGGGGAGTGAAACCAAATGTATACAAAATGTTGAATGTAAAACAAATTCTGCTCTGTAAATTTGTACCTAAAGCACAATTAAAAAAAAAAAAAAAAAAAAAAGGAAGAAAAGAAACACTGTCTCATTTAATTCAATTAATAATTTAGTATTATCATATTAACATTCCTCAGATGAAGACTCCAAGGCTAAGAGGATTAAAAAAGTTGCCCCAAATCACACATCTAATTAAAGGATTAGAATATAGGTTAAAATGAAGCAAAAGCAATGTTTTTAGCTATGCCATTGCACTATACCCCTTACATAGCAGAGGGTTAGAAAGGTTAAATAGCATGCCTAAAGCTGAAAAGTAGTCCCCCTTTTTGATAGAAAGATTAGGAAATGAATCCTTGACTGTTAATATTATGTTTCTTGTAGAATCTAATGTCAACTCAGTCTTGTGAGAGGGATTTTGATGGAAAATCAATTAGATGTTAAAAGGAAAAAGCCATAGGAATGTTAAGGTATTAAGAATAATATGGGGTATGCTTTGGAGTTTAAGAATTAAGAGGATGATGTCCAAATAGTTAAGTGAATTTGTAAAAATGGGTCAATGAAAGAGCACCAAATCAGAATGCTTGCTCCATTTCCAGGCGGGCATATTGAGCAAATTCTTCTCTCTTCTCATTTCCAGTAAATAGTCACAGCCAGTATTAAGAAGGATTTTACATGTACAATTTGAAAGGATTTTATGCTTAGTATTATACTGGATTTTGGTGCTGATCCATTTCTCATTCACAGAACACTTCAGTCTTCAGGTCGAATTTCACTTTTACAATAAAGATGTATACAGATTTCAGTTGATAACCCATAATTAATTATCACCACTTTTGTGTGGATATGCTGATATTTTCAGCTTTGTTGTTGTTGTTATGTGCCGTTGAGTCGGACCCAACTCATAGCGACCCCTCCTTGGGTTTCCGAGGCAGTATCACTACGGAAGTAGATTGCTCCATCTTCCTACCAAGGAATGGCTGGTGGGTTTGAACCATCAGTCTCTTGGTTAGCAGTCAAGTGCCTTAGGCACTATGCTATTTTCAGCAAGCACTGTATTTAAGACATTGCATAAAGTAAAATATTTTCTGCCCTCTTTTGCCATTCTAGGAACAAATTAGATTGAGGAGCTGTAAGCTCATGCTTCTCTGTGTTGCAATGAGATGAACAGATCTCAGCCTCATCAAAAGAATTAGGAAATTCAACACAGTACAAAAGATGTTATATAATAATATAAAGCCATGAAGCAAGAGGGAAGCAAACTTGCACTGACTATAGCAAAATAGTGTCAGAGTTTATTATTTTTTTCTATGTATGTTCTTTCATGACAGTTAACCATTTTTTGAACTGTAGAGTAAGCTGAAATTTTTATATGTTTAGTTTGTATTCTTATTTCACTGGGGTGGCTCTGCAAACCTTAGCTTAATTTCTTGTTTCTAGAAAATGAACCTCTTTACTTCCCACATGAATTGCTTCTAGATCTTTCAGGACACTTCTCAGTAATCAAGTTGATAGAAATTGCCTAGCTATTCAATATACAAGGACCTCTGGTGGCATAGTGGATAAGGCATTTGACTGCTAACAGGAAGGTCAGTGGTTCAAACCCACCAGCCACTCTGCGGAAGAAAGGTCAATCTACTGTGAAGATTTACTGTCTCGGAAACCCAAGGGGGTTGCCATGAATTGGAATCAACTCTATGACAGTGAGTTTTTTTTTTTTTTTTTTAATACAATATACAGCTCTGCTATATTTTGACTCTGTCTGGACCTTTTACCTTATATTAAATCAATCACTTGTTGGGATTGAGAGAAGTAAAAGACAAGAAGACTGTTGTCTGAGTCTCTCTTTATTTCACCTGTGTCACCCTGAAAGCCTATTGGTACTGTTTTCTGGCTGGGGGTTTTCAGAATGGAATCCAAGGTTTATATGGCAGTTGGAAAGGATTTTTTTTTCTCATCAGAAAAGGTGCCTTAGTGGTACAAGAAACTTAATTTAGTGTTCGAATAAAAAGGCTTCACAGAACCAGGGCCTTTTCTTCTAGCCTTAATTGCTTCTCACATCAAGTTTGTTTTTTCTAATAAAATAAAACTGTGATTCCCAGAGGAAGCTGATTGTTTGACAAAATTATGAGGAGTAAATAGTAAGGAATTTGGGTGCCAAGGTATTTGGTCTCCTTTTTAACACTATCTTCCTTTTTGTTTCCTTCAGTCAACCACTTATACCATAAGTGTAATGATTGTTGTGGTTAAGAACATGCATATCAGCCATCCTTGGAAACTGATGTGGACTTTGCCACTTAATATGTGGGTAACTCAGTGACCCTATAGGACAGAGTAGAACTTTCCCATAGGGTTTCCAAGACTACAAATCATATGGTAACAGACTGCCACCTTTCTCCCATGGAGCAACTAGTGGGTTCAAACCACCGACCTTTTGGTTAGCAGCCAAGCACTTTAACCACTGCATCAACAGAGCTATGAGTTGAACCAACTTGACAGCAGTGAGTTTGGATTTCTTGGTATCTGTGTGACAAATTGTTTATTTCTAATCTATACTTTTCTCATTTATTAAGTGTAAATAATAATAACTATCTCTTATTAAAGTTGTAATAAAGATTTAATGAGATAATATGATTTCATAGTACCTAACATCAAGTAAGCATTCAATAAAAATAAATTATTACTACTTCCATAGTGATACTGCCTTGGAAACCCAAGGAGGGGTCATTATGAGTTGGATCCAACTCAATGGCAGTGAGTTGTTTTTTTTCTTTTTAATTACTAGGCACAAATTGTTACCAAACTGTTCATATTCCCATAAATAAGCATTATAGATATTTTTTGGAATAACATTTTTTTCCCAATTGCTTATTCTTTCACATCAGCATAAATTGAGGGTCTGTTATATGTTAAATATTGGTTTACAAAGTTGAATAACATATGACCTTTTCTGTAGGAGCTCAGGAAATAAACTAGTCCACCTTAAATGCCTTTGCCTATTTAAAGTGAAACCTGTGAGACCCAGAACTCCATAGGACTGCCTTGATTTTCTGGGTCTCCCAAGTTTTCTGCCTTTGACAGGGATGCAGTCTTAACCACTTTTCTATCATTTGTTTTACTGGAAAATATTTGAGTTTTCCTTCTATGACACATTTCCACCTTGCACAAGTTCTGGCTTTTGCAGGTTTCACTGTATTACACATGCATTTTCATGGCACTTGTAATCCTCAAAAAAAAAAAAAATCTCCTATGAAAGAATACATTACCCATAAGAATTCCTGTTTCTTGCCAATCAGATTTCTGCTGAAATGACAGCTGTTTTGGAACCTTAAGAATCTTAAATATTCTATTCAATGTGCACTCCAAAAAGCTCTCAGAAAATACAGAAGGAAGGTCTTAGAAGATTATCCAAATATATATAATGAATTAATGATATTAACTGAAAGCAGAAAAAACACACAGTTAGTTCTATACAAATAACTGAGAGGAATCTCATGTGATTTTTGGTTATTTATAACGTTGCTGAATGGCTAAGGCATAGAGTGTTAAGTATCACACATTACTTAATTAGACTGGGACGGTCTTTGGTTAGATCTGTGGTATATTGATCTGACTCCATAAACATTTGTAGCCTATTCTGTGCCAGGTACTAGCTCAGCTCAGGAAATAAAAGTTGAATAAGGTAAGGACCCTCTACTCAAAAAAATACGAAATCCAACAAGAATTCTCTTAATAATTTATGTTTTAGAATTCACTTCCAGTCTTCTCTAACTGCTTATAGTGGCAAGGTATGTACATCTGAAATGTGAATATTCTCCAGTATCTTATCGAATGTGCTCACTCTTTTTAACATCTTACACGGCATATTGCATAGAGTTAGTTACTAGGTTATAAGTGATCCTGTATGTTTCTACATATATACAAACTATGTTTAGTAATAGTGTATTTAATGTAGTAGCTGCATAGTAAAATATAACTTTTAAACATTCTTAATGTTTTAAAAGTAAAAGAGAGTGGGAAGAAAGCATCAAAGAAACTGGCTTCATGATACTTTGTAATTAATAATTTTTTTAATGCTCCCTTAAGAAAACTACATCAAGAATATCTTCAAGTTCAAGCTGAAAAAGAATACCAATGAAGAATGGTTACATAAAAATGTGGCACTGATACCTAGACCACCAAACTGTAAAACTGTTGTTTCATTAATTTTGTGTCAGTTTCTAGACTAGTATCCACAGGCTCAAATAAAAATAGAAGGTGTCATTCTTCTAAAGAAGAATTAAGGTAACTGTGTAGAAGCTTTCAGTGACACTTTCTTAAATGTGGTTGTTCTGGTAGGTGAACTATTGTTCTTTTCCTTCGTAGCTTATTTTCTGAAATTAGAACTGCTGATGGTGATAATTACAGTATATTATTTCTCCATCATCTCTCTTCTGTGTTTATTGAGCACCTGCTGTACACAAGCCACTGTACTAGTGGAGAAAATGAGGCATGCATAGAACTTACTTTTAGGTCCAAAGCAATATGTATAATAGTGAAGGTGGCCTGGTAATATACAGTCCTAGTTCTGCCTCAGCAGCCCTTCTGTCACCTTGGGCCAGTTCTTGAGTTTTCTAAGGTTTTGTTTCCTTATCCTACATGAAAGATAACACCTATCTTTTGGGAGGTTGTGAAGGTTGTGGTGGTGGTGGTGGTGGTGGTGGTGGTGGTGGTGGTGATGTGCCGTTGAGTCGGCCCCGACTCATAGCGACCCCTCCTTGGGTTTCCGAGGCAGTATCACTATGGAAGTAGGATTGCCCAACCTTCCTTCCAAGGAGTGGCTGGTGGGTTTGAACCGCCAGCCTTCTGGTTAGCAGTCAAGTGCCTTAAGCACTATGGTTATAGAACATCATTCACACATTCACTCTTTCAGTATTTATTGAGCATCTACTGTGTCAGATGCTGCTCAGGGCTCTTGGAATACAATAGTGAACTGAACAAGGATTCACACACACATGTAGTTTACATTCTAGAAAGGGGAGACAAGCAATGAACAAGTTGTTGTTGTTGTTATGTGTCGTCAAGTCAGCCCTGACTCATAGAGACCCCTCCTTGGGTTTCCGAGGCAGTATCACTATGGAAGTAGGATTGCCCAACCTTCCTTCCAAGGAGTGGCTGGTGGGTTTGAACCGCCAGCCTTCTGGTTAGCAGTCAAGTGCCTTAGCCACTACGCTACCAGAGCTCCCAATGAACAAGAGACATAGTAAATAAGAGGGTTATTTTTGTTTAGTGGCACTAAGTACTGTTGAAAAGGGAAATGTAGAGTGGGATATGGATATTTAGGTGTGCATGGGTCAGGACTGTCAGATATGTTCATGAAGAAGGTGATGTTTGAGGAAGGTGTTGAAGTCAGTCAGAGAGTTATCTTGTGGCTATCTGTGGAAGAACCTTCCAGACAGAGGAATGAGCCCTTTGGTGGGAGAGCAGTTGCTGTGTTATTTTCTGATAAGTAGTGAGGAGGCCATGTGGCTGCAATAGTGTAAGGAGAATGAGGGTAAATTAGACATATGTAACATACCCCACACAGTGTCTTACTGATAGATAGATAGGTAGCTTCCAGCAAGATGACTCCAACTCATGGTGCTCTCATGTACAACAGAACAGAACCTCAGCCTTCCTGGGTCTCTACTTCACCAAACAGGGTGTCCTTTCAAGGGATTGATCCATCTTGATGAGTTGTCCAAAGCAACGCGTATTACAGTGTCTTAAAAGTGTAGGCATTATTTGATTTATTTTTATGAACTCTCAGCAATGGGGGCTCAATGGGCTGAGGTAAGCATAAAACTGTTTTGAGATATGTGATGTGAACAGATAAGATGTGAACAGTGGCTGGTAGTTAAATCAAATCTTGTTATTTAGTCCTTGCACTAAAAAGAGGCTAGGACTTTACCCTAAACTATTTTGTCATTATAGGAACATGATCTAACCAAGTCTCTTGTTTTCATTGTCAAAAGTTGGCCATTGTAGGATCTCTGTCCTGCTGGTATTCTGCACGTGCCTTATATACCTTTAAACAAACATGTATATAATACATGTAAATGTGGAAGAGAAAGAAATTTAAGAGATCCCCTTCTCTTCCACTGGAAAATTCCTAGGTTATAAACCGTGCTGGTCCTTTGTATTACAAAGTCACATTGTACTCTGCCGTTTTTATGAATTTTTATTTGAGGTCATGACTAATTGTTTTCAGCTGTCTCTTTCTTATAGGGCAATTTGAATTAATTTTATTCAGCAATCAGAGTTCGATGGTGATGCAGAATCCCTGAAGCACTCGTTTACCTCTATCCCCTTATTGTATCCCTTTCAATTTAAAGGGATAACTTGGGATCCTCCAGAAAATATAAACATGAGCAAGAATATCTCACACCACATTAGATCAACATAAATGATGACTCATCATGTGTAACTAGATTGAGATGGTTATTAATGATTTCTATTTTTGTAGAAGGAATACGGTTAACATCTGAGAACTGGTTATATATGATAAGGAAATTTAATTTTTATTTTAACAATAACTTTTGATATAGTTTTCAATTTTAAGAAAAAAAAAAAATCAGAGTGGTATTCCTGACATTCAACCTTTAATTTACTCTGCTTGCATCTATTATCAGGATTTCTGTGAATGTATTTCTTTACTGAAATAGCCTACTATCTTAGGCTTCAAGATGAAGTGAGAATCAATTCTTGATTTTTATTCAAAGTAGAAGAGATTTTATTTGAGAAGATGTGAGGTTAAAACCATTGCTCCTCTCTTCAAGAGCATATTATGGGAAGAAAGCCAATTTTTTTTTTCCCCCTTAACTTCAGGATGTATTACTGTTCTATAGTTGCATTGAAAGATGAGTAAAATTCTTTGACAAACTATGTTATTTTAGGTAATGATTGTGAACCATTAAGAAGCCAAAACTTTTTTTTTTTTTTTTTATTTTTTTTTTTTTTTTTTTTATGATCTGTTTTTTTTTTTTTTTTTTTAGTATACACTAAAAGCATTTTATCCTGGATTTATTGTGGTTTTATTCTTTAATGTCTCCTGGGCACAGTTATTTTTCTAGGAGGTTATATAAATTGAATTTAGAAACAGTTCCTCCTAATTAGACAAACCACATTCTCTGCTCTAAAATTCTGAATTGGCCCCCCGTGCCTATTCTCCTAATACGTTGTTGTGTGCTTTCAAGTTGATTGTGACCCACAGGGACCCTGTAAGAGTAGAACTGCCTCATAGGGTTTCCAAGGCTATAGTCTTTATGGGAGCAGATCATCAGATCTTTCTTCTCAAGGAGTGGCTGGTGGCTTTGAACCACTGACATTTTGATTAGCAGCTGAGCGCAAATTGATTTTAACATATAATCTGTGCTTGATTTATGCCACTATTGATTATTCATGGCTTATTTAATAACTTATACCAAGAAAATACATTAGATGTATCCTGTGGTTTCATTCGTCTTAGCAAATCACTGCCTTACTCTCCAGCTTGAGGAACACTGGAGATCATTGAAAGTTGATTGTAGTGCTGTTTTGCACATACATTTTTACTCCTTGGGAAGAAATTTTTAACTAGGTACCAATTTAGAAGTCATTTTCAGATAGATGTTATTAGAACATATAGATATACTTGTTAGGTAATTCCACATAGTTTAAGGGAAGAAAAACTTACCAGTTTATGCTTTTATGCTTTCTGTAGCAATTTATATTCCCAGCAGGAGTTTAGTTTAAGTAGACAGAGAGACCATCCTGTGAAATGTGAAGGGAAACATGCCTTGCTATGTGCAAATTTCTTCAATTTGTTTTGAATAGTTAAAACTTTCTGTTCCCTCTTATTTTCACACACAATATGTCTTATAAAAACTCTTAATCTTATATTTAACTATGTTGTATCTGTGTGTGAAAAACTGCTTTTACAGGGAATTCAACAAATTGAATTATAAGAGAAACTAAAAGATAATTGAGAGAGGTAAGAGGGAGGAGAAGATGGGATTTTTATTTAATTCAACAAATACTCTAAGGACTAAAACAAAGAGAATGCAATTTGACTGTTTTCTCAATTTAGTGTTATAAAATTGTGAGCCAATTATTAATATTAAATTTAATCAGTATTTATGGTGTGGGGGCATTTTAGCACATTTCAGCCTACTTACATTTACCGACTCACCTTATCCTCACAGCAATCCTGAAACAAGATTAAAGTCAATGCTACACTTTGTTAATTTACACATGTTTGTGGTATGGTTGATATGAGTAGAGTACAATTCCAGACTTTGGCTGTTTCTGAGTACTCCCTCATCTCTGTAAATTTTAGAATTAATTGGTCAGGTTCTGTGGTAGTTATATCTTAAAATGCAATGCAATGCACTGCCATGGAGTTGGATACAACTCATAGCGACCCCTCGTTGGGTCTCTGAGGCAGTATCACTATGGAAGTAGATTGCCCAACCTTCCTTCCGAGAAGTGGCTGGTGGGTTTGGACCTCCAGCCTTCTGGTTAGCCTTAGGCACCATGACACCAGAGCTCCCAATTATATGTTAGGTTGTGATAAATTCCCAGAAGAAAAATAAAGCAGAGTATAGGCATAAGGAACAATGGATGTGCGTGCGTGTGTGTGTGTGTGTGTACATGTATGTGCATACTCTTGTTTGGTTAGGAAAGTCTTCTCTGATAAAGCAACATTTGAGCAGACTAGAATTGGAGAAGAAAGTGAGCCATGTCTATATCTTGAGAAATAGCTATTTTCCAGAGGGAACAGCAGATGCAAAACTCTTGAGGTCAGAGACCACTTGATGTGTTCATAAAACAGCATGGTCGTAAGTGTGGTTGGAGTTGTGTCAGAAAGAGAGGCAACATTTGTAAGTGTCTCCATAAAGATCTTTAATATTTTTTGTTAGATTTATTCCTAGGTATTTTATAGTCTTTGTTCTGAATATCTTTTAAATTTTTCTTTCAAAAATTACTTTCTTAATTTGTTATGTTTGTCTGTAGGTGAATTGATGATTTTAGTATGTTGATTTTATATCCTCTACATCATTGAATTTAGTCTTACTATTTTAATTGTTGATTGTATTTGGTTTTCTATTAAATGACAATGCTGTTTAATAGCTATTGTTGCTTCCATTCTATTCTACATATTTTATTTCTTTTTTTTTCCTTCACTTACTAGGTCTCTAGAATTGCCAATAAAATATATAGTAGTAGTAGTTGTGAAAGGGAGCATCTTTATTTTCCTCATCTCAAATTTTGTTGCATATGCTTCTAATTTTCCAGTAGATAGATAGCCAGAGAGTTGCTGTTGAGTCAACTCATGGCAGCCTAACGTCCAATAAGAACAGCACTTTGCCCCAGTCCTGGGTGGTCCTCATGGTCACCAGCATGTTTGAGTGTACTGTTGTGGCTGTTGGGCCATTCCATGCTACTGGGGGGCTCCCTCACCCTTGCTGGCCCTTTACTTCACCACACATTTTCTTCCTCTGGCAATTGATCCCTCCTGATGACATGTCCAAAGCAAGTGAGTTGGACAGGCTTCTATTGCGATCCATAAGATTTTTCCTTGGAAGTAGCTTACCAGGCCTTTCTTCCTAGTCTGTCTTAGTCTGGAAGGTTCTTTAACACCTGTACACCATGAGTGACCCTGTAAGTATTTGAAATACCAGTGGCATAGCTTTTAGCATTATAGCAACATGCAAGCCCCCACAGTACAAAATGACAGATGGGTGATAACATTCCACAGTATTTCAGATTTATTCTGTTTTCTCTTTAATGAAACAAAAGACTTTTTCTTCTATTTAAAATTGACAAGATTTTAACCATAAGCCTTGTTGGGTTATTTTAGCCTTTTAAACTACATATGGAAGCTTTTCCTATTTTT
Source organism: Orycteropus afer afer (assembly GCF_000298275.1). Taxonomy (NCBI): domain Eukaryota; kingdom Metazoa; phylum Chordata; class Mammalia; order Tubulidentata; family Orycteropodidae; genus Orycteropus; species Orycteropus afer. Next base: position 4,289,127 of record NW_006921824.1, on the reverse strand, counting down.
GGGAACAGCTTATATAAAATGAGTTTTCTTTTACTTATAAGTTTGCTTAAGTTTGTGTAAAAAATTATTGGGACTTGTACCTTTTGGTTAGTTGGGCTCACCAGGACTACCTCAGGTTTAGTGATTCACTAGAAGGAGTCACAGAACTTTAGCCAGGTAGTCATACTCATGGCAAAGGTGTATTACAGCAAAAAGATACTGAGAAAAATCAGCAAAGGGCAAAGATGCATGGCCCAAAGGCTGGAGGAAACCAACTTCCAAGACTCGTATGAAACCCACCGTTATCAAGTCGATTCCAACTCATTGAGACCCTATAGGACAGAGTAGAACTGCCCCACAGGGTTTACAAGGCTGTAATTCCTTACAGAAGCAGACTGCCTCATCTTTCTCCTGCAGAGTGGCTGGTAGATTTGAACCACAGCCATTTTGGTTAGCAGCCAAATACTTTGACCACTGTGCCACCAGAGCTTCCTAGAGGATATGCTTAAATCCTCCGCAAGTTGAACATGTATGAAATGTTGTCTACCAGGGAATCTAGTTAGAGACTCAGAACCCCAAGTGTTGTTTGGGGTATGATCACATAGGCATGTGCAGGCATACCTCATTTTACTGTGCTTTGCAGATACTGTGCTTTTTAGAAATTGAAGGTGTGTTGCAGCCCTGTGTCGAGCAAATCTATTGGCACCATTTTTTCCAATAGCATGTCTTCTCTTTGTACCTCTGTGTCAAAATTTGACAATTCAACTTTGTTGCTGTTGTTTGGCAGTTGCAAACTTTTTCATAATGCTATTGCACACTTAACAGACTATAGTTGCATGAACAAGTTCTTTTTGAAGGAACAGCACAAGGCTGGTCCCCTTGAGGTAGAGGTTAAAGATTTCCCAAATGTGCAACTTTTCTGAACTGCTGTATCACTCGATCATCTCTAACATTAACTATTCATCCTCCCATCAGTACTCTCCTTCCTGTCTGGGGTTCCATAATTTGCTCTAATGTCTCACAAAACTCATGAACAATCAATATGCTGGCTTACAAGTCTGTGGAAGCTCGTGAATCAGGTCAGAAGATAGCCTGCTGACTCAAGTTCCAAAGAGCAAAGATCAGAGGAAAATGAGCCTTGTTCAGGATCCAGAGCAAGAGAAAGACCTTGACCAGAGCATCCATACATGTTGGATGCAGACCACACCCTCAAGAAAATTAAGGGTGGTGACATCCCACCCTAATCCTGCCTGATCAACAAAATGGACAACTCACTCCAAATAAGACCATAACCGTAGGCATAGAGGCTGAAATTTCCAATACATCACAAAATGGTGGACTATGGGTTGACGGGCTATATTAAATAATTTACTACATTGCAACAGTATAAACATAACTTTTATATGCACTCAAAAACAAACAAACTCACTGCCATAGAGTAGATTCTGACTCAGCAACCCCTATTGGTTTTCCGAGGAGGTAAATCTTTATGGAAGTAGATTGTTCCATCTTCTTTATGCGAAGTGGCTGGTAGGTTTGAACTGCCCGGCTTCTGGGTAGCAGTCAAATGCTTTAGTCACTGCACTGCCGGAGCTCCTTTTTTTTTTTTTAAATTATGCAGTGGAAAACCAAAATATTTGTGTGACTCATTTTATTGAGATATTCACTTTCTTATGGTAGTCTGCAACCAAACCCACAATATCTCCAAGATATGCCTGTGCCCAAACTTTAGACTCCCAGAAGGATTACAGTATATAACATAAACCATATTGTTTATACAAACAGCTTAGGCACAATGAATTACCCATTCAGAGGAAGTTTATATTAAAGAATGTTAATTATATCAGTGTAAGGAACTGTTTATCAGTCCAGTTCTCAGACTCCAACCCAAAAGCCAACCTTGTAAGCAGGTCTTTCTAAAGACAAGATTCTCAGGGCTGCTATGTTAACTCTGACCTCACTAGTGGAGTTGGATCATTTGAAATGGGAGGAAGATTGTATTGATTACTCTCAATTTCTTCTGTATTTTAACCTCTTGAGGTTTTTAACTTCTTTATGAATTAATTTGCATAATTTTAATGGCCAATTGTTCATTTTTAACTAGAGTTTCAAATTTATTGATATTGGTTCATATTATCCTCTTATAAGTTTAATATTATACTCCAGGTTTTGTTTCCTTTTTTTATTTCTAAAGTTTATTTGCATCTTTTCTCATTTTTAATTTATACTTACCACAAATTTTTTTAAGAGATATTTATAGATTCATTCACATGAGTTGCAAGAAATAATACAGAGATTCCACGTTCCCTTTATCTAGTTTCCCCTATAGTAATATTTTACAAAGCTATAATATAATATAAGGGGGAGCTCTGGTAGTGTAGTGCCTAAGGCACTTGACTGCTAACCAGAAGGCTGGAGGTTCAAACCCACCAGCCACTCCTTGGAAGAAAGGTTGGACAATCTACTTCCTTAGTGATATCGCCTCAGAAACCTAAGGAGGGGTCACTATGAGTCTGGTCCGACTCGACGGCACATAACAACAACAACAACATAATACCACACCAACGTATTGACATTTATGCAAGCTACCAATCTTGTTTCGATTCCCACACTTTTACTCCTTTGTGTGTATGCACTTATGCATGCTGGTGTGCTTGGTTCTATACGATTTTATCTCATGTTTAGGTTTGTGTATCTACCACCACAGTCAAGGTACCATGATGTATATAGTTCCATCACCACTAGGGTGTCTCCTGTTGCCCTCTTATAACCACCCCTACCTCCCTGATGCCCACATCCCCTTCCCCACCCCTAGCCCTGGAAACCACTAAACTATTCTCCATTTCTAAAATTCTCTCACTCAAAAAAATTTTTATAAATGGACTGTACAGTTATGACCTTTAGGTATTGGCTTTTTGATTCAGCATAAATCCCTAGGTATTCATCCAAGTGTGTGGGACAATAGTCTGTTCTTTTTTATTGCTGGGTACTATCCATACAGTCTTCAGTATGGGTTACCCCTCAACATAAAGATAATGAAAAACCTCACAACTGGACCAATACACAACATCATGATAAATGGAGAAAAGATTGATGTTGTCAGGGACTTCATTTCAGTTGGATTCACAATCAACAGCCATGGAAGCAGCAGTCAAGAAATCAGACATCATACTGCAGTGGGCACATCTGTTGCAAAAAACCTCTTTAAAGTGGTAAGAAGCAAAGATGTCACTTTGAAAACAAGGTACATCTAACCCAAGCCATGGTATTTTCAATTGCCTCATGTACATGTGAAAGCTAGACAACGAATAAGGAAGGCCGAAGAAGAATAGATGCCTTTGAATTGTGGTGTTGATGAAGAATACTGAAAATACCATGGACTGCTAGAAGAATGAACAAATCTGTCCTAGAAGAAAAATGCAGCTAGAATGCACCTTAGATGTGAGAATGGCCAGACTTTGTCTCACCTACTTGGTCATGTTGTCAGAAGGGACCGGTTTCTGTGGAAGGATATCATGCTTGGTAAAGTTGAGGGTTAGTGAAAAAGGAGAAGACAAGACCCTCAATGAGATGGATTGGCACAGTGGCTGCAATAGTGGGTGCAAGCATAGCAAGGATTGTGATGATGGTGCAGGACTGAGCAATGTTCTGCTCTGTTGTACGGAGGGTGTCTATGAGTCTCAACCTACTCAATGCCACCTCACAATAACATCCATGGGGAATATGTAAATAGACATCTGGGCTGTTTTTAGTTTTTGACTATTCTGAATACAGTTGCTATGAAATTTGCATACAGGTTATTGTGTGAATATTTCATTTCTCCAGCACGAATACCCAAGAGTACAATTGCTGATTCAGATTGTAATTACATTTTTATTTTTATAAGAAATGGCTTTGCTTTTTTTCTTTCTTTGTTTAGATGTTGTCTTCCATCTTTCAGGGATTTCTCATACATTCCTGTATCCGAGGTTTGTTGAAGGCTCCTCTTCTAATTTTAAGCAAGCTATCTTGTAATTTCTAGGAATTCATGGTGGGGAAGAAACACCATAGCATGTGCTAAAACCACAATCTTGACAAGGACTCAGGAAGGACCTTATATGTTTTCAAGTCGGTGTGTGAAGAAGAGGCAAGTGTGTGAACAGGAGGCCAGCAGGTGTTTGGAAGCTAGAATTTTTGTCATGTCTCTGCTCTTCTGATCCTGACCACTCATTGAGTAGTCAACCTCTTTGAGCTTTGGTTTGCTAATCTGAAAAAACATGGAGATTATAACAGCCTTATGAGGATGTAATTAAAGAATAAATTAATAATTAATGATACAATAATATTTAAAGAGTTAATGCCTCTTATCTACAACAGTTGAGAGGTTTCAACAAACAGATGCAGTGCTAAAAGGGCTCACTTGTCTATACCAAAAAATTTGGAAGACTGCTACCTGGCCAGTTGACTGGAAGATATCCATATTTGTGCTCATTCCAAAGACAGGTGACTCAACAGAATGTGGAAATTATTGAACTATATCATTACTATCACACACAAGTAAAATGTTGTTGAAAATAATTCAAAAACAGTTGTGGGAGTACAACAACAGAAAACTGCTAGAAACTCAAGATGGATTCAGAAGATGACATAGAGGTAATTGTCTCTTGTCTGAGAGCAAAGAATACCAGATATTTACCTGTGTTTTATTGACTGTGCAAAGGTGTTTGACTATTTGTATAATTATGAAGAATGAGAATTCTAGAATGCTTAGAATCTGTACAAAGACCAACAAAACTCAAAACAAACTCACTGCCGTTGAGTTGATTCAACTCATAGCTACCTCTCTGTGTTTCCAAGATGGTATCACTACAGAAGTAGATTGCCCAACCATCCTTCCTCCATGTGGCTGGTGGGTTTTAATCACCAGCCTTCTGGTTAGCAGTCAAATGCCTGAGGTACTATGCCACCAGAGTTCCTGTACAGAGACCAAGAGGCAGCCATTTGAACAGAACAAGAGGATATCAGGTGATTTAAAATCAAGAAAGGTGTGCATCAGTTTTGTATTCTTTCATCATACTAATTTAATCTGTAGGCTGAGGAAATAATCTCAGAAGCTGGACTACATTAAGAATTGGAGGAAAATTCATTAACAACCTGTGATACGCAGGTGACCCAGCCTTGATTGCCGAAAGTGAAGATGACTTGCAGCACTTATTGATGAATATCAAAGACTACAGTCTTCAGTATGGATTACACTTCAACGTAAAGAAAACAAAAATCTTCACAACTAGACCAGTGAGCAATGTCACGATAAACTGAGAAAATATTGAAGTTGTCAAGCATTTCATTAGAGTTGGATCTATAATCAACACCTGACAGCAGCCGTCAGGAAATCAAACAATGCATTCCATTAGACAAATCTGCTAAAAAAGACTTATTTAAAGCGTTGAAAAGCAAAGGTGTCACTTTGAGGACTAAGGTACAACTAACCCAAGCCATGGTATTTTCAAATGCCTCATTGCATGCAAAAGCTGGACAATGAATAAGGAGTACTCTAGAAGAATTGCATTTGAATTATGGCCTTAGTAAAGAATGTTGAATATATCATGGACTGCAAGAAGAATGAATGTATCTGTCTTGGAAGACATACAGACCGAATGTTCCTTAGAAGCAAGGATTGTGAGACTTCATCTCATGTACTTTGAACATGTTATCAGAAGGGACAAATCTCAGTGGAACCCCTAAGACTATGGTGCTTAGATACCTTTCAGGCTTGGAATGGAACTCACCTACATGGCTTACCTTTCAGCTAAACGATAGGCCTATCAGGTAAATAATAACACTAGAGAAGTACACACTCAGTAGTACAGTCAAACATTGGAGATCAAAAGGGCAGCAGAAGGCAGGAAGGGATAGAAAAGAAGGATGGAGGGAAATGGTCAACAGAGGGAAGAAGTGGGAAGAGTGCTGTTATGTTGTGGAGATTGTAATCAACGTCACAAAACAAAATGTGTATGAATTGTTGAATTTGCTCTGGAAACTTTAATCCAAATGACAATAAAATACTACTACTAATAAAGAGGGCCCAGTCCCTGATGAAGTCATATCTGGCATAGTAGAGGATCAGTGAAAAGAGAAAGACCCTCAATGAGATGGATTGACACTCCTGAAACACTCCACATATGACTAGGCCATATTTTATGTTTCCATATAGATGAGAAACACAGGATTTTTGCCACTGAGTCTGATTAATCTGTCTAGTTTCTCTGAGAATCTACACCTGGGCCAACATACTGAATAAGTTCTACTAACAAAAAAGGCATCAGAATTAAAGCAAGAATTAAAGCAGCTTATCAATGCTATCTTAGCTGAAAGCAGAGAAAACCAGAGAGATGTTTACCTATGTTTTATTGAATATGGAAGGCATTCGACTGCATGAATCATAGCAAATTATGGATAATATTGCAACAATAAACTGAAACAAAGCAATGATTATGAGGATGGCACAGGACCAAGTAGTGTTTTTGTTCTGTTGTGCATAGGGTCAGCACCAACTAGACGGCACCTAACAATAACCACAACAACTTCTACTATGGATTTGATGCTTAATAGTTATTAGTTTATTTTCTCTTTTCAGGGAGACCTGATGTTTCTGCTTAACAATAGTTTAGTGGTTCGAACCCACCATCTACTCCAGGGTAGAAAGATGTGGCAATCTGCTTCCATAAAGATTATAGCCTTGGAATCCATATGGAGCAGTTCTACTCGTTGTATAGGATCTCTGTGGATTGGAAGCAACTCCTTGGCAATGTTTATTGTTTCTCTTTTCATGTCAAATTAAATGAAGTACAAATGAGTTGTAAACATATCAAATCCATTACCCTTAAAAGTTTGTTTAGTCTCTACACATAAATATATTTCAAAGTAGTTTAATTAATAAGGTTTCAGGTGATAGATTCATAATGCAATGATGAGGAAATGCTTTGTATGTCTGGGAATATGTCCCTAATAGTTTGAGGACAGCATTGGGTGGAAAATGACCTCATTTTGCAATGTGATTGTATGAGTCTAACAGCAAGAAGCATTGACTATTAATTGGTACAATGAGGTATTTATTATGTTGTTATGTAGGACAGGGGTTTAGCATAAGTGTCAGATGCTGTTCTGCTTCGTGCCTATCACTTGCCACTCCAGGCAGGGTTCAAACTTGAGAACTGCTTCCTGCTCGACAGAAAGGACATGAATGAGAAAAATATGTGACTTAGTATACGTATTTTACTTGCTGTTAGTTTTCAATACTTGTTGCTCAGATTACTTGCCTAGGTAATAAACACCCGGTTTACCACCTTTCAGACATTCCTGGATTGCAGCTAATTGTTTTCCTGTCCTGAATACTGATCTCCCTGAATTTAAGGCCCCTTGTTACATACTAGAGTGGATTCTGGTGGTGTTGTGGGTATGTCCTTTGGCTGCTAACAGAAGGTCAGTGGTTCAGACCACCAGTTGTTCCATGAGAGGAAGATGAGACAATCTACTTCTGTAAAGATTTACAGCCTTGGAAACCGAGTGTGGGTTGTTATGAGTTGGAATAGACTTGATGGCAATGGGTTTGGTGTTTTTGATTTGCTTTTCTGTTTTTGTTTTTGTTTTGTTTTGTTACATACTAAAGGAGCCCTGGTGATGCCGTGGTTAAATGACTTAACTGCTTAAAAAAGGTTGATTGTTCAAAACCAGTAGCCACTCTGCAGAAGAGAGATGAGGCAGTCTTTTTCAGTAAAGATTTATAGCCTTGGAAACCCTAGGGGGCAGTTCTACTCTGTTGGATGGGGTTGGCTATGAGTCTTTATGAATTGACTCTATGGCAGTGGGTTTGGTTTGTTATATACTAGAATTCCTGGGTAGTACAAATGATTAAGTGTTCGACTACTTACTGAAAGGTTGGTGGTTCAAACTCAAGTGACTTGAAGGAAAGGCCTAGTAGTCTATCTCAGAAAGATGACAGCCTTGGAAATCCTAGGAATACAGTTTTACTCTTCATATATGGGGTCACAGTAAGTTAGAATTAACTTGATGGCAACTGGTTTAGTTGTTTATTTTTTGTTTATTATATACTAACCTTGGCAGTTGCCATTTCCTTCAAGACTTGTGTGAAGTTGTTACTGAGACCATCATATGAGAGAATAAAAATGCACAATAAACCAGGAAACAGCATGGTTCTGTGAAGACAAATAACTGCAGACTTCTCTCATTTTCTTCTCTGATAGAATGACAGGCCTCATAAACCAGGGGAAGTAATGGACAAGATCTATCTTGCTTCCCTGTAATCACTCCTGAAACACTCCACATATGACTGGGCCATATTTTATGTTTCCATATAGATGAGAAACACAGGATTTTTGCCACTGAATCTGATCAATCTGTCTAGTTTCTCTGAGAATCTACATCTGGGCCAACATACTGAATAAGTTCTGCTAACAAAAAGGGCAGCAGAATTAAAGCAAGAATTAAAGCAGCTTATCAATGCTATTTTAGCTGAAAGCAGAGAAAACCAGAGCAATGTTTACCTATGTTTTATTGAATATGGAAGGCATTCAACTGCATGAATCATAGCAAATTATGGATAATATTGCAAAGAATAGGAATTCCAGAAAACTTAATTATGCTCATGTAGAATCTGTACATCAAAGAGGCAGTCAGTCATTTGAATTGAACAAGAGGATACTGAGTGGTTTAAAATCAGGAAAGGTGTGCATCAGGGGTGTATTCTTTCACCATACTTATTCAATCTGTATGCTAAACAAGTAATTTGAGAAGCTGGACTATATGAAGAATAACATGGCATCAGAATTCGAGGAAGACTCATCAACAACCTGAGGTATGGAGATGATACAACTTTGGTTGCTGAAAGCAAAGAGGACTTGAAGCACTTACTGATGAAGATCAAAGACTCTACCCTTCAGTATAGAGTACACCTCAACATAAAGAAAAGGAAAATCCCTGCATCTGGACCAATGAGTAATGTCATGGTAAATGGGGAAAATATTGAAGGGGTCAAGGATTCATTTTACTTCAATCCACAATGAACATCCATGGAAGCAGCAGTCAAGAAAACAAGCAACATATTGAATTTGGCAAATCTGCTGTGAAAGACCTATTTAAAGTGTTAAAGAGGAAAGTTGAAGACTAAGGTGTGCCTGACCCAAGCTATATTTTTAATCACCACATATGCATGCTAAAACTGGACAATGAATAAGGAAGAGTGAAGAAGGATTGATGCCTTTGGTTGATGGTGTTGGCGAAGAATATTAAATGTTCCATAAACCGCCAGAAAAATAAGCAAATCTATCTTGGAAGATGTACAGCCAGAATCTTTCTTAGAAGTAACAATCGTGAAACTTCACCTCAAGTACTTTTGGATATGTTAATAGAAGGGACCATGTCTGGAGAAGGAGATCGTGCTTGATAAAGTAGAGAGTAATTGACAAAGAGGGAAACCCTTACCAAGAGGTTTCAACACGATGACTGCCACAGTGGGCTAAAACCTAGCAACGGTTGTGTGGATGGAGCAGAACTGGGCAGTGTTTTTTTTCTGTTGTATGTAGGATGGCAATGAGTTGGCAGTGACTCAAGGAGGCACCTAACAACTATACCTATGCTAGGTAAGAAGCCCTGGTGGTAGTCAGTGGTGGGCTCAGCTGCTAACTGTAAAGTTGATGGTTT
>NW_006921824.1:4269710-4279044 GCF_000298275.1 Orycteropus afer afer | reverse complement strand
AGTAGGATTGCCCAACCTTCCTTCCGAGGAGTGGCTGGTGGGTTTGAACCGCCAGCCATCTGGTTAGCAGGCAAGTGTCTTAGCCACTATGCTACCAGAGAGAAACTCTAAAAAGGGGCTTAAAGATATAAGTTGTAGCTTAACAAAGAATCTAGGAAGAATTGAAATGGTGTTGCAAGTTGTTCACAGGACAAAATTTTCTTCCTTCCTTTGTTCTTTTAAAGACATCTTAAGTAAGGTATTTAAGACTTGGAGACTCTTCTAGTGGTTGGATTCTGATTTCGTTTCAAAATCCAGCACTCTGCCTTTACAAATATATAACCCTTCAGGAAGAAAGTGGAATGGGGAGAAATACGGATGTAACTAAAAAATGAGAGGGGTGGTGGGGAGGAAAATCTTCTTGCTATTTCCAAAACTCTAAAAAAAAATAATAATAATAACAACAAAAACCCCCACCCAAAATTCTCCAAATTTGTGTTCATCATAAGTAAATTTGGTATTATTTTTATGTATGAAAGACAGTCAATTAATTTAATCTTTATGAGTTTAACAATTTCAATTGGAAAGTAAAAGTGAAATGCCCAGTGATGTCCTTCCTGATATAAGGATGGGTTTTGTATTTTCCATATCAAATCCCCCCTTTTATTAATGGATGATGAGTTGTTCTCATTCTTTATGGAAAGTGTGAACAGGGTTTACAAAAGTGAAGTGTAAAACCAAAAAAAACCCCAAATTCACTGCCCTCGAGTTTATTCCGACTCATAGCAACCCCCTTTGGGTTTCCCAGACAGTAAATCTTTACGGAAGTAGTTTGCCCAGTATTCCTTCCATGGAGTGCCTGGTGGATTTGAAACACCAACCTTCTGGTTAGCAGTCGAATGCCTTAAGATCTATGCCATCAGAGCTCCTTAAATGAAGTTTAGGTTTTTGGAAGAGAAGAAAGTGATTTTGTTAGAAAATGAACTTCTATGTTTCCTTCCTATCTCAGCTCACTCACTATTTATTAGGGAAGCCACCCCTGACTGCTCAGCCTGGGTTGGCTGTGTCTTTTATAAACTCTCATTGTACCAAACATGTATGCACACCTGTGTTATGTTTGTTATTCTTTAATTCAGCCTTCCCAACTACATAGACTGTAAGCTCCGCTAAGCACAGAGATGTGAAAATTCTGGCTTACAATTTTCTATCCAGGATCTAGCACAGTATCTGATACCTATTAGACCCTCAATAAATGAATTAGTTGCTTAATGAATGGATGCAGTCTAGGTATTAGAATATGAACATATCCCTCCCCCAAAATCTATGAGTTTGAGTAAAACTATAGTTACTACCCACAAAAAGAGTTTAAAATTTTTATACTAGGTATATTTTCTTTTGGAGTAAAGAAGGCAGCTTTCTAAACATAGGGAAGAGGTGGAAGTAGGCAGTGTCTGAGATTCTAGGTATGGCAGATGGATGTAAAGTGGGCCTGGTTATAGCCACAGTTTCAGTTCCATTTAAATACTTGTTCCTGGACATGCTTCTCTTTTATTGCACCTTTGGAAACTTACTGAAAAGCCTTCTGTGGATCCTTTGCATAAGGCAAGTGAAAGTGATCAAAACCCCAACTTCACCCTGAGAAGCTCGCTTCATTAAGGCATCTCCCCTCCACTGACAGTTGGTTTACCTAGCAGGGAGCTGGGTTCATTTACTGGAGAGTGGGAAAGGTAGCAGAGATTTCCAGAGGAGCTGAACAGATTTATCAGTCTTTGTTTTCTTTGGTAACTTGAGTATTTCATAATTTCCTTTTTGATGGGAAAATCCAGAACTCTTACCCTATCCTCCTTTCATTCCTCCCTACTCTTGTAAAGTGAAGGAGAAGGAAAAAAAAAAAAAAAAAAAAGGAAACTTTTACAAAGAAGGAGGAAGAAAAGATGAAAAGAACCCAAGCTTGCATCTTATAGTCACTATAGAATTAAGTCCAGAATGATCTTGACTTTCCTGGCAGACATGCATAGCCATCATTTTCTATACCCCTATTCTCTGGACTTAATTATTTTCCATATTAATTAATAATTATCAGTGTTAGGATTATTATAGAAATGATTACCAAGTGTTCTTCCTTTCTTTTGAAGCTAAAACAAAATAGAATTGCCTTACTTAGAGTGGAAAGGATCTGCTGAACTGGTGAGATTGTGAGATTTGGAGAAAGACTAAGAAGGAAGTTGTGGCTGCTTGTTGTTGTCGTTGTTATGTGCCGTCAAGTCCTGACTCATAGCGACCCCTGACCTCTCCTTGGGTTTCCCAGGCGGTATCACTATGGAAGTTGATTGCCCAACCTTCCTTCCAAGGTATAGCTACTTATTTGGACTTTAATGGGAAGGAGACAGATTGCCTTTTCTTAGCCTAGTGTAGGTACAACTTCACCTGAACCCGGAGCAATTGGCTGGATGACCTTCCAGTGACCCATCCAGCTCTTTTATTCTGTGAAGGATGCCAAACAAACAAACAACCACAACACTGATCCTTAGAAGGGCATTTAGATCAGTGGATAGAGAAAATTTAAATTTTGCAAATGAAAGTCTACCTTGTAATCCGTTCAGTTACCTCCATTCGCTTTTTAACTTCCTTTTTATGTGTGAAGCAAATCTTGACCATGTGAGCTAATATTATTACTCTTGGTGCTAGGGTTGTGGAAGTCAGATATAAGCAAGATTTGGATGCAGGACTTCCATTTGACTTGTTCTGGGAAAAATGAATTAAGTACACCCAGCTTGGAATTCAGCACTTTTTATTTTATCATTTACATCCAGACTAGTAGTCAGTTAGCTGTCAGTTAAACTCTATAAAAATAGGAAAAATGATAAACATATCTAACAGAAAAATGTTATTTCTACCTTAAATAGGGCTTAGTTTCTGTAGCGTGTGTGTGTGTATGTGTGTGTGTGTTCATGCTGGGGGCGGGGAATGACTCAGTCAACTTCCCCAAATCAGGGAAAGTTGTGGTTGATTATGAGACCACTGGGGAATGGCACCAGGAGCTCTGGTGGCACAGTGCCTACGGCATTTGACTGCTAATGAGCAGGCTGGTGGTTCAAGCCCTCCAGCCACTCTATGGAAGGAAGACAGGGGTGGGGGGTGGGGTGGGGGGAATCTATGTCTGTAAAGATAAACTGGCTCAGAAACCCAGTGGGAGTCACTGTGAGTCAGAATAGACTCAATGGCAGCGGGTTGAGTTTTGGTGTTGGGGAACGGCAGGAGGAATGGGTGGGAATTAGAATAGAGGAGATTTTGCTGAAGTTGAGAGGATCTTTCTTGGTTTCATGGGAAAAATCAGACATAACCTCTCCACTAACCTGATTCTTACTAAGTTTCATCAGATTTTACTTCTGTGATATAACAAACAAGTGAGATAATATGGCTGAATTCAATATGGAGTTTGCTTATGTAAAATTAAAGATTTATACCAGGAAAGTAGAAACATGTATAATGATTAAGAGAAATTATTCTGATTATTTCTTTGTCTTAATGTATAAAGAATTTATACTAAAATGATTTACAGTTGCCCCTTGGTATCTGTGGGAGATTGGTTCCAGGAACCCTGTAGGTACCAAAATCTGTGGATACACAATGAAGTCACTTACATAAAATGGCATAGTATTTGCATATAACCTACACACATCCTCTTGTATACTTTTAACCATCTCTAGATTACTTAAAATACCTAATACAATACAAATACTATATAAATAGCACTTTATGCTCCTGGTTAGTTGCTTTTTGCTCCCCTCCCCCAAATATTTTCAATCCCCATTCAGTTGAATCCGTGGATGTGGAACTCATGGATGTGGAGGGCTGACTGTATGTGCTGGAAAGGAGACGGTTGCTTTTTCACTTACTTACGTTCTTAATAAAGATGTGATGTTTTTTGAGGGTTTGCCTTGGAGAAAAGTTCATCAGAGAGTACTCTTGGAATATTTTATAGGAATGCCACCACTTCTGACTTGTTGCAAAAACACACTCCTTTAATTGCACATAAATGTTACATGCCATTAAGAAATTGACTTAAGAATGATATTTTAAATATAAGAACAGTCTTTTATCTCACAATGAATATGTTCTGAAAATTAAAGTATGATTTACAGTATAATGAAATTACATATGACATTAAATTAATTTTTAATATTAACATTATGCATAATAACATCAGTAATTTAATTGTCAGACTCCTCCAGAGAAACAGAACCAATGCCACATATATATACACACATACTATATATATACATACACACATATACACATCCACACACACACACATATATATATATATATATATACCAAATTGAATATATATATATATAGAGAGAGAGAGAGAGAAGAGAGAGAGCGAGAGCGCTCTGGTAGCATAGTGCCTAAGGCACTTGACTGCTAACCAGAAGGCTGGCAGTTCAAACCCACCAGCCACTCCTTGGAAGGAAGATTGGGCAATCTACTATCGTAGTGATACTGCCTTGGAAACCCAAGGCAATCTACATCTGTAGACATATGAGTCAGGTCTGATTGACAGCACATAACAACACCAAATATATATATATATATGACATATATAAAATTCATAATCATATAATCATTCGTAATAGGGGTCTACTTCTAAAACTAGAGTCTTGTTTTGCCAAACAGCTGAGAACTATAGCCCAGCCAAGCTGACACATTAAATTAAACATCACAGTGATCATTTATTCTAGATGTATGATTGATACATACATATCAACTTTTAGAGCCCCTAGAATGGAGTTAACCATATATCCATTCATTATTTCTGTCTTTAGCTATCTCTTTTGATTTTACAGAAGTTATGCAATACAGTTTCATCTTTCTCATTGTAGAGCAGTCTTCTTATTTATTTATCATTGAACCATGGAACACTGTCTGTCACTTGTAGATTGTTTTTCCTGAGTTCCCAATCAGTGTCAGCATCCTACTTGAGCTAACAGAATTCTAGAACTGAAAAGGATCTTCCATGTTGCCTGGCCAAACTCTTTCATGAAATTGAGACTCAGAGAAATAAAGCAGTGTTAGTGACACCCTGTTTCCTACATCAATGTTTACATTAATCTTGTTAGCTATCATTTTTCCTGGCTGTATGAGAAGAGGCATGATCTCTCCTCCTTTCTAAATGGACAGGTACCATTCCTTCCCTCTTCCCAAGGGGCATGATTTGCATAGTAAGTGCAAGCATTCTTATCATGAGAAGATTTTTAGTAAAATGGAAATGAGGAATGGACTGAGTATAGGAGTATGTGTATGTGTGTTGGAGAGCTGGTTGTGGTTTGATGATGCCACCTTTTGCCTGGAAAATGAGATGTGAGTGAAAAAGAGAAAGAGAGGCCTTTTCTTTCATTTGGAAACCATTATCAAAGGGAGAAGGAGACTTGGTAGTGCAGCGGTTAAGCAATTGATTGTTAAACAAGAGGTTGGCCGTTCAAATCCATCCAGTGCCTCTGTATGAGAGAGACCTAGTGACCTATTTCTGTGAAGATTACAGCCAAGAAAACCTTATGGGGTGGCTCTACTCTGTCACACAGGGTCACTAAAAGTTGGAATGAACTCAACAGCACTCAAAAAAACATCAAAGGGCTACTGTGTTCTACTCCTATGTTCAGTCTTTTATCATACCCTACTGATGCCCTTAAGTAGTTCTGATGGCATAGTGGGTAAGACATTTGACTACTAACCAAAAAGCCTAGCAGTTCAAACCCAGCAACTGCTCTGCAGGAAGAAGATGAGTCAATCTATTTCCGTAAAGATCTATAGCCTTGGGAATTCAATGGAGGTCTCTGTGAGTTGGAATCAACTATATAATTGTCCACATTTTTCAGATGAGAAAACTGAGACAAAGAAAAATTAAGTAATTTGTTTAAAGTCATAAAGCTAACTAGTAACAGTGCTAGAATTTAAACCCAATATCTTTGCCTACAAAATTAAGCTCTTAAAAAACATACTATACTGGTTCTCTCAGGCCCAACCCATGCTGTTGTTGTTGTTGTTGTTGTTATGTGACATCGAGTCGGCCCTGACTCATAGCGACCCCTTCTTGGTTTCCGAGGCAGTATCACTATGGAAGTAGATTGGTAGATTGCCCCATCTTCCTTCCGAGGAGTGGCTGGTGGGTTTGAACCGCCAGCCTTCTGGTTAGCAGTCAAGTGCCTTAGCCACTGTGCTACCAGAGCTCCTATGGTGTTGTTAGAAAGGTGATTAAGTCACAGTGTCTAGTATTGTCTAGTGGGAAAGAGAAATATGCAAGTATAAAAAGTGTAATACCCTCTGATATGGTCAGGAATTATAAGTATTCTTTTTATTTGTTAAAATTATGTTGTTGTGAGAGATATCATTCACCTAAAAGGATGGTTTATACAATACATGCACAGTATAAAAGTAGTAAAATATGCCTGCTACTCAGCTTAAGAAACAATATCAATGCTTTATATATCTTTATGGTCCTAATCTAAGGAGCCCGGGTGATGGAGTGGTTAAGTATTCTATTGTTAACTGGAAGGTTGACACTCCGTGGGGGAAAAATGTGGCAGTCTGCCTCCAAAAAGATCACAGTCTTGGAAATCCTATGGGCAGGCAATTCTACTCTGTCCCATAGGGTTACTATGAATCAGAATTGACGTGACAGCAACACGTTTGTTATGGCCTGATTTTGATCACAACATTCTTTCCTCTTCCTTAGAAGAAACAACTCTGTCCCTTTCCATACCAAAGGATATATTCCCAGACAGTACCTTGTTTAGTTTTGCCTGTTTTTGTACTTAATATAAATTGATTCATATACTGGATGTATTCTTCTGTGACTTGCTCTTTTGGCTCATGTTTCTTTAGATTCATTTATGTTGATATGTAAGGCTGTAATTCATTCTTTTTCATAGCTGAATAGTGTTCCATTGAACGGTTGCTACAATTATTTTAATGAGTTGAATATGTGATGCATATTATGATTATTTCTTATTTTCTGTACAAACAAGGCTTCTATAAAAATTCTTGTACATACATATCAGTATTTATGTACCAAAGAATGAATATATGTATATGTATATGTAAATATATATACGGCCATCCATCCCAGTCTGGTTTTTTTTTTTGGATGTTTGGACACATGGTAGTTTCCTCCTCTATGTAAGTTTTAGAATCAGCAAGTAAATTTATACACACACAGTCATACCTACAAAGTATTGATATTTTGATTCAGATTACATTGAAACTATAAATCATTTGTAGAGACTTGTTATTTTATGATACTGAGAATGGTTTGTCTTGCCACATATTTACTGTTTTCTCCATAAAGATCTTGAATGTCTATTGTTAGGACTATTTCTAAAAAATCATATGTATGTATATGTATATCAATATCTATATCAACATCTATATCAATATCAATATCTATATATGTGGTGGGGTAGTGGTTAAGGCATTTAGCTGCTAACCAGAAGGTTGGTGGTTCAAACCCACTAGCTTCTCTGTGAAAGAAAGTTTAGGCAATCTCCTTCTATAAAGATTGTTGTTGTTGTTGTTGTTATGTGCCGTCGAATCGGCCCCGACTCATTACAGCCTTGGAAACCAAAGGGGGGTTGCTAAGAGTCAGAATTGACTTGATGACAGTGAGTTTTTTTTAAAATATGTTGTTGTTGTTATGTGCCGTTGAGTCAGCCCTGGCTCATAGCGACCCCTCCTTGGGCTTCCGGGGCAGTATCACTACAGAAGTAGGATTGTCCAACCTTACTTCCGAGGAGTGGCTAGTGGGTTTGAACTGCCAGCCTTCTGGTTAGCAGTCAAGTGCCTTAGGCACTATGCTACCAGAGCTCCTTTTTAAAAATATATATATATGTAAATATATATAGTAAGTATCACAAGAGCATAAAATTTTGTCTTTCATTTATTGTATTTTTTAACTTACATATTCCCAATGCACAGACCAGTATTTGTTTCATAATAGCCGTTTAATAAATACTTAATCAATGAATATACTTTAAAATGTTTCTATTTATAGATGTTGAATAGTAAAGTAGTTGACATTTATTTAGTAAACTTATAGCTAATCATAATGATAAACTTTTATTATTTATAGTAATTTGCATTTTATGAGGAGCGCTGGTAGCTGATCACCTTATCTGCATTTTTAATTTCATTCTGTATACTTTTAACTCATTTTCTTGTCTTGCTGAAACTAGCTATATCCATAGCACAGTGATAAGCAGAAAATAATGAAAATGAACATTTTTATCTTGTTCCTGATTTCAAAATGTTTTGTTTCCTGTTTTACCATCAAGTATATTTGTTATATATTTTTTCATGTCCTTTTCATGTTAAGTAAATTGTTTTTATTCTATCCCAATAATTTTGTAATAAATAGTATCAAATTTTATATAACACTTTCCTTCATCTATTAAGGATATATATAGAGAGAGTTCTTTTTTGATCTGTTAATATGTGAATTAAACAGCAACCACAAAAAAAGTTGCTGTAGAGTTGATTCTGACTCATGACAATCCGTTCTTCATTCAGAATCATTGTTTGGCCATCATATAAAGCTTTTTAGAGATTGTTGGTGTAATTTTGCTTATATCTTGTTGAGAATTTTGCCTCTATATTCATGAGTGTGATTGTCAATATTTTTTGTTTCCACCCTGCCTTTCTAGTTTAATATCAAGGTAACCTTGTAAAAAGAGTAGGGAACTTATTCCTATCTTTCCAATTTCTCCAGACTGTAAGACTGACCTTAAGTGTTTCTTGAATGTTTCCTAGAATATTCATGTGAAATTATCTGGAGATGGTGATATTTTGTGTTAGGACTTTTAATTTCATTTCAATTTATTTAATAATTATTATGTCATTCATGCTTTCTATTTATTTTCGAGCCAATTTTGCTAAGTTTGCTGTTTTGCTAATATATTTTTATAGAAATTTGTCCATTTCATAGGAATTTTAAACTTAATCGTGTAAGTTTTTCATTTCTGGCATAAAATTGTTAATGTCTACTGTATCTGCATTTATGTACATTTTTATTTCTCTTATTTTTTATTTCTGCCTTCTTCACATTTTCCTTTAACAGCATTGCTAGGGATTAGGCAATTGTATTTTTTCCCCAAAGAACCAGCTCTTGGTTTTGTTGACCTTCTCAATAATATGCTTGTATTCTCCACTGATTTTTGTTCTTATTTTTATTTATTTATTTATTTTTTATTAGGATTTGGGTGAAGATTTACAGAATAAATTCACTTTTCATACAGCAGTTCACATATACTTTGTCTCATGTCATTGACCAAAATTTACAATGCAGCAGCTCCCCTCCCAC
>NW_006921824.1:4266312-4268254 GCF_000298275.1 Orycteropus afer afer | reverse complement strand
GAGAGTCCCAATCTCTCCACAACCTCGCCAGCATTTGTTATTTTCTGTCTTGTTGAACTTTGCTACTAGTGCTGGAACAAGATGGTATCTCATTGTTGTTTTGATTTGCATCTCTCTAATAGCTAATGATCGTGAGCATTTCTTCATATGTTTGTTGGCCGCTTTTGTTCTTATTTTAATTATTTCCTTTACTCTATTTTCCTTTCATTTATTTTTCTTACTTATCTACTTGGATGCTGAGGTCATTTATTTTCAGGCTTTTTTTTTTTTTTTATTTTCCATTCTATTTATCCAATATTCAATGAACTTCTTTAGTTTTATTATATAATTTCCATGTGCGGTACCATAATTCATTGGCTCTAAGATACCAAATATATAAGATACACCATTATTTTACGTAATACTCAGAAAAAAATATGCAATTGTAATATAATGCCTTCTCATTGTTTACAGTTTTTATTTTATACTTACTGAACAATACTTTAAGCTTTTTAAGAAACTGGTTAATATATTTTTTCTACAGTATCCAATTCTCCTGAATTATTTATTGATTTAGAGTTATAGACTTTTGTATTTTTCCATATTATACCATCTTGTGTGCCATCAAGAGCATTTCTTAAAGAGTTTGTCACTGTTTTTCCTGGATTTTCCTCTGAACTTCTCACAGCCATTCTGCGAGTATTAACGCTGATATTTTCTTGATCTTAATCGAAAATGTGTCAGCAAATGAGTTTTATATTTCTTCTTCAAATGGTTCTTAAATGTTTTATACACTGAAACATGGATGGGATACAACTTTCTTGTCAAGCCCCCAGGCATAACAATCTATTTTGTTTCTGTAATGGCAGTTAGGTCACCTGGTCAATAACTGAAAGTCATCACTGATTATAAGACACAATCTACAAATGAAGAAGAAAGAAACATACTGATAATATAATGTTTCAGAAATGTTAAAATGTGAAAAATTATGTGCCTTAGATAAGATAAAATTTAGTGTTTAATTCTAAGTATTTTCTAATTTGATTTCTACTCTGAACCATAAATTATTTATTTAGAATATTTTATTATGGTTTCAGAGAAAGTTTACATAGAAAATTAATTTTCCAATCAAAAATTCCTATGCAGATTGTTCCATGACGTTGGTTGCAATCCCTGCAAAGCATTATCCTCATTTCCTTCCTGGGTTCCCTATTTCCATCTGTCCTGTTTCCCTGTCTCTCTCTGCCTTCTTGTATTTGGTTTTGGTCAGTGTTGCCCTTTGATTTCATATAGTTGATTGTTCTAAGGAGCACATTCTTCATGGGTGTTATTTTTTATTTTATAGACTTGTCTTTATTTGGCTGGAAGGTGGCCACTGGGAATGTCTACAGTTTTAACCTAGAAGGTCTCAGGAGTTCCTCTAGTCTCTTTCAGACTAGTAAGTCTGGTCTTTTTTTTTTTTTTTCATTATTTGAGTTTTGTTCTACATGTTTTTATCCTTTCTAAACAGGACCTTCTGTTGTGGTCCTGATCAAAGTGGTTGGCAGTGGTAGGTTAGAGGAGGCTGTGACTTATGTGGCCTATTAGCCCTTTGGACTAATTGCTCCCTCAACTCTTTGAGTTTCTTCATTCTCCTTTGCTTCAGAAGGGAAGAGACCAATAGTTGCTTCTTAGTTGGCTGCTCACAAACTCTTAAAACCTCAGATGCTATTCACCAGATTAGAATATAGAATATTATCTTTATGAACTGTGTTTTGCTGATTGACCTAGATGTCCCCTGAGACTAAACTATCAAACTCAAAAAAACCAAACTCACTGCTTTTGCGTTGGATCCAACTCATAGTGACCCATCTTTGGGTTTCCAAGGCGGTATCACTACAGAAGTAGATTGCCCAACCTTCCTTTGGAGTAGTGGCTGGTGGGTTTGAACCCCCAGCCTTCTGGTTAGCAGTCAAATGCCTTA
>NW_006921824.1:4262413-4266110 GCF_000298275.1 Orycteropus afer afer | reverse complement strand
TTTTTTTTTTTTAATATTTTGCACATGCTTGAAAAGAATTGAATTCTCTAATTTTTGTGACTTGTGGGTTATGTTGTTCAATATTGTTAATAAAGGTTTTTCTTTTTTGGTCTATCTGTTAAATCAATTTTTAAGAGATGTGTGTTAAAATGTGCAATTATCTTTGTATTTAACTCTTTTTTATATGTTACTTTATATTCTCAGGTAAGGTCTTATTTTCTGTATAAACTTTATATTCTCAGGTAAGATCCCTAAATTATTGTAAGCTCCTTTAGACCAGATATCCAGTCTTATTTATTTTCATTAATACACGATTCATGGGGCAATGCCATATACTTAAATTCAAAAACCAAACTCACTTAATCACCCCCAGTGGTTTTCCAAGGTGGTAAATCTTTACAGAAGTGGATTGCCCATCTTAGCAGGTGCTTAATAAATATTTGCTGGCTTATTGACTCAGCATCCAATTATATTTATGAGTTTACATTAAATAAGCAATTTTAACTTCTAAATTAAAACATTTAGAGAAACACCCACCCCCCTTTGTACTAGTTTGCTGTGCTCTGATTCAACTGCAAGTTTCAATTACCAGGTTGGTGTGAAAAGTGGTGAGTTGGAAGAGAGATACAGAGAAACAATAGGGAATTAAAAAAAAAAAATCTTGTTCTTTAGAAACCACTTGAGGAACAGTAAACCTCATGTGGTTCTATTTTTCATTTGCTACTCTGTTTACCTATTTGTTCTCTTTTCTGTTTTACTTATTGACATCTCTGAGTTCTCAATATTCCCATGCTGTAGGAAGAGGCGTGATTTTGTTCTTTTGGCTTTGTATAGGTCAATCAAGGCCACCGTATAGGTCAATCAAGGCCACCGTATATCCAAGACAAAATTTGTGTCTCTGTTCTTTTTATTCATGCTAGTCCACTCCAGAGTTTCAACATCTTCCAGATAAAAAGTATTTTTCTTTAGTAGGTGTTGAACACCCTTGTTAATTTTTCATTCTTATCTTTTCTACTTGGTTCATCTAGGAAAACATTTCTTTCTTACTGAGGAATACACTTTTCTTGCTTATGGTATCTGATCCAACAGTAGCTTAAAAATAAACCTAACCTTCACTTAAGATGATATAACAAAAGGACTCCAGACATCTGCTACTCATTATTTATAACCTATGGCTAAATGTAATGCTAATAAGGCCTTATTACAATTTATTGCTCAGACTCCTTGGCTCAAAAGACTCATGTATTATCTTTGGTCATTTTCACTTTGCTTGTGCTGTCAGTGAAGCATACTTAAAATTCAAAACACTGATTGTCAGTGGGGAAGAGGGAGCCACCACCATCAAACCTGTTGGTAATCAAAATTTGTCAGTTACAACCACTACATAACAGACCATTTGTCACCTTACTCAGTTGCTGAAGAAGAATTTGGAATTCTTGACCTTCAATAAATGTTTTCCTTTAGAGAGAGGCAGAGTGCTTATTATGCATATTCATCATAACCCTAGTCATATTATTTACTTGGTCTTTAACCAATTTTTAATAAGCTTCCAATGAGATTATTTATATTGTTAAGTTACAAATAGTTGCTAGAGCCCCAAAAGACTCAAAAGGGGGATTCCTACGACCTCTTGAAGATCTTTGTTTCTGAAAATCTTTACATTTTGACCTGGATGCCTATAGAGATAAAAGAAATTAAATTCTTTGTAAGTCCTTTGACAATTTATTGTGCAATTATGTTGATGGATAAAGAACATAATGCTGTATTAATCATAAAATTGAACTGTTACTGTACCTCAAAAGACCTTTGCAAACATGGATCTGTCTACTTTTTACTTTTCTTTTAATAATATGCCTTATCACGTAGAGGTAAAAGAAGGTGGTTCCCTCATAATCCCAAATCATCATTAGCAATGTGAAGTGGAGAATTAAAGCGGTCTAAACTAATGCAAAGAAAGCTTTGGTGGTGCAGTAGTTAAGGCATTTGGTGGCTAACAACAACAACGAAAAAGATTGGCAGTACGAACCCACCAGCTGCTCTGTGGGAGAAAGAGGAGGTAGTCTGCTTCTATAAAGATTTCCAGCCTTGGAAATTCTATGGGGCAGTCCTACTCTGTCATATAGGGCTGCTATGAGTTGGAATTTACTTGATAACAGTTGTTGTTGTTGTTGAGTGCCGTCAAGTCCACCTCAACTCATACAGACCCCTCCTTGGGTGCCGAGGCAGAGGCAGTATCACTACGGAAGTAGATTGCCCAACCTTCCTTCTGAGGAGTGGCTGTTCATAACAGTAGGTTTTTTTTTTTTTTTTTGGGTTTAAACCAATACAAGCTCCCATCGCCAAAGCAGGTTTTTTTTAGTTATCTGGGATTTGCTGACAACAGGAAATTAAATTGTTTATGCTGTCAAAAGAGCTCTGTCAGCACAGTGCCTAAGGTTCTGATTGCTAACCAGAAGGTTAGTAGTTCAAACCCACCAGCCTCTGTGGAAGGGAGACTGGGCAATTTACTTCCATAAAGATTTGCTGCCTTGGAGACCCAGGGGGGTTTCTGTGAGTCGGGATCAATTTGATGGCAGTGGGTTTGGTTTGGTTTTGTATTCTGTCAGAAGTAAAGTAAATCTAGGTGATTCATAACTTATAGTGGCAGGGAGCCTATCGGCATTTCAAAAGTAAAGAAGGATTTTCTGGGAGCTACTGCTAGCCATTCATTGATGGTTCAGTAGTAGAATCATTGCCTTCTATTTGGGAGACCTGGATTCAATTCCTGGTTAATGCACCAGATGTGCAGCTACTACTCATCTGTCAGTGGGGGACTGAGTGTTGCTATAATGCTGAAAGATTTCAGTAGAGCTTCCAGACTGAAATGAACTGGGAAGAAAATTCTGGCAAACTACTGAAAATCAGCCAATGAAATCTTATGGATTACAACAGTTCATTGTGCATGGAGTCACCACAGTCTGGGGCTAGCAGCTAACAACAAAAACAACGACAACAACAACTGATACCCATTAATTCTCCCATTCCCCTCTAAGAGTATTGCAATTGGAGAAAGCAATGTGCTTGGGACTACTCCTGTAGCTTTCCTGTGTCTGGACACATTATGGCCTATTGGATTGAAGACACAGCAGAATTTTCTACAATTTTTTGCCTTCTTGTAAAGCTTATTGTTTAAAAGCAATTTCTTCACTTTAATCTCTCACCTTTTATCACTAACATCCCAGAGCAAAGGATAAATTAATTCATTAATTCTTTTCCAAAGTAGAGTTTAGAGAAGGGAGAGTTCAATGTAGGCTATCCTATGAAGGGCTCCTCAGTAAGGCTGAGGAAGATATATCTTTGCAGTATTGCAGAATTTTCTACAATTTGATTTTTGTCTTAAAATCTATTTTATCAGAAATTAACAATGCCATTGCTGCTCTTTTTTTTTTTTTTTTTTTTGCTTTTGCTTGTTTACTTTTATTGTGGTGAAAACTTAAATACCAAGACATTCACAAACATAACAACTTTCACATTGACAGCTTAGGGACATTGATGGCATTTCTCATGTTGTGCCCCCATCATTGCTATCCTTTTGCAAAATATTCCACCACCGTTAACCATTAGCATAAACTCAATGCCCCACAAACAAAACCTTCCCCTTTCTCGCTCCCTCCTACTCCTGGTAACCACGTGTATGTATGTATATATATATATATTT
>NW_006921824.1:4253346-4262092 GCF_000298275.1 Orycteropus afer afer | reverse complement strand
GACTCCACAGCAGTGCATTTGGTTATATACATATATAAGAGCTCTGGTGGCATAGTGCCTAAAGTATTTGACTGCTAACCAGAAGGCTGGCAGTTCAAACCCACCAACCACTCCTCGGAAAAGGAGTGGCTATCTTCTTCCATAATGATACCACCTTGGAAACCCATGGACGGATTACTATGAGTCAGATCTGACTTGATGGCAGTGAGTTTGGTTTTTTTGGTTTGTGTGTGTGTGTGTGTGTGTGTGTGTAGCTTGCAACTGACACAATTTCCTTCCATATATAAAATTTTCTTTGACTTTTCACAATAGTGGACTCATACAATATTTGTCCTTCTGTGACTGACTTATTTCATTCAGCATAATCTCCTTCGAGTTCGTCCACATTATGTGGTGTTTGGCAGATTCTACATTATTCTTTAGTGTTGCATAGTATTCCATTGTGGGTATGTATCACAGTTTGGTTATCCATCCCTCTGTTGATGGGATGGATCAATACTTAGGTTGTTTCCATCTCTTTGCTATTGTGAATAGTGCTGTGGTGAACATGGGTGTGCATATTTAAATGTCATCTTGTCATACCTCTGAACTAAGAGGACTGTGGCTATAGATGGTGCATATGATGCATTTACATTGGTTCTTTGTGTATGTATTGACTCAGAAAATGTTAGGTAAAGTTATGATGATGACTAGTAAGTTTCAGAATGTTTTACTGGTAGCACAAGAGTTAAGTTTTAGAGGCACTAGGTTTTCAGAATCTTTTCAAAATTTTCCCCAAGTCTGAAGAAAAGAAAAGGTATATTCTTAATTAATAGTAACACTCTGAAATAAAAATATATGAAAAATATATGTAGGAGAGAGCCCTCCCATCTTACATATCCACAGTTTTAAGGCTTAATTAATAGTTAATTGAGCACATGAGGATTATATACTATTTGCAATTTTATTAACAAAGTCCAAAACCAAAGAAAAGCTGAATGTCAAATTCCATTTCATTATTATGTTCACTATTGTGAATTTAAGGTCTTTTGCTCTGTGTCTGAATTATCGTTAGAGTAGATTATAAGGTTGGTTATCTATAGATTCCCTGCTGTAGAAGAGAGGAGAATATATTCATTCAGAGTTTCAGAAATTAAATTAAGAGGAGTTATCTTTTGAAATATCTGAAGAGTTTATTGAGTCTTGGTGAGTTCAATTTCAATGCATTTAATGAAAGTCAAAGGTGGATTCATTTAATTCAGGCCTTCAGAGGGAGGCAGTTGTTCCTATGTGAAGAGGCTTAAAGTAAGAGTGGAGAATGACTTACAATTAACCTTTTGGTTCTAATTTAGCAGACGGTCAGACAAAAGCTATCTAGAGTTGGTTAATACAGTGGAAATCATTGGCAACCTTGGCTTCCAGGTATTCTAGGGGATAGGCTTTGATTTTTTAGTTTGAATATGCTGATAAAAATTAATATGCAATAATTTGCTGAAATAAGAAATTCAGGCTAATTCAGTCTTGCTGTTACTCAGAACAGAGGAATTCTACATAAGTAATTGAAAAAACACACAGTTACAAATGCATAACAGGAACACTTATATCCCTTGATTGATGACAGCTTTCATTACATGCCCATCTGAACGCTTCCCTTCCCACTCCTATGTTGTTGTTGTTATGGGCCGTCAAGTTGGCCCCAACTCATAGCGACCCCTCCTTGGGTTTCCAAGGCAGAATCACTACGGAAGTAGATAGCTTCCAGGATATCGATGCCTCCTTTCCAATACTTAGATGTGGTGTGTATGTTTTTGTTGTGTATGTGTGTGTGTGTTCAGGGACATGCCATTTTTAGTTTTAAGCCTTAATGACTTATATTGATTTGATAACTGGCTGATGCAGGACATTTTTTATGACCTTCAACTTGTAATTTTTTCTGCTTAGCCTTCTAATCCTTTCTGTGCAACAAACCTTAACACCCATAGATAACTAGCTTATCTCCTGTATAGTTCTGTGTTCAACTGAAATATATCAGTGATATGCAGGATAATTTATTACCTTACAGAATTGTTATTGTGGAGAATTTGGTAATTAATGAGTCTTTTTATCCTCACAACCAAAATGTACTGAAATAGTCTGAGTGTCAGACCTGCCCTGGCTCCTTGCCTTGTGAAGCTTTGATCCTATTAAGAATCAGAGTAGAGCGATGGGAACTGAGCCAGCATCTAAAATTCCAGCCCTGTCCTATCAGTTAATGTACTTGGCTGCTCTCTAGACTACTGCATCATCTTCCCTTCTGTTTCTGGGTATCTGACTCTTAATTCTTGACTTTCTCCTTTCTGATATTCTTGGTATTCCTTTCCCCTGCAATTCAGGTTTTCAATCTCCGTCTTTCTTGACTGGGTACCTGCAAGATGCTCTACTAGAATGTAAGCTCCAGGAAGGGAGACTTTTTGTTTGTTTTGTTCACTGCAGTGCCCTAAATGCCTACAGTAGTGTCTGGCATATGGCAGTCACTTGATTAATAAATATTTGTTGAATGGAATTCCCTGACTTTTGTCTCATTTTCTTTTCCTCTTTCATCTTTGCATTTCCATGTGTCATCTTTGTCATTAGGCTTATACAGTTTGCTGAGATTAAGTTTCCTGGAGGGCAATAGGGATCTCTAGATAAGGTCTCCTTTTTCTCAGAGCTCTTGCTCATCCAGCCACTTTTAACCTATTACTGCCCACTGGATGACGTGCCTCAAAGAACTTTAATATGATAAGGTATTCTCATCTACACTTAAGGGTAAGTTAGAGTTGCCAAGGAGCTTGGATCTGTCCTAACCTAGGTATTTCCATGACTAAAAGGCTTCTAGTTTTTACCTGAGATGATTTTAGGAAATGTGTAGATAAGTAGACTCATTCTTTATATTGTTTAATCAATTTGTGGTTATGATATTTTCTGTGACATAAGAAATAATTTTAGAGGACAGGTACACAGATTCCAATGTATTATGCAGATGGGTGACAGGCACTCTGAGAACTTAGGAACTCTACAAGTAAGAATGATATTATTATTTGTATCATTATGCACCTGGACACTTGCTTCTAATATCTAGTGACATTATGTCTACCACTGACAATTAATTGGATACTGTTCTCTTGTGGAAATCTTAAAATATTAAGATTTTAATCAATATCTTTAAGATTTATAAATCTTAAAATATCTATAAGATGAGTTTATATGGTTCATGCCCACCCAGGGACGCCAAAAAAAAAAAAAAAAGACTGAGTTTATAGAAATGTAGATCAAATTGTTTTGCAAGTTAAAAACCACTAAAATATTAAGATGTCTGCCTACAGGCTGGTTAAGGCAAAGTTTGTTACCCTTTTACAAGGCAAAGTTTGTGTTCTTGGTTAGGAAAGCCCAATGAACACAATAAAATATAGTAGGCTCCAAAAGTCATCTGCAAAGCCTCGGCCTCTTGATTAAGAAGCGGCATTCCAACACTTTTCTTTGTTCTCAAAGAAAATTTAAAATGCTGTTAGAAACACATTCATTAGCATTAGTAGAAAGATTCAAAAATTTTGAGAGCTGAGACTAAAAAAAATATCTTATCTACTCTTCTTGTTTTAAGAGAGAAAAACTGGGCCCTAAGAAGTGACCAGGTTCTAAGAGTTTCATGTTCTACTACTCAATGGTACAGCTGACACTAGAAACTCTTGTTCTGATTCCAAGGCCAAACCTTTCCCAGTCTGAGAAAAGGACTCCCCGTCTATAAGTCCCATTTTTTCATATCATCGTCAGTGTTCTTTTCCCTGATGTGTTCAGCATTATGGTCTGAGAGTTTATTCCCACACTACTTTTTTGAATATACCCAAATGATGATTGCAGCATTGATGGGCCAGACTTTGTCTTGCTCATTTCCTATACATCTGTGTTTTATCTTTTTCTTCTGGAAATAGAAATATTCAGAGTATAGTCTGAAATTGCATTGCAAGAAACACAGTACTTCAGATCTTAAGTCTTGGGCAGTCCTGATTTGTAATTATCATCTATAGCACCACCAGAGTATCTAATGCTGGCCTGCTCCCCTAACCACAAAGATAATTCGACCAAAATGATCACACCTGAGTGGTATAATTCTGAAGTCTGTCTGAAGTCCTGGCTGGCACAAGGAGTTGATTAGACCTGTATACTTTCAATCCATGTAGTGCTGATAGTAAAACGCACATCTCATTTAAATCAGGTTGCAAACAATACTTTCTTTAAGGGAAATTAGGGACAAGGGGGCTAAATTTTGTTATTCCTCTGTTGTCAGAGATAGAAGATTACATAAATCAAACGTGGCATTTTATTTGGTATTTTCTTATGCTCAGAAATATTATTTTAACACTCCTGACTGGTACATCTTCACTTATCACTACCTCCACTGTCAGTTCTACTTGTATCTAAACATTCTATTATTCAACTATATCATCTAACAAAGTCTTCACTGTTGAGATATCAGTTTCTCTCTCTCTGTCTCTCTCCCTCTGTCTCTCTGCCTCTCTTTTTCTCTCTCTCAGGACAGAGATGCAGTAATTTATACATTTTGCACCTTCATAAACTCAAAATCATTTTTCACCCTAGCCAAGTCTTCAGAAGGAAATGTGGCTTCAGCCACATATGTATGTTAGCATAATGCTTATGTTATAGGAATCATGTATTTCCTGAAAAGCATGATTGATGAAGCAAGTTTTGTTGACAAAGGGCTCATGACCAAGTTCTTTCAGGCTCCAGTTTAACTTTGACACCATAAATAATTTCATGTAAAAAATGGCTATATATACATATATATAGGAGCTCTGTTGGCATAGTGCCTAAGACATTTGATTGCTAATCAGAAGATTGGTGGTTCAAACCCACCAGCCACTCCATGGAAGGAAGACTGGACAATCTACCCCCAAAGGGGGGTCGCTATGAGTCAACATCAACTCGATGGCAGTGAGTTTGGTTTTTGGTTTTGGTTTTATATATATATTACATTTCAACTGGTAGTACAATCAGTATGTGCATCAACACACATATACTCCAATCCTTGTTAAAGCCATAGGAAGACCTGCTGGGACCAAGCATTGGGCCAACATGGCCATTAAACAGAACATGTGCTGGTTGTATTCTTGAAACATGTACTCCACAGGATTCTGTTTTAAGTGCAGGCTACATGATACAAGATAGAAATCAAAGGACAGATGTTTTTATGCTACGAGGTATTGCCATTGCTAGCCAGAGTGCTTTATGCCTGGATGTTATCGTTTGGATTGATGGGTTCCAGAAGAAGCCAGCTGTGCAATTAGAGATGTTTTGGAACATCTGTACCAAAGTTGTAGCTTGAAGATGCCCAGAAGAGTGATATTCTTATGTGCTGTGTGTGTATATTGTGTCTGCAGGTGCTAAATTTTCAAGGAGAGAAATGTTCAGCATAAGCAAACATGACTAATAATTATGAGATGTTTATTTGCAAACAGACAAGTGTTGGCAGCACAGAATCTAAAGTAGAAATTATTGCATTAAAGAAGTGTTTTTCCTTACAGACCCATCCCTTTCTTCTAACATTCTGTTTTGGAATGTCAACATTTTCATTTATGAAACAGTGGACAGTATAGAATTGGTTCTATCTAACTTGGCATTTTAATAATGCTTCTCTCATTTACTATCTGATGATGAACAGTGACACTGAGACACAGAAGGATGCTTAGGCAATGATCTTACCATCCGCTAGACAACCTTCTCTCCTTATGCCCATAAAGATTTATAGTATTTACTGCTTTAACTGTGTGCTCCTTCTACTAGAAGGATTATTCCGTAGTGATACTGCCTCGGAAACCCAAGGAGGGGTTGCTATGAGTTGGGGCCAACTCAATGGCACATAACAGCAACAACAACAAGAGGTTATTACATGAAAACTAAAGTTCTTTTCAGCTTTAAGATTATTAACGATTATTATAATATCCCATATTCTGAAAATATAATAAGTATATTATGCTGTGCTGTTATTAGTTGCCTTCAAGTTGACTCCAGTTCATGATGACCTTACGTACAACAGAACAAAACACTGCTCAGTCCCCTCAAGGCACAGATCAGGCCATTTTGTGTTTGTCTCACCACTGTCTGACACAGTGCTTAGCACATAGTAGGTAGTTGGTAAATATCTAATCAATGGATTATTATTTTATTTTCAGTGTTTGTTAAATATATTTTTGTATGTTAAATAGCTAAAAGTTTACTCTTTATGTGTGCTTTGTAAGATAATTTTCCATTAACAAATTCTCATTTTGTCCAATCATGACAGAAATTATATATATATATATATATTTAATAAATGGTAGAGTACTTTCTATAAATTCTCCAATGGTTATTTATGAGCTGGATCAATGCTGAACCTGATAATCTTAGTTACAAGCCTTTACTTTTTCATCATAGGGAAAATGTTTGTTTCTTTTTCCTCAATCAGACATCTACTGGATGATAGGTCAGTACTGCATGTGAAATTTAAGAAGTATCTACTTATATTTGCAACAATGGTGTTTTACCGTAGCCACACACTGAATTCTTGAGAATGATTGATTAGCGGCTACTTCTCAGTATTGTCTGAGAAGCAAAAGTAACATGTAACAAAGCTGTGTGTTCCTTTCATCTCTGAGATTTAGTTAATTTGGCTTTTTATGTGTCTTTATGAATACTAGTTTTTCCTTTTACATTTCTCTACAACACCCACCACCCATCAATCAGCTTGTTTATACATTGGTGGTTTACATTTTGCTATGATGCTGGAAACTATGCCAAGTACCAGCAGAGTCACCCACAGAGGACAGGTTTCAGCAAAGTTTACAGAATAAGACAGAAGAAAGAAAGGCCTTGTAATCAACTTCCAAAAATTAGTCAGTGAAAACCTTTTGGATGACAACGAAACACTGTCTGACTTGCTTTGATTAGGAACCGCCAATCACTGTAGAAGTACATTGTCTCTGGTAAAGCAGAGGACCAGCAAGGGCAAGGGAGACCCTTGGTGAGATGGACTGACATAATAGGTACTATGATGGACACAAGGAGCTCTGGTAGCATAGTGGCTAAAGCACTTGACTGCTAACCAGAAGGCTGGCGGTTCAAACCCACCAGCCACTCCTTGGAAGGAAGGTTGGGCAATCCTACTTCCGTAGTGATACTGCCTCAGAAACCCAAGGAGGGGTCGCTATGAGTTGAGGCCGACTCGATGGCACATAACAACAACAACAACAACATGATGGACACGAACATGCTGGCAACTGTGAGAATGATGCAGGACTGAGCAGTGTTTTGTTCTGTTGTACATAAGGTCACCATGAACTGGAGTCAACTTGAAGGCAACTAATAACAGCACAGCATAATATACTTACTATATTTTCAGAATATGGGATATTATAATAATCGTTAATAATCTTAAGGCTGAAAAGAACTTTAGTTTTCATGTAATAACCTCTTGTTGTTGTTGCTGTTATGTGCCATTGAGTTGGCCCCAACTCATAGCAACCTCTCCTTGGGTTTCCGAGGCAGTATCACTACGGAAGTAGATTGACCCATCTTCCTTCCGAGGAGTGGCTGGTGGGTTTAAACCGCTAGCCTTCTAGTTAGCAGTCAAGTGCTTTAGGCACTATGCTACCAGAGCTCCCATGTAATAACCTAAAGGACTAATAAATTAAGGTTCAGACTGGTGGTGAGACTTTTATATTGTATTGATAGGTTTTAGCTTTCAATTGTGGTTTGTTTGGCTATGTTAAAAATTATTATTTTAATAATTTTCCTGTGTTCTAAATATGGAAATATCATAATAAATATCATTACTCAATTCTTCCTTCAGGAAGTATATTTTATTTTCATTCAATAAAGTAAATACTTCTTTTTTAGATCCCTGAAATTTGATATTATATATATGTGTGTGTGTGTGTATATATGTATGTATGTATATATATATAAATCTCATCAATTCTAGCACCCTAGAATGTTACATAAATAATTCATATATTGATTATGTGTCTGTTTCCAATGCTTTGTTTCAAGCATTTGTTTTTTGTTCAAACTTAGTTGCTTCATTCTGAAAGTGATATAATTTTGACTTTTACAATTCAGATAAAAATTTTCTGAACTTTAAATTTGTAAATTAGATTTTTTAATCATTAATATTTTCTACTTGAAGTATCTTATCATTTAGACTTTTATTTCTTTGTGCTTGTCATTGGCCTTTTTAAAATATATATATATGTATCTGGCATATTTATGATATCCTCCACATACATATACCTCAAAGCTGTGAAAATAGCAAGCCTGGAGTTGTAATTTTTATTTGTAAGTCAACTGACTAGAATGCAGATCACACAAACCCAGAGAAATCAAATGTTAAGTTCTGGCTATATGGGGATTGAGTATCATTCATATTATTTCATGGGTACATTATAATGGAGTTTGTGATTTATTGCCCAGTTTTATTATAACTTAAATAAGACAATGCATTTTTGGTTCCAACTCAAAGTTCAAAGAAAATTTTGTTTTCTGCAGAACTAGTTGTTTTCTAAATGGCAAAAAGGAGTGTGGCTCTCAGGTTGAGATATTCTGGCACTAGACTTAAAGCTCTATGTCAGAATAAGAGATGACAACTGGCTATGTTTCTATATCCAGATGTTCTAAATTGGGAGCAAGGGACATTTGCCTCTTTGGCTTAAAGATTCTCAATTCACTCTCCTTTAGCTTTTACTCTTCCCATGGTTAT
>NW_006921824.1:4251354-4252921 GCF_000298275.1 Orycteropus afer afer | reverse complement strand
ATCTAGTGTTAAGTGATGTCTAGATCGTCAGCATCCCATTTCTGAAGTATTCTGGAATTTTGACATTCTTAATTTACATTCAGTGAGCAGCAGCGGATTTATCATTGTCCTGAACTAGAAAGTAATCTGTCACATAATCACCTCACATAGAGAAGAGACTTTTTTTTTAATCAAGTGAAATCATTGCATTTCTTGGGTACCTAAGGGACTAACTAGTTAATTAGCTTCCCAAACATTGCAACTATTTTTTTTCTTAGCCATATCCTAGGTGATTGAATTCTCCTGAATTTGGAAATATATCTATTTCTTACTCAAAATAATTTCCTGATGGATGGAATACTTAAATGACCAATAAGGATATAGGAAAACAACCATACTTTAGAAAGCAGAGAGAAAGCCTATGCTGTTTATCTCCCAGATAGATGAGTACAGCTCTGTTGGAAGAATGAGTACTAATTAACTAATTAAATAGTTCCCACTGTGATTCTTCCATTTTAGGCTAAATTGAAGTTTACAAACTTAAAACCTAACTGTAGAAGCTGTCAGTTTAAGCTATTAAGAAAACACTGACTGACATTAGATAATTTTATTTGACCATATAGTAGAAAGAAAATAATGTAAAGTGAAAATCTCTTGTGGTGTAGATGGTACTTCAGAAAATTAGCTTTGTTTCCTAAATGTTAATTAAGTGGACCAATATGAGCTATAATTGCATGTTTCATTAATAAGAGCCTTGACTGGTTGGGAATATCCATCTGTGTCTTATTTTGAAGAGTTACACTGCTCAGTTGAAATCTTCTCAGGGTGCGTAGTCAACATGTATTCTAATGGTCAAAGAAATTTAGTAAACTGAATTCAAAAGAGGAAAAAAAAGGAAAATGAACTGTTCAAACTCTGTTGTGTAAGGTAACTATTGTAGGAATCAGAATGCTGATGGTACTACTGCAGGGCGCATAGGCTAGAAGAACCATGGAGACATGTAGACTGCAGATCGTAGAGTTCTCTGGATAAACCTCAGCATTGTGTACATCGCCCAGCTGTGCCATGGGTTTAGCATGAGCCTGGTTATCAAAAGATCCATGGTTGTGAATGTCAAGGGACATAGAAATTATTCATGTATCTCAATACTGATTCTGTAATTCACATTACCTCTACTTAGAGGGAATTATTATTTTTCCTGAAAAAAAGATTTTTAACCTTTGGCTCTTCCCAGATGACCAGGAAGAGAATAACTTCTGGTGGATTCCAGGAAAGCCTTCAAAAGATCATTAAATGTTTTAAAATAAAAGGTTTATGAGGGTGATAGAAATATAATAGACTGTCAAAGTTATTGTAGGAGACAGGATATTGATGTGATAAAATAGTCTGAGATTTGAACCCAGGCTTTTAGTAGCAGTGTGACCTTAGGAAATTACTCAGCCAATATGCTTCGTCTGAATCTGCAAACTATGGATACTTACATCAATTCACAGGGTGTTATCATGATATAAGGTGCTCATTCCCGGAAGGAAGGTTAGGCAGTCTACTTCCGTAGTGATACCTTCTCGGAAACCCATGGAGGGGTCAC
>NW_006921824.1:4248971-4249879 GCF_000298275.1 Orycteropus afer afer | reverse complement strand
CAATCTACTTCTGTAAAGATTTGTAGCCTTGGAAACCCAATGGGGGTCGCTATGAATCAGAATCAACTTGATGGCAGTGAGTTTAGTTTTTGTTTTTTTTCCCATACTTTTAGGTAGCTATAAGTGCTAAGAACAAAAACAGAGCAGATTAAGGGAGATTCATTTTCTTCAATGTGGCAATCCTGTTGTTCCACTTTCATATATTGAAGACTATCTTTTCTTCATTTAATTACCATAACTATTTTCTTGAAAAGTAATTGTGTGGTTCTATTTCTGGACTCTTAATTCTTCTTGGATCAACAATCCATGTCCATGGAAGCATCAGGCAGGAAATTAGAAAGTATACTGCATTGGGCATGTCTGCTGCAAAAGACCTTTTTAAAGTGGTCTTTAAAATGGTTTTTGAAGCAAAGATGTCACTTTGATGACTAATGTATGTCTTCCCCAAGCCATGGTATTTTCAATCTCCTCATATGCATGTAAAAGCTAGACAATGAAAAAGGAAAACTGAAGTAAAATCCCCACCCCTGAATTGTGGTATTTGCATGCATATTAAGTATACCATGGACTGCCAAAAGAAGGAACAAATCTGTCTTGGAGAAAGTACAACCAAATTTCTCCTTAGAAGCAAAAATGGCAATACTATCTCACTTACTTTGGACAAGTTATCAGGAGGGAGCAATTACTGGAGAAAGACATCATGCTTGGTAAAGAAGAGGGTCAGTGAAACAGAGAGAAACCCTCAATGACATGAATCAACACAGTGGCTACAACAAAGTTCTCAAACATAGCAATGTTTGTGAGAATGGAACAGGACCAGGCAACATTTTGTTCTGTTATACTTAAGGTTACTATGAGTTGGAGCCAATTTGAGGGCACCTAGTAGTGTAATGCCTAAGGCTTTGACT
>NW_006921824.1:4222378-4226870 GCF_000298275.1 Orycteropus afer afer | reverse complement strand
CTTTCGCTTCCAATGAGCATTCGGGCTGCTCTTCTTCCAGGACAGATCTGTTATTCCTTTTAGCAGTCTATGGTACTCTTAGCATTCTTCTCCAATACCACTACTCAAAAGCATCAACTCTTGTTCGGTCTTCCTTATTTATTGTCCAGCTCTCATATGCATAAGGGGTGATTGAAAATACCATGGCTTGAGTTAAGTGCACCTTAGTCTTCAAGGAGACATCTGTGTTCTTCATCACATGAAAGAGATGTTTTGCAGCAGATTTTCCCAACACAATATGTCGTCTGATGTCTTGACTGCTGTTTCCTTTGATGTTGATTGTAGAACCAAGTATTGTGAAGTCCTTGCCAACTTCAGTCTTTTCTCCATTTATTGTGAAACTGTTTATTGGACCAATTGTGAGGATTTTTGTTTTCTTTATATTGAGGTGTAATCCATACTATAGACTGTAGTCTTTAATCTTTGTTAGTAAGTGCTTCAAGTCATCCTCACCTTCAGCAAGCAAAGTTGTGTCACCTGCATATCGCAGGTTGTTAATGAGTTTTCCTCCAATCCTGATACCACATTCTTCCTCTTAACTTCCACATTCCAATTATTAATTAATATTTGCAGGTGTTTCTTCCCATTTTGAGTCATGCCCCAGCAGTAAATGAAAGTCCTGAAAACTTTCGCCAATCATATTATTAAGGTCGATTCTACTTTGAGGAGGCAGCTTTTCTCCAGTTGTATTTTGAATGCCTTCCAACCTGAGTGGCCCACAGCCCTATATCAGACAGTGTTTCACTGCTCTTCATAAAGTTTTCCAGTAATATATTAGACAGTTTTTCATTACTATTAATAAGAATTATGTAGTGATATTTTACGATCTACAAGGCATAGAAGCAGGCTAAGGCTGAGAGCTTGTGCCTAGAAACCCAACGAGCTATGGCCAGAGAAAGCAATAAGCCCTACTAACTCAGCTAAACTGTCCTTCAGTTTAGTCCTTCCTTACTCTCTGCTGCTGCCTATGCTATTTTATAGTCAAATTCTAGTTTAACCTCACTGCTTAGCACTCCTACTCTTATTCTTCCTGCAGATAGGTATTACTTTGCATGAATAGTTCCTTTTGTACATCAGTCTGCTCTACTGATTTGTAGCAACCATCAGGTTCTAGATTTGTTAAAATGGGTCCCTCAGTTGCTGTACCAGCATCCTGGATTGTGGCAACAGCCTCTTATGTACCCCGATGTTTGCACCTGCTCCCTGCTGCCTGCTACACTGAGTACAGAATAGTTTTCCACGGAGATCTCCAAAATGTTCATAGGTTTCCTATGAGTAAAAAGGGTTCTAAGAAAAAACATGTATGAAAAATGGTGTCTTTACTTCAAAGCTTCTCAGAGCTTTTGATATGCTAATGTTCATTGTAATATGCTAATATGCATTGTGATATGCTAATGTGAATTGGTACTCTCCAAGAAGGATAACAAATGTGCAACTTTAATGAAACTTATTTCATACAGAAACTATATATATATATATAGAAACATCTGGTACCATCACAGGAAATTATAGTGTTGCAATAGAATATAGTTTGCAAATTTTGGACTGCTCCATTGAAACAAATTCCTATGCCTTTACCAATTCATCTTGCCTACTCTAGACATGCTCTTCTCATCTCTCTCATATATTTTTCAAAATTCACTGTTCATTTTAAACACTTAGGTTCAGCTAAATAGTCTGTATGTAGTCTCAGATATAAAGAACATAGTCATTTCAGTTTCCAGAGCCTTGGTTTTATAATTATTCTTACTCAGATGAATGTAAAAGGGAATTTTGGGAAGGATGATAGTTTGGGCTATGACAAAAGGACATGATTTCTTTTAGGCAATACATCAGATAGTTTGGGAAGTATTTTCAGCCAAGTGAAGTGATTCTGTAGCACTTGTGCATTTGAAATGGTAGAGTGTAAATGGGGAGGGTATCTCAGTTCAGATTTAATTTAATTCTGGATAATTGATGGACTTCCTCAGGGAGTAAATTCTGATGCAAGTGATTGATCAGAAATCCATAGTCCTTCTCTCTTGTGTTGAGGTCAGGGTCTGGAGGTGTCAGAAAATGAGGAATTGGAATGAGGGTACAGTGATCTAAAATGTCCCTGATTTGCCTGGGACAGCTCTCTTTATTCCTGTTGGCCTGGCAGAGCTATAAAGAGTATCCTGTTTTACTCTCACATTGGTCCTGGTTTGGATGATTAGTTAAACATAACTCATATAAGAGAGGAGACAAGAGTCAGTTGAGGAGCAGTTACTCTAGAAGTAAAGGAGAAAGTACTTTTAAAAAGGAAAACAGTAATGAAAGCTGTCAATGAAATGTTAAGTCAGCGATGATGAGGCTATGCCAAGATTTTAATGTAAAACGTTTTTCTGTATCAAAATAAGACTGGCCTGTTTAGCTTTGAATTTATTGACCTCTTTTAGAGTATTTTTCAACTGTGTTGTTATTTCATGATTATGTTTCTTATTGCACTGATAATATGTCAGATTTCAGATATAATTGTTTCTGAACATTTTAAAAGAATATGGGAAAATTCATAATCATTTCTGAGCATAGAATTTCATAACAACCAAATTGCTTCAATAATAGTTAAAAAATAAAAATATGTCACATACAAAATTCTATATCTAGATATCTCTCATGGTGCTTAGTACTATGTTTGCACACAGTAAGCACTTAATAAATGTGTGTTCAATACATTAATGAATATTCTGTGTATTGGTTGATCTCAAAATGGACTAATTCTTGTTATAAAATGACTAGAATATCACCCTTAAACATTTTTCAGATGTGCATACAATTTAATACATCTTCTGTGTCCACACAAACTAATATTTCATCGAGAAATGGGCAGAGTCCAGTACAGTTTTTTTTTTTTTTTTTTTAATGTGAGTTGGCAGTTTTTTAGATATTACACTTTGCTGAAGAACATTCTTGTCATTCATGGGTATTACAAGGGAAATAGATTATATTGGCCCTGCCTTAAAGAGCTTAAAGTATAAATTTATTCAAGGATTACATTGCCTTTCCTTAGATGAATTGGTTGCTATGCATTACATGAGATTATGGTAGGTAGTTAGATAACTCATAAACCACATCAGACAGCTGGAGAGAGAAAGTCATGTTAATACTCTGCTTTACTCACATGGTCAGAAAAAGCCTTGTTGTTGTTGTTATGTGCCGTCGAGTCCGACACGACTGATAGCAACCCCTCCTTGGGCTTCCGAGGCGGTATCACTATGGAAGTAGATTGCCCAACCATCCTTCCTCTGAGTGGCTGGTGGGTTTGAACTGCCAGCCTTCTGGTTATGGGTCAAGTGCCTTAGGCACTACGCTACCAGAGCTCCTAGAAAAAACCTTATGACCCTTTATTTATTTATGTTGTTGTTGTTGTTTGCCATCAAGTCAGCCCCGACTCATAGCGACCCCTCCTTGGGTTTCCGAGGCAGTATCACTATGGAAGTAGGAGTGCCCAACCTTCCTTCCGAGGAGTGGCTGGTGGGTTTGAACCGCCAGCCTTCTGGTTAGCAGTCAAGTGCCTTAGGCACTCTGCTACCAGAGCTCTAACTTTCACTTATTTGTTCACAAGGAGCTCTGGTGACTCTGGTGTTGTAGTGAGTAAGACATTTGGCTGCTAACCAGTGGTTCAAACCTACCAGCTGCTCCTCTGGAGGAAGATGAGGCAATCTAGTTCCATTAAAGATTTACAGCCTTGGAAATCCAATGAGGGTTGCTATGAGTCAGAATTGACTTGATGGCAGTGGGTTAGTGGGTTATTTGTTCAAAGGGCAAAACCTTGACTTGGTTGGAATAGACATAGTAAAAGGATATAGTTTCTTCCTTCCAGGAGTTTACAGTCAAGATAGGGAGGTGATAAATTAACTTATTTTAAACAAACTAAAATACTATGTTTGGCAGAAAATAAAAATCGAGGGCTTCCTTCTTTGGCCCATTGTATTGATCTTATATGTTTGCTTAGATTGCCTTTATCTTAGAGGCTATGAGGAGGCACTTAACATTTTTAAGAGGAGAAATTCAATGGCAAAAATCAATATTTTAGGAAATGTTGCTTGGTGGCCATATATAAACAAAGAGAGACTTGAGATACAGAGACTGGTTATAAAGTTATGTGATAATCTGGCATGGGATGTTAATAGAAAGAAGGCTATAAGTATAAGGGATATTCTAAAAGAAGAATTAAAAAAAAAAATCTTAGTGGCTGATTTCATAAAGAGAATCAGAGAGAAAGCAATGGATCCTAGTAACTAGTATGCTCTTGACCAAAATGTCTGCCTGAAAAGATTATTTAGTTTCACTGTGGGAAATTTGTAGTTTTGTCTGCATTTCCACCATTTAAAGGGTTTATAGATTGTCTAAACAGATAACATAGGAGCTCTGGTAGCCTAGTGCTAAGGCACTTGACTGCTAACCAGAAGGCTGGCGGTTCAAACCCATGAGC
>NW_006921824.1:4197847-4221323 GCF_000298275.1 Orycteropus afer afer | reverse complement strand
TAGATTGCCCCATCTTCCTTCTGATGAGTGGCTTGGGGATTTGAACCACCAGCCTTCTGGTTAGCAGTCAAGTGCCTTAGGCACTATGCTACCAGAGCTCCCCAGTAATGACTTAGGAACATACAATTTAAAAGTGGAGACTGTAAATGTTCAATTTCTATTTACTGGTTCCCTGGGTATTTTGCCATCTAAGATTCATTAACTAGATATTCCATCCCATCACAAAATAGGTATTCCATTTTTCTTGAATTTTTAATTATGTTACAGTAAAAATTAACACCTGATTAGAGTTGATATGTATCATAATAAGCTGTTTTTCTCAAGGTAAGTAACTTAAAGTTATATTTTCATGTTAGAGATATTAGCCAGTACATTTTCTTCCCTGCTGCATGAAGTAGCTGCTTTTGTACTGTGGCAACCATAGCAGGTGTAAGGGCCCCTTATGTGTATCCAATTAAGCATATTCCAGCCTAGTGGTAAGCCCAGAACATTTCTTGGTACATACTGTTTCAGGAGTGCTTTCTGTTTCCACTTCAATTCTATTTTAGATCCTGGGAATATTTAATTATTTGAGATCTTCTCTTCATATGTAATAACTTTTGTTCAGATCAGTGGTCACTGAGCCACTGACATTGGCCAGAAGAGGTCTGTTATGGGACAGAATGACTCTTACTTGCAGTAACAATCCTAAAGCTAGTTTTCCATTGTGTTGTTGTGCCATAAGTTATATCACCAAATCTTTATTTTTGAAAATTTTTGTTTTTCCCATATGATTACCATTACTTCAGTGTACTTTTTTAATGCACTCTGCTTTATAATCTCCCTAGGAAAGTTTCCATGAAATGGAATATTTGGGCTCAGTGGTAGACCCATCTAAATTTTTAATCAATACTTGGTGTTGTTATTTCTCCTTGACTGATTTCTGAAGAACTATTTACCTAAAATGTTACAATGTGACTTTTAATATGTTTGTTTTTCATAGATGACTAAATTTAAACAAATGATAAACCCTGGTTCTACTATTCTTGGAGTTGATTAGCAAGTAATTTTTTCCTTTGCCATAACATTTGTAATTTTATTCCTCTTAATGGTCTCTCTTTCTGCTTTTGTCTCTTAACACATACTTTGTGTTCCCAGCCAAATTTGAGCAAGGATGTTGTTTCTTCTGTACTTTCTATTCACTTTACTATGTAGTGAGGACATTTTACATTTGGCTCAACTTTTATTTTTTAATGTGTTCAGACTTGTATGTTCAGAGCTATGCTGTCAGCAGATGAAAAGAAGTTTAAAAGTACTTGCTTTCAAGAACTTCATTGTATTTACAGCAAGATATGTTAACATATGGAGCTCTGGTGGTATAGTGCCTAAGGCATTTGACTACTAACCAGAATGTTGGTGGTTCAAACCCACCAGCCACTCTGCAGAAGGAAGACTGGGGAATTTACCTCTGTAAAGATTTACCACCCCAGAAGCCCAATGGGGACTATTAAGTCAGAATGGACTTGATGGCAGTGAGTTTGGTTTTGTTGTTTGCAGTTAACAGTATAAAGGAGTTAAAAGAAATAGAAAGTGGAGTATATAATCACTATCTATTGGTAGGTTCTGTAGAAAAATATGAGAAATTCCTGTGACCTGGAATAATAGAAGGTTTTATGAAGGAAATATTATGCCCTGAAGAATGACTGGGGTTTAGGAAAACTAAAGGAAATGGGAGGGCTTTCATTGTGGATAGACATATTACTTATCAATTGCTGTGCAAGAAATGACTCAAAAACTTATTTCTCACAATCCTGTGGGTTGACTGGGCAAGTAATTCTTCTGCTGATCTTTCTCGGGCTCACTCAGGCAGCTGCATTTAATTGACATGTTGGCTGGATGCTAGGTTCAGATGGGATCACTGGGATAAATATTGCTCTGTATCCTTGCTGGCTTGCAGTCTCTAAACACACTTCAGGCCTCTTCAAGGATAATGGTCTCAAGGTAGCATTCTAAGAGAGTGAAAGCAAAGACTACAAGTCCTCTAAGGTTTAGTTTTGGGAGTTGTATAATACCACGTCTGCCATATTCTATTGAGCAAGGAAGTCACCAAGTCAACCCAGGCTCAGAAAAATAACTGACCTTTTGATTGGAGAAGCTATGAATTCTCAATGCAAAGGGTTTTGCATACCAGGATGAGAGAAACTTGTGGTCATGTTTTGTACCACAAGGCACAACTGCATGAACAAAGATTTGGAAGCAATAATGAGTTGTATTGTGGGTCAGCAAGAAGATAAATTATGGCTCTATATCTTGAGAATAAAAGAAGCCCTTGGCTGTTCCATGGGTACTAATCTCAGGACACCCAGCAGTTCAGTTAGGGTGCTGGCAGTGCCATTTTACTCTTGGATCAATTGTAACTTGTGTTTTGGCAGAGTTATTTCAATATTATCTCAGATATTCTATTTAACAATTTCTAATATAAAGTAATATATCAGACAGTAATTCCCTGCTAGTCATAAGGTATTCACTGGCCAATTCTTTGAGAAGTGAATGGCCCCTTTCTTCTTCTAAGTCTGTCTTAGTCTGGAAGCTCAACTGAAACCTGTCCACCATGGGTGACATTGCTGATATTTGAAATACTGGTGGCATAGCCTCCAGCCTCACAGCAACATACAAGCCACCACAGTATGACAAACTAACAGAACAGCTTGAGAAGAGAAAGTCAATTATTACAATGAAATGTGAAAAGACCTGGAGTTATAAAACCAAAAGGAGAGAACATGCTCAGCATTTCTCATGTTGGAAGAACTGAGGAAAAAATTCAAGCCTTAAGTTGCAATATTGAAAGATTCTATGGGCAAAATATTGACTGATGGCAGGAAGCATCAAAAGAAGATGGAAGGAATACACAGAATCAATGCACCAGAAAGAATCGGTCGATGTTCATCCATTTCAGGAGGTAGCATATAATTAAGAACCAATGGTATCGAAGGAAGAAGTTAAAGCTGCACTGAAGGAATTGGTGAAGAACAAGCCTTCAGGAATCAATGGAATACCCATTGAGATGTTTCAACAAACGGATGCTGCTGGAGGCACTCACTTGACTATGCCAAGATATTTGGAAGACAGCTACCTGGCCAACTGACTGTTGTTGTTGTTATGTGCTGTTGAGTCGGACCCGACTCATAGCGACCCCTCCTTGGGTTTCTGAGGCAGTATCACTACTCACTTTGGAAGTAGATTGCCCCATCTTCCTTCCGAGGAGTGGCTGGTGGGTTTGAACTGCCAGCCTTCTGGTTAGCAGTCAAGTGCCTTAGGCACTACACTACCAGAGCTCTATATTTGAACCCATTCCAAAGAAAGATGATCTAACAGAACTTGGAAATTATCCAACAATACCATTAATGCCATATGAAAGTAAAATCTTACTGAAGATAATTGAAAAATGGTTGCATCAGTACATTGACAGGGAACTATCAGAAATGCAAGCTGGATTCAGAAGAGGATATGGAACAAGGGATATCGTTGCTGATGTCAGATAGATCTTGGCTGAAAGCAAAGAATAACAAAAAGATGTTTACTTGTGCTTTATTTACTATGCAAAAGCATTCAATTGTGTGGGTCATAAGAGCATATGGATGACATTGAGAAGAATAGGAATAACAAAACACTTAACTGTGCTC
This sequence comes from Orycteropus afer afer, assembly GCF_000298275.1. Lineage (NCBI taxonomy): Eukaryota > Metazoa > Chordata > Mammalia > Tubulidentata > Orycteropodidae > Orycteropus > Orycteropus afer. The sequence continues at coordinate 4,217,661 of NW_006921824.1, read as the reverse complement.
ATGAAGAACCTGCACATAGACCAGGAGGCTGTCATTCAAGTTGGACAGGGGGATGGTTTAAAATCAAGAAGGGAGTATGTTAGGGTTGTATCCTTTCACCATACTTATTCAATTTGTATGCTGAGCAAATAATCCGAGAAGCTGGATTATTTGAAGAAGAACATGACATCAGGATTGGAGGAAGACTTATTAACAACCTGCAATATGGAGATGACACAACCTTTCTTCCTGAAAGTGAAGATGACCTGAAGTACATACTGATGAAGATTGAAGACTACAGTCTGCAGTACGGATTACACCTCAACATTTAAAAAAAAAAAAAACACGAAAATCCTCACAAGTGGACCAATAAGCAGCATCATGATAAATGGAAATGAGATTGAAGTTGCCAAAGATTTCACATTACTTGGTTCCACAATCAACACCAGTGGAAGTAGCAGTCAAGAAATCACATGTCATATTGCACTGGGCAAATTTGCCTGCAAAAGACATCTTTAAAGTGCTGAAGAGTGAAGATATCTCTTTGACGATTATGGTGTACCTAACCCAGGCCATGATATTTTCAAATGCCTCATATGCATGTGCATGCTGGACAATGAATAAAGAAGACTGAAGAAGAGTTGATGCTTTTGAGTTGTGGTGTTGGCAAAGAATACTGAAAGTACTGTGGACTGCCAGAAGAACTAACAAATCTGTCCTGGAAGAAGTGCAACCAGAATGCTCTTTTGAAGCGAGAATGGCCAGACTTTGTCTCACCTACTTTGGTCATGTTGTCAGAAGGGTCCACTCCCTGGAGAAGGATATCATGCTTGGAAAAGTGAGAATCAGCAAAAAGGGGAAGACCCTCAATGAGATGGATTGACACAGTGGCTGCATCAGTGGGCTCAGGCACAGCAGGGATTGTTTCGTTCTGTTGTATATGGGTCACTATAAGTCAGACCCAACTCAGTGGCACCTAACAGCAACAACATATGTAAAGTAAGCATAATAGTAATAAGTATTTTATAGATGTATGGCACAAGTGATTTCATTTTATTCTCTCTTACTTCTTTTCATAATTGCGTGCTAAATATTAAGGAAATAGCTTCCATATATCATCATTGCAAAGCTAAAATTTGTGGGAAATTCAAAGGTATATCTAGTACAACACAAACCGAACATCCATTAAAAAAAAATCAACCTTTCACCATAGTGATGCCATTCTGAACTCACTGTATTTTCTGATTTCTTTTTTTCTTCCTGTAGATAATAAAGCTGGGTTCATAGATAGAGTAGGTAGGTCTTTGCATTTTATATTTAGAAGAACATAGATACAACTTATGCTATTGTTGTCTAATTGTCAGACAGATCCTAATTGCAAGTTTGTGTACATGAATGGAGATGATGGTGGAGGAAATTTGTTTTCTCCATACTAATCAAAGAAAGAAACATGATGGAAACAAAATAGAATTCCAAAAGGACATATCATCAGCTGCATAATATGTGAAATACAAGTTATATTTTCAGTTGTTCCCTGACACTATAAAAAGAAAAATATTTAGAGATAGAAAATGCCAACAGGATTCTCAACTGAAAGATAAGTACAACATACTTTCTTATAAGTTGGTGTTCTCCTCCTTCAGAATATAACATTATATGTTTGTCGTGACCTTAGCCCACCTTTGCATCACTTGGTAGAAACATATTTTATTTTCTTCTAGTCATTCATATTCACCCTGTGTTTTACTTTTTTTTTTTAGTAACTATAATTTTTGAAAAAGAATGTCAAAATAAAAGTATCTCTTTTCCCCTCTGGCGATGTCTGAGTAACTATACTTCACCAGCTGTCACAGTCTAGATGGTTTTCTATTTCTCAAGTCCCTCATTTTTCTCCTTTCTCTCTTTCTGGGTTGGGTTTAGAATTCTTGGAAAACATGAGGAAGAGTGACCAGTGTCCCAGAGTTGGCACACACAACACTGTCCTCACATGAGATAGCAGTTCAGTGTACAACACAGCTCCCCTCCAAAGTACTTTTTTATTGTTATTTTGTCATCAAGTCGGACCCGACTCATAGCGACCCCTCCTTGGGTTTCTGAGGCAGTATCCCTCCGGAAGTAGATTGCCCCATCTTCCTTCTGAGGAGTGGCTGGTGGGTTTGAACCGCCAGCCTTCTGGTTAGCAGTCAAGTGCCAAGTACTTTTTAGTGATTAAGTTAGCCTTTGTAAATGATGTGATGTTCTGGGCCATGAGGTAGGTTCCATGAGAAGGGGAGGTGGCAATAGCTATACTAGACATAGAGAAGGGAAGGCACAAGATGGAGCTGAGGCCCTCAAAAGAAAGCCTACAATGTTATTCTCTGATTACCTCTGGTTGCCTCTGGAAACTGATACGCTTTAGGAACTATTGCTTGATTCATAACAAAGAAATGAGCCTGGAATGCTGAGATTAGTATTCATCTATTATTATTATCCTTCACTTGTCTGTCAGTTCATTATACTGTGGTGGGACAATAACATATTGCACTGTGGATATCTGCTGCAAAAGATCTATTTTAAGTGTTAAAGAACAACGATGTCACTTTGAAGACTAAGGTGCCCCTGACCCAAGCCATGGTATTTTCAATAGCCTCATATTCATGTGAAAGCTGGAGAATGTAGCAGAAGAATTGATGCACTTGAATTATGGTGTTGGTGAAGAATATTGAATATACCATGGACTGCTAGAAGAACAAACAATCTGTCTTCAAAGAAGTACAGCTAGAATGTTCCTTAGAAGTGAGAATGGCCAGACTTCATCTCACATACTTTGGTCATGTGATCAGAAGGGACTAGCCCCTGGAGAAGGATATCACACTTGGTAAAGTAGAGGGCCAGTGAAAAAGGGCAAGACCTTCAATGAGATGGATTGACACAGTGACTGCCATGATGGACTCACGCATGGCAACCATTGTGACAATGGTGCAGGACCAGACAGCGTTTTGTTCTGTTGTACATAGAGTTGTTAGGAGTCAGTAGTGACTCAGTGGCACCCAACAACAACATTATTGCTGTTCTCTACTTTCAGAGACATTTTTCTATATTGTTCAGCTAGCCTCTTATCAAAATAATAAAAATATCAGCAGCTGTAAAAGCAAGCTGAGTCCACTAATATTATTAGAAGTCTCAGTGATTGCTGGATTAAAGAAAATAAAGAAAATGTATTATTTAGTTGAAAAAAAAGAATAACTATCATAGGATAAAGTAGAGCTGAAGCTGTCTTCATCCTTTGGTTCTTTGTTTTTATTTTTACTTTTGAATTTCTTATCATTTTGAATGAAAAAAAATTTTTATTGAAAAATCCTTCTTCTTCAGTCTTTTTACTGTCCTCTTTTTATTCCATCTCTTATTTTACATTGATAATTAAGTTTATTTTTCATAGTTCACTCCTTAAAATTACACTACTCTTTATGATATATAAAAAGTAATACCAATAACATTAGTATGTAATTATTGAGATTATTTTGATGAAACTAGTTGTTAGTACTTATATGATCAGCCTAAACTAGTTGGTATTTGTGTAATATTTTGATATAATTTGGTAAATTCTAGAAGTTGTCCTTTCTTATCCTTTGTTGTTGTTGTTGTGTGCTTATCCTAGTGAGTTCAAATAATGATAATTATACTTAATTACCTCATTGCATCACATGGAATTCCTCTTTCAAAATTCCAACATCCCTGAGAGGATATTATATTAAATAATTTTCAATATTTAACATTTAATATAAAGTAATTAATGAGATTAATTTATAAACAGGATAATTGGCTCAGCTCAGGTACTAGATGGGATGGGGCTTAGATTAAGTGAAGAATGGAAAATTGAATATGTCTGGCTCCTATGGGGATACCTACATACATGGGTCACTGTACCAGGGAACCTCAAGAAATAAAAAGCCATTATGAGGAAGCTGGATGGAGAGTAAGACTCAGGAACTAGAGGAGGAAGATTGTTTTTCTTCACATTATTCTAAGGTTGACTGGAGCCATTTCAGATGTTTTAACAAGCTTTTTGCTGCACATACAATCACAGATTGATGGGATGTTTCCCTTTCACATGTTTAATATCATTAATAAAGGTGGACTTGATGTAATATTGTAGAAAAGGAAATGATGATTGAACCACTTACATGGCCTTAAGGGTTACCAGAAATGCATCTCATAACAATATTTTAAATTGCTCAGTCTAAGACCAGTGCTCGCCAAGATTTATATAAGGAATATAATTAGGAACAGTAAATGCTGGATGTCATCAAGAACAGACACAAAAAAATCTGAAGTATAAAGACCATTAATACAGAGATGAATGGATGCAGCATGACCTAAGGAACAAACAAAATGATGTGGCTGGGGAAGATAATTTCTCCTGAGATCTGAATATCATTGTATTAGCTGTTGTCCTACACAACTCATAAGAGAGGAAGTGGAATTACAATTAGCTGAACCTAGGTTGTTTTTCTTTTTGCCTCTGTAAATTTTTTAACCCTGATAAATTAAATTTCCTTCATATACTTGAAATAGCTAGAAGTTTACGTGTGTGTATGTGTATTTAACTGTAAAAAGGAAAGAACCTTAGCATGCTTTCAAAGAATGTGATTTGAGACAATTAAAGTCAATTATAGTTCTATAAAAAAAAAAAAAAAACTCACTGACATCGAGTCACAGCCCTTAATACTCTAGGATATATACCTCATAGTGGGATTCTGGATCATATATTTCTATTTCCAACTTTTTAAAGAAGCACCACACTGTTTTCCGCTGTGGTTGCACCATTTTATATTACCACCAGGAGTGTATGAATATTCCAGACTCTCCACACCATCACCAGCATTTGTTTTCTGTTTTTTTTTTTTTTTTAAACTTTGCTAGTGATACTGCCTCAGAAATCCAAGGAGGGTCGCTGTTAGTCGGGTTCGACTCTAGGGCACATAACTACAACAACGACAACATTAATGCTGTGTGAGATGATGTCTCATTGTTTTGATTTGCATCCCTGGTGGCTTAGTGCCTAAGGCATTTGACTGTTAACCAGAAGGCTGGTGGTTCAAATCCACCAATCACTCCTTGGAAGGAAGATTGGGCAATCTACTTCCATAGAGAAACTGCCTTGGGAACCCAAGGAGGGGTTGCTATGAGTTGGAATTGATTCGACAGCAGTGAGTTTGGAGTTTAGTGGCTAATGATCCCAAGCGTTTCTTCATGTATTTGTTAGCCACTTGAATGTCTTCTTTGATGAAGAAATTGTTCATGTCCTTTGCCCATTTTTAGTTAAATTGTTTGTCTTTTTGTGGAAGTGTTGATGTTTTCTCTAAATTTTAGAGATTAATCACTTGTCCAATATGTCCTTTTTTCCCCAGTCTGGGTTCTCTTTTAACTTCTTTGGCAAAATATTTGATTTACATAAATGTTTACGTTTTAGGAGGTCCCAGGCATCTAGGTTGTCTTTTCCTGTTTGTGCACTTTTAGTTACGTTTGATAGTGTATTTATGCCATGATTAGGGCCTCTAGTTTGTACCTCTTTTTCCTTTGACAGTTTTTATGGTTTTAGATTTTACATTTAGGCTTTGGTCCATCTTGAGTTAGGTTTTGTGTATGGTGAAAGACATGGATCTTGTTTCTGTAAATGTACATCCAGTTTTGCCAGCGCCATTTGTTAAAGAGACTATTTCTTCCCCCATTTAATGGGTTTCAGCCCTTTGTCAAAGATCAACTCTCCATTGGTGGGTGGATTTACTTCTGTATTATCACTTCTGTTCCATTGGTCTATGTGGCTGTCATTTACAATACCAGGCTGTTTTCACTACTATGGCTACATAGCAGGTTTTGAAACTGGGGAGTGTTAGGCCTCCTACTTTGTTCTTCTTTAGTGGTGCATTGCATATCTAGGGTACTTTTCCTTTTCATATTAATTTGGGAATTAGTTTCTCCATCTTACTAAAGAATTATGATGGCCTCTGAATTGGGATTGCATTATATCTGTAGACCAAATTGGGTAATACTGTCATTTTCACAATGTTAAGTCTTCCTATCTATGAGCATGGTATTTTTTTCCCTTTATGTAAGTCAATCCTGGCTTCTTGTATTATTGTTTTGTAGCTTTCTTCATATAGGTCTTTTGTGTCTCTGGTTAAATTTATTAGGAATTTACTACTACTGTATCTTTTGGGTGACTATAGTAAATGGCATTGTTTTCCTGATTTCCTTCTTAGAGATCTCTTTATTGGTAGTAGAATCTAACTGATTTTTTTATGTTGATCTTATACTCTGCCACTTTGCTGAAACTTTCTGTTAGTTCCAGTAGCTTTCTTGTTGAGTCTCTAGAGTTTTCTATATATAGGATCATATCACCTGCAAATAGAGATGATTTTACTTCTTTAAATACTGGAAGCCTTTTATTTCCCTTTCTTGCCTTATTGCTCTGGCCGGGATTTCCAATACAGGATTGATTAGGAATGGTGATAAAGGGCATGTTGTCAGCTTCCCATTCACAAGGGGAATATTTTCAGTCCCTCTCTACTGAAAATAATGTTGGCCATTGGTTATGTGTATACTGTCTTAATTACTTTGAGAAATGTCCCTTCTATTCCTATTTTGCTAAGTGCTTTTATGAAGAATGGGTGTTTGATTTTGTCAGATGCCTTTTCTGCATCAGTTGATATGATCATGTAGTGGTTTTGTATTTTGTTTTATTTACGTGGTAGATTACATTGATTGTTTTTCTAATGTTAAACCATGCTTGGTTGATGGTTTTTCTGATGTTGAACCATTCTTACACACCTGGTATGAATCATTATTATTCACGATGTATTATTTTTCAAAGCACATAATCTCAAAGACTATGCAAGGATGCTTGCTTATACACAAAGGTAGTGGGTAGTGATTGAATTGAGCCTATATTTTGAAGGCAGAGCCAACAAAAATTTGATGGCTTAGGTGTAGAAAATGAATCAACAAATGAATTGGAGGATGATGCTTACGTTTTTTGATCTGAGCAACCAAGTGACTGGCTTTACCATTTTACAGAGATAAAAGTGCATTTGGTTGTTGGGAAGAAGTAGTTGTAAATTAAGAGTTACATTTTTGGAAGTTAGGTGAAAATGTGTGTTAGAATCCAACAAAGATACATGTGTATAAATTAAGTGTTGTATTTTTGAAAGTTAGATGCAAATGCATATTAGAAATCCAAGAAGATACATGTGTCTGTAATTTAAGAGAGAGGTCAGAATAGAGGTACTACTTTAGGAGATAAAAAAAAAAGAAAAAGAAAGAAAAAAGAAAAATGAACTCACTTCTGTCAAGTTGGATCCAACTCATAGTGACCCCTCCTTGGGTTTCCAAGGCAATATCACTATGGAAGTAGATCGCCCAATCTTCCTTCTGAGGAGTGGCTGCTGGGTTTGAACCACCAGCCTTCTGGTTAGCAGTCAAATGGCTTGGGCACTAAACTATTTATATGCTGCACTGTAGGAGATAACAGCATCTAAATAGTTTCTACTGGTATTGGTTTCCCTAATTGTGTTCCATGCACCAGGAACCCTCTCATTAAAAATGTGCCCATTTATCCAAGGAATACAGCCTCTAGTGGTTAGCAATATCATTGCTTGACATGGAATATGACACTTGTTCTATCTTTTTTGAAATGTGTTCCAGTATTAACTGTTGAAAATATTTTAAAGAAGTGGTTTTTCTTTTTTTTAAATATACAAATATTATTTAAATATAGACATATAATGTGGAAAAGTAGCATTCAGTGGTAGAATTCTCATCTTCCATGTGGTAGACGTACGTTTGATTCCTGGCCAGTGCACTTTATGTATAGCAACCACTTGTCTGTCAGTGATGACTTCTGTGTTTTCATGACGCTGAACAAAGCTTCCAGACTAAGATGGGTTAGGAGGGAAGGCCTGGCAATCTCCTTTCAAAAATCAGCCAATGAAAACCCTATGGACGGCAGTGATCTCTGCAACTGATCATGGGGACAGTGCATCTCTAGACAGCATTGTTCCATCGTGCGAGAGTTGGGGGCCAACTGAATGGCAGCTAACAACAAAAACAATATATGTGACAACATTTTATAGAATTATAGACCCCCAAAAGAGAGAAAGGAATGTATTTGAAACATTTATATAAATCTCTTACCTTAAATTATAACCCGGTTTAGTTTCCATAAATGGAGCTCTGGTGGCGCAGCACGTGAGGCATTTAACCGATGACCAGAAGGTTGGTGGTTCAAATCCAGCAGCTGCTCCATGGGAGGAAGATGAGGCAATCTACTTTTGTAAAGATTTACAGCCTCGGAAACCCAGTGGGGCTCTCTATGAGTCAGAATCGACTTGATGGCAGTGAGTTTGGTTTAGTCACAAATATCTGGTATAGTATACAATACTCAACAACAACAACACTCATGTGAAAATGGAAGGCAGAAGTGAGTATCTTTATAATATGTCATACTTAATGAGATGTTGATTGCATCTTTCAGTCATTAGTGGTGCCAACTTTTTATACATTGAAAGTTTTCTTACAGCAGCACTTCTTTCTTTATCGCTTAAACTTTCATATGAGTAGAATGTATTTTTATCTGCATATTTAATGCAACTTAGATGGTGAAATGTGTGGTCATTTGTTAAACTAAAATGCACTTTGGCAAATGTAGCATGTTGCAAACATTTTAGGAAGTCAAACAAGTTAACTTGTCAAAATAATAGGAGTTTTGTGATATTTATTGATAATGTACAGTGGCTGAGCACCATTAAAAATCCTGATTGTCCCATCATTTCATTAACTCCTAAAACACTCATTATTTTGAAAACGTAAATTCTGCTTATTCCTCTTTTCTGAAAATGTGAAATTCCCCTTTTTATGTGGTTTTTCTATCATTAATTTGTTCACAATATTTTTGTATGTTTGTCTTAATACTAACAATGATGGAATAGAGATGTGTGTGCTTACCTTTATTTTTATTTTTGTTTTGTTTTAAATACAAAGATTTAAACATTTAAAGATTCAGTTGAAAAATCTCAGCACTATATTCTTTCTATACTTAGTTAAAACTATACTTAGTTTTCAAAAAATATCATGTATCTTCAAAATTATCCCACACTAGCATCAAGATCATGAAATAAAAGCTGAAAAAAAAAGACTAAATAATAGATTTTTATTGTGAAATTATAATTTGATGTACTTGGAGGAGAATAACCGTACTTGAAGAAACAAATAATTTTCCATAAAAGGTGTTTTAGGGGTTTTAAGTTGCTTCACTAGCTTGATTTTATACCTCTTTCATCAAATGGGATTTGGTTGCTGAAACTGGAAAATGAAACAGTTCGCACTTGTTTAGAGTCATTTTCAAATGCTTGGAAAATGTAAGATAGGAGTGATCATTGTCTCGATATTCTACTTATTTGTGAAATACTCTCAGAATGCCTGTAAATGTTGTGTTTACTGAAAAGTAAGGGGAATGAAATACTGTGCTCTTCCACAGAAAGTACTGTTAACAAGAGAGTGAAGCCATGGAGGGGGTGATGGTGTGCAATTATAGATGCATTCAGTTTGGGCTGAATTCAACAATTCTAAAAGCATTTGCAGAATCAGGTCAGCATTAGTGGCTTGACTAGATCCAGAGAAAGAAAAGTTTGTAAATTGTGGATGAGGAGAGTGGAGTAGAAGTCTGGGGCATTTAAAAACCCTGTCCCAATCATAGGTCCCTATAGATAAGTAAAAATGGTTGATTTTATTGTTAATTAAAATGATGAAGAAATTTACAATCTCAGGGAGACTGGCCTGAGCTTAATAATTGGAATTCCTAGGCATTCTCAAAGCTTTATTTTAGCTGTTAATTTCAACCCTGTTTATCTCCAGAAACTTCTAAAAATGGAACACTTTAATTTGTATTCACTTCCCTCTATTTCTGATTCTGTCAAAAATGTTTATAAGCAGGAAAGTGGTCCAAAAAGCTGGAAGGAGTAAGCAAGGAGCATATATTTCTAAACTGGATGATGAATCCCTGGAAAATTTAAATGGATTCTTCATTGAAGAGAACAAGGCTGGAGAAAAACTGTAGTCATAAGGTTAGACTTTCTTAGAGAAAAGTGGTTTTCTGATTCTCCATGAACCACTTTCATGTTTAACCTCATTGACTAGAATGGAGCATGCTCATGAAATCATGTTTATCATACTGAAGCTAACATTTACTGAGCTGTTACTAGGTACCAGGCACTCTTCTAAGGAGCTCTAGTGATGCAGTGCCTAAGACATTAGGCTGCTAACCAGAAGGTTGGTGGTTCAAACCCACCAGCTGCTCCACAGAAAGAAGAGGGTTCCATTTACTTCCATAAAGATTTACAGCCTTGGAAACCCAGTGTGTATTGCTATGAGTTGGAACTGACTTGATGGCAGTGAGTTTGTGTTTTTGGTTTTTTAGGCACTCTTCTAAGAGTTTGGCATATATTAAACCCACTAATTTATAAGAATATCTGTGTCAAATTATTTGTTGGATTGGCCAATATTTAATTATTTTCTTTCCTCCTGGGTTATTTATTGTCTTTTAATCATTTCTTCTCTTTCAGCTCTTCTTTATGCAACTATTTTTGGAAATGTTACCACAATTTTCCAGCAAATGTATGCCAACACCAACCGGTATCATGAGATGCTGAATAATGTACGGGACTTTCTGAAACTCTATCAGGTCCCAAAAGGCCTTAGTGAGCGAGTCATGGATTATATTGTCTCAACATGGTCCATGTCAAAAGGCATTGACACAGAGAAGGTATGAATTGTTATTTATTTTCTGTTTCAACAAGGTCTTTAGATACATGTAGTTTTCCCACTCACATATGCTGTGTGAGTCATAAATGTTACTCTATTTCATAAGTAAGCTATCAATCAATCACATTTATTGAATGCTTAGAAGGTACAAAGCTCTCAACCATTAATCATCAATTAGTACTTGTCATCACACTCAATTTAAAAAATGCAGCTCCTGAAAATAGCTAATTATTTTATTTTCTTAAAATATTATTCTTACCACTCACAATAATTTGCTATATTCCTCTAAATCTCAAACAATGCTGCCATTTCTCCTGCTGGATTTTATTTTTGATTTTTCCTTTTACTGTTTTTTCCCCATTTAGAATTAAAAAGAACCTTCTTTTTGATGAATTAAAACAAAAATCATGTATCTTTTATGCTATTCTTCACTTAAGTTGCTCCTTTCTCTGTCTCATGTTCCATAAAGCAAATTTATAGTTACTCATTTTCCTCTTTGCATTACCCAAATGAATAAAGTGGATACCTGCCTCCTCATTTCTCTGACATTCCTAATTTTTTCCCTGCCTTTTCATGAAAATTTAAAAAAAAATTTCTCATTTATCTCATAATTGGGGCTAAAAAGGCCCAAAGTCATCCTCACAGTACACAAAACTAAATAAAAAAAAAAAAAAAACACCTCACTTCCTACACTGAGTTGATTCATATCAAATATAGGGGATGACAAATAGTGCTTGCACACAAGTTTTAGAGAAAACTGATCTTGAGCTATGTTACTTTAAAGCATCAATGGGAATATTATTTTTAGGTACTGGTTTTTGACGTGTGATATCAAGCAACACAAGACCTTTCTTACTATTTCCCACAAACATATATATCTATATTTATATTTCTGAGGAGCTCTGGTGGCATAGTGCCTAAGGCATTTGACTGCTAAACAGAAGGGTGGTGGTTCAAGCCCACCAGCCAGACCTTCCTCTGGAGGTAGACTGGGGCAATCTACTTCCATAGAGATGACACCTCTGGAACCCAAGGAGAGGTCACAATGAATTGGAACTGACTCTATTGCAGTGAGGTTCATTTTTTTCATATCTATATCTACATATATTTCATGATGTAGACTTGTGGCTTTTCTTTAAGACCTGCTCAACAAGCATGTTTCAGTGTCAGAGAGAGAGTGAGTAAATGTGCAAATAGGTGTTTTGTTAGAGGAGCTTCACACACAAAAAAAGTAGAAGCCAGAGCAGGTAGTGTTAAGAGCTGGTGGTTGGGGGGAGATACAGGAAATGGGCATAGAATATGAGTTGTGGGAGAAAAATGTTCAAGGGGAGTATAAGTGAAATGGTCGGGTGCATCTATGTTGACAAATCATAAAATGGGGTGGAGGAAATTTGCACTTCTTTCAATATATTTACAAGATGCAGTATGAATCTTCTAATTAATGACCACTTCAATTGAGAGATCTGGTGGTGTAGTGCCTAAGGCATTTTGCTGCTAACTAGAAGGCTGGCAGTTCAAATCCACCAGCCACTCCTCGGAAGGAAGGTTGGGCAATCTACTTCCGTAGTGATATTGCCTCGGAAGCTCAAGGAGGGGTCGCTATGAGTCAGATCTGACTCGATGGCAGTGGGCTTGGTGGTTTTGGTTTCAATTGGAATGCATGACCATGTCGTTGTTGTTGTTATGTGCTATCCAGTTGGCCCTGACTCATAGCGACCCCTTCTTGAGTTGCCGAGACAGTATCACTACGGAAGTAGATTGCCCAACCTTCCTTCCGAAGAGTGGCTGGTGGGTTTGAACCACCAGCCTTCTGGTTATCAGTCAAGTGCCTTAGGAACTATGCTACCAGAGCTCCTGCATGACCATAGAGGGAGAAAATAACAAATTACATTTCCATTTCATGGAATTTGATTAAAATATAGCTGTGTCAAAATGTGGTTTATAGGAAAGGGATTCAAAGAAGGAACACAATCTTCCTCAGGCTGAAAATGATAGTAACCTTTTTTAAGTACTCAAATGCAACATGTCCTTTGAAGTCCATATTAAATGAAACTGAGATTAAGAGGCAATCACTTCCTGTGGTAATTACAATCTCAGATAGATCTTTTCCTTCCAGAAAATGCAATGGGGTTACATAGCAACTGACAAACAAACAAACAAACAAATAAACAAACAAATAAATAATAAATAATAAATAAATAAATAAATAATTAATGGAGTAATGACCTTTAACATATTAACAAAGAGCCTGACCCAGGGTTTATGCCACAGATCGAATAAGTGGCAGATTTTTCAATGCTTCTTGTATATATCCTCAAGTATTGGGTTTGTTCAAAAGTGCAGCTGACTAAATCCTCTTCAAGCCTCCTCTTGAGTACCTGCTTTACTAATCGACTCATGATGTAGTTAAGGTATGTCTTAGGCTGGGTTCTCTAGAGAAGCAAACCAGTGAAGCTTGTGTGTGTGTGTGTGTGTGTGTATTAGAGGAGAGAGAGAGAAGCTCAAAGAAATGGTTCATGTGGTTGTAGAGGCTGGCATGTTGCAAGTCCATGGCAATCAGATTGAAAGTCAGATGGCAAGCTGGTGGCTCACAGGCTGTGGCGGCTGATGATCCCAAGATCATCATACCATATGGGAGGGCACTGGCTTTAGTCCAAAGCACCAGAAGTCAGATGATGACGAGCCAGATGCAGGATCCAGTTGTGCAAAAAGCCAGAAGACAGGTTTGCCAGAACATTCATATATATTGGAAGCAGCCCACACACCCAAAGAAACTCCCCTTCAACAGTTTTCTGCTCATAACAGACCTAATCATAGAGGTGATTACATTATATCAGATCTCATCATGGAGGATGACTATATCTAACTGTCAAACCAGTGAGAATCATGGCCTACCTGAGTTGAGATCCAACCTTATCCATCACAGTCCACCTCTTGTTCACTTGGTGTCTGTATACATCTCCTTAAAGACAATTGTAAACTCATATTTGTGTCTAACATAATACAGCTAAAGTGCATACAATTGAAAATGCAGTAGCTCCATGTGCATACAGTATTTTATAAGTGAAGAGAACAAAAATATTTGATGCACACACACAAGGAAGGAATATAACAATCACAGTCCTCATTTCTGCATCTTGTCATGTGGTTGTATGTAGTATATAGAACTGCCTTCTTCTGCAACCTACAGAGTAGTAAATTACATAGTATGGCTTTTCTAGCTATAGTCTTTGTAACTCCCACTTTGCCATGAGAGTAGCTGCTTGTTAAAGTCATTCACCTGGGGCAGCACAAAGTAATCTTTTGGGAAAGTTTGCTCTCTCTCAGGTGTGTGGAATTCTGATGTTGGGATTGGTTAGTTTTGCTACTCTGTCAGGCTTAAAATGAGCTGTCCTAGGCTTAGTGCCTAAGTCACTTGACTGCTAACCAGAAGGCTGGCGGTTCAAACCCACCAGGCACTCCTCAGAAGGAAGATGGAGCAATCTACTTCTATAGTGATACTGCCTCGGAAACCCAAGGAGAGGTTGCTATGAGTTGGGTCCAACTCAACGGCACATAACAACAACAACAACAACAGAGATAAAGAGGAAGAATCTCTCACGGTTGGCTGAGCGAGACGTGTTGCTGAGAGAGTGATGTGCTGCTGAGAGAGATGCCTGGCTGAGAGATTGTGGCAGTGGAACCAAAAGGCACAACGCAGAGTGACAGACTTACCTGGCCCATAGAAGCAGAGGACAGGCTGCTGGCCAAGGGCCAGAGATGTGTGTCTAAGGGCAGAGCTCCTAACTGAGGAGCTGTATCCTGAGTGCGTACCTAAATTTGAGTTGTAGCCTGTTACTTCCCTAATAAACTCATAATCTGTGAGTTTTGTGTGGCCACTGCAGCAAATTATCAAACTCACTAGAGAGGTGGTGGGTGCCATGGAAGGGATGGTTGCTATCAAGGTTAGTAAGAAGGCTGGAGAGTAGCAGCATGTCTGGTCTCATAAGAACAGGCCTTGGGCTGCAGATGGTGATTCTGACTTCCTTTTCTTGAGTTAGAGGTCAGAAGATGCTGCCTCCATGACCTTTTAGCACCAGTATATAGAACTACCTTCCATATTCCCTTTTCCCTCAGCAAGCACCTCAGCAGGTCATGATTCTTTGCCTGGTGAGATAACCCAAAGCTTCATTTCTGAAGGGTCTGGGCTATTAGTTGTCATGTTAGAATTTGGTTTCTGTAGTTTCCCACTGACTTTAATCACAAGTCATGATAGTACTAAGAGACATTCTAAGGTATTTCCTGTATTCCAGACATACTCTTTGCCTCCATTATGTAATAGCACTCTAATTTTCCCTTGCTAATCAGGATCAATCACACCAGACAATAGAGTAACTCCTTTCTTTTCCTGTTGATCCAGAGGCATGAGGAACCCAAAATGGTTGGGTGGCATTCTGAGTTTCCAGTTCAATGGAATCAGTATTGTCTCCAGGTGGGAGTATTCCTCCATTTGTAAGTAAGCCCTCCAGACCCACAAAGCATAGAGTCAACAGGAAGAGAAAGCAAAAAATTTTTGAATGGGTCACTAAGGACAATAGTGTGTGATGCCACTCTCATTTCCACCCCTTGGTTCCTGGACCCATGAATCCTGGCTATTGGAGAAACAGAACCATATATTGGACGCTTGTTTAGAGCACGTACAGCCTCCTGGAGAACATTGCCCCAACCCTGAAAGTTATTACCACCTAGTTGCCAGCATAATTGTGTCTTTAGAAGGCCTTTCCATCGTTCTACTAAGTCAACTGCTTAGGGATGATGAGGAACATGGTAAGACCAGTGATTCTGTGAGCATGGGCCTATTTCCACACTTTATTTGCTGTGAAATTAGTCCCTTGATCTGAGGCAGAGCTGTGATGGTGGATAAGACATTCTCAATGTCTGTGGATGGTGGTCTTGGAAGAAACATTACATGAAGGAAAGGCAAATCCATATCTAGAGTATCTATTCCAGTAAGAACAAAACACTACCCTTTCCATAATGGAAGTGGTCCAATGTAATCAACCTGCCACCTGGCAGCTGGCTGATTGCCCTGAAGAATGATTGCATATTGTGGATTCAGTGCAGATCTGTGCTGCTGACAGATTGGGCACTCAGCAGTGGCTGTAGCCAAGTTGGTCTTGGTGAATGGAAGTCCATGTTTCTGAGCCCATGCCTAACCTCCATCCCTGCCAGTATAGCCACTTTGTTCATGAGCCATTGGGTAATGACAGAAGTAGCTGGTGAAGGAAGATGACTGCTTTCTGTAGAACATATCATCCTATCCACTTGATTGTTAAAATCTTCCTCTGACAAGGTCATCCTTTGGTAAACATTTCCATGAGACACCAATATCTTCACTTCTTTGGCCCATTCAAAGTTGTCTATCCACATACCTTTTCCTTATACCTCCTTGTCATTAATTTTCCAATCATATTAATTCCAAGTCCCTGACCATCAAGCCAAACTATTGGCTACAGCCCATGAATCAGTATAAAATTGCACGTCTTCTTCCAAGTAAAGTGAATAACCAAGTGCACTGCACAAAGTTCTGCCCATGGGAAGGATTTTTCTTCACCATTGTCCTCCAGGGAGGACACAGAAAAGGTCTGCAGTGCTACTGCTATCCATTTTGAGTGGTGTCTGCATATTGTATGAACCATCTGGGACCCAGAAACAGGTTTTCTCTTCCTAAGTCAACTGATCATAAGGAGCTCTCCATGAGGCCATAGGTAGAGACTGAGAGATAGAAGGTTATGTGACAGGAGTGGAGACCATGTGCATTTGGGTCACTTCCTCGTGTAACTTTTGCCTTCAGGTCATGCTTGAGCCATATGTCTTACATACCACTTCCATTTAGATGGAGTGCTTCTGTGCATGTCCAACTTTATGACTCTGTGGTTCAGACAACACCCAATTCATGATGGGGAGCTCAGGCCACATGGTGACTTGGTAGCCTATGGTTAGGTGTTCATGCTCTACTAAGGCTCAGAATAGGCCAAAAGTTGTGTGTCAAAAGGAGAATAGTTGTCTGCAGAGGATGGCAGGGCTTTGTTCCAAAATCTTAAGCATCTGTGCTATGATTCATCAGTAGGGGCCTGCCAAAGACTGCATTTGTGCTGTTGAGTCAGACCTGACCCATAGTGAACCCTCTTTGGGTTTCCAAGACAGTATTGCTATGGAAGTAGATTGTCCCATCTTCCTTCCGAGGAGTATCTGGTGGGTTTGAACCACCAGTCTTCTGGTTAGCAGTCAAATGCCTTAGGCACTATCTCTATCTGCCATTGACATTTCAAACACCATTGGATCAATCAGATTATATGGTCCAAGTGGCAGAGTGGCTTGCACTGCAGCCTGAACCTGTTGCACAGTGTTCTCTTGTTCTCAAAACTAGCAGCTTTTTGAGTCACTTGATAAATAGGCCAGTGTAGCACATGCAAATGAGAGATTATGTTGTCTCCAAAATCCAAAGAGCCCCAAGAGGCATTGTGCCTCCTTTTTTGTCATGGGATGCACCAGATGCAGTA
This sequence comes from Orycteropus afer afer, assembly GCF_000298275.1. NCBI lineage: Eukaryota > Metazoa > Chordata > Mammalia > Tubulidentata > Orycteropodidae > Orycteropus > Orycteropus afer. The sequence continues at coordinate 4,200,343 of NW_006921824.1, read as the reverse complement.
ATTTATCCTTCACCTTAGAAGGAGTATCTCCACATGCCCCATACCACTGTTGTTGTTGCTGTGTGCCTTCGAGTCAGTCCTGACTCATAGTGACCCTTCCTTGGGTTTCTGAGGTGGTATCACTATGGAAGTAGGTTTCCCAACCTTCCTTCCCCACATCACTGGATCCCTAAAAATTTCACTAATATGGAAAGCACCTGAATTTTTGTTGTGTTAATTCCGCACCCTCTGGCATGCAAACTTCTGACCAATAAGTATAGAGTAATTGATTCTTCTTCCTTATTAGGACCAGTCAGTGTAATATCATCAATGTAATGGACCAATGTGACATTTTGTGAAAGGGAAAGGCAATCAAAATCTGTGTGTACTATGTTATAGGATTGGAGAGTTGATATAGTTCTGAGATAGGACAGTGAAAGTCTATTTCTGGCCTTACCAGTGAAGGAAAACTGTTTCTGATGATCCTTTGAAACTGACATTGAGAAAAAGGCATTGGCCAAGTCATTAGGTGCATACCAGGTACCAGGAGATGTATCAATTTGCTCAAGCAATGAAACCACATCTGAAGCAGCACCTGCAATTGGAATCACCACCTGGTCCAAATTACAATAATCTGTCATACTCCAAGATTCATCCATTTTTTTTTTCAAAGGCCAAATAGGTGAGTTAAAATTGGGGTATGTTGGAAATCACAATTTCTGCATCCTTCAAGTCCTTGCTGATGGCACTGGTATTTGCAATCTTTCAGATTTTTCATTGCTTTTGGTTTACTATTTTCTTAGGTTGAGGCAATTCTAATGGCTTCCTCTTTGGCTTTTCCTACCATAATAGCCCTTACTCCACATGTCTGGAATTGTATGTGGGGATTCTGCCAGTTGCTAAGTATGTTGGTTCCAATTATGCATTCTGGAATGGGGTAAATCACTACAGGATGGGATCAGGGACCAGCCACACTGTGAGATGGTGAACTAAGACTCCATTAATGACCTGACCTCCATATGCTCCTACTCTGATTGGTGGGCCACAGTGATATTTTGGTTCTGCTGGAATTAGTATTAATTCAGAGACAATATCCAGTAATCTCTGAAAAGTCTATTTCCTTTTCCTCAATGATTAATCCCTCTTGTAAAAGGCCATAGATCCCTTTGAGGAAGGCTGGGAGAAAGATTAATAGCATAAATTTTTAGCAGTGTAATGGTGTCCTTCTTCAAGAAGACCTGGCCACTCCTTCATTCAAGGGTTGGTTGATCTGTAAACTGGCTTAAGTCTGGGAACTGATTGAGGGCCTGTGACTCTCTGTTCTGGTAATTCAAGTTAGACTGCCATTCACTTGACTTAGAATTCTTCTACTTTGACATATCAACTAAATGCTAGGTAGATTTTCCATCTCTTTCACTCCTAGGAACATCATGACTAAGTAGCCAACACTGTAAGTCCTTATGAGTCAGATTATTCTGATTAGTGCTTTGACCTGCTGTCCATTATGATAACCTCACCCACCTTGCCTTTGGTAATTATGTGTTGCCACTTGGCCCCTACCACCAGAGTCATAAGTGCCTTTAAGGGTCCAATCAGCTCCACTGTAGTTAGGTGTCTTAATTAGGGCAGTTCCCACTGTCAAATCAGACTTATATAAAATAGCAATCTTCAAAGATACTGGGGCTCCCTTCACAAATTTATTCCCCACCATTGTGGTAAAAGCTGTATCCTCTGGGCACTCCATGTGTGGGTCTGTGGGTCTAATCTGATAAATCCACTCTAACATGCCAATTTCCCTCAGCCTTTGGATACCTTATTCTACAGTATATCATGTCATGTCTGGTACTTCAAAGTGACTTAAGGTAGACTACCATATAATCCATGCTTCAGTAAACAAACTATTAGATCCTTTCCTGTCCTCTTAGTCTGAAACACTGAATGAAGAATCTGTGCTTATTGGGCCCAAATCAATACACTCAGACTGATCAAAATTTATGTTTCTTGCACCATTATCCCACACCTTAGTAGCCCTTCCCACACATATTCTCCAGGTTTCTGTACATGTTAGAAAAATCAAGCAGTTCTTTTAGAATGCAGCATATCTCTTCCTGAGTCACACTTTGTAGTTCACATTTTGGAGATTGTTGGTACTCAAGACCATTTATAGGTCTACAAGCAAAAATGGGTGGTGAGTTCATTCCTGGGAACATTCAGTAATATCTTGTAAGGCATCTATCTCAGGCAATGCCCTAGACAATGGCCCAGGCACTGCCTAGGTGATATCTCAGACAATGACCCTCATCAGGCACAGCTGTGTTAATTTCATCAGATGGGTTAAGAGGGCTGATTCTACTGGCAGAAGTGATTCAATGAATATGCCAGTCTTGTATGTATGATATATATATTATATTATATATATGGGAGCTCTGGTAGCATAGTGCCTAAGGCACTTGACTGCTAACCAGAAGGCTGGCGGTTCAAACCCACCAGCCACTCCTCAGAAGGAAGGTTGGGCAA
>NW_006921824.1:4183783-4196283 GCF_000298275.1 Orycteropus afer afer | reverse complement strand
GCATATTAAGTAGCAGGAGCAATTTCTGGGTCCTTACTGTTTACCAGAATCAACTCAATGGCAATAGGTACTAATTATCACATTTTTGTTTGTTTGTTTGTTTGCCTGTTCACTATTTGTGATCACAGAACTGTACTTCTGATTAGTTGAGTGTTCAGAGAAAATGGAATAATAGCAAAAAAAAAAAAAAAAGGAACTGCAAATTTAATCCAAATGAGAAAATACAAAACAAAATAAAAAAACCCTAAAAACTCAAGACTTTTAAAAATATTAAACAAATTGACACTTGAATAAGGAAAGAATATGAATGTGCTCCCTAATTGAGTGGGGAATCCTCAGTGTTAGTTTACTAATAGGAGTGCAAATTTAAATACTTACGGAGAATATGGAAGTTGTGTGGTGTGTGTAGAAGACATGACTGAAAGTTCTAATTTAATATGGCAGCAAACTGCCTATGCCTATGTTGATTTCTTCCAGCCTCCTAAGAAAGCCCTACACAAATATGTGATAACTAATAGTAGCCATAATACTATAAGTAAAGAGAAGCAAGGACAGATGCCAAATTCTGGTCCTGGCAGGGAACTGTGGGAAATAGTCTCTAATAGCATTATCAGTGAATTATCAGTGAATTTAAAAGCACATTCTTGACTACACACCATATGCTTTACTGAACAAAAAGAAAACAAAAATCAGCATCTATTTCTAGGGTTTAGTAGAGAGTCTAACAACCAGAGTAGAAGACCTCATGCCTTAGGGATTCATTTAGTTAATAAGTAAACAGCATTCATAACATATAAGTTTAAAACACAATAATAAAGTAGTGATCTATGGACACAAGAATTATAAACCAAAGCAAAGAGGGGACTAGATATCTCAGAATTGGACTTTAATACACACAAGAATTTAATATAAGCTAAAAGACACGTCACAGAGATGAAATTATTATATTAATGTAATTATGAAATGAATTAAAAAGTTAGAAAAATAATAAGTCTTATTACATCATCTGAGACAAATATCAGAAGTACTGAAAATTATATGTAAAAAATAAGAAACTGTGAACTATTAGAAGAAAATGCATGAGTATATTTAACTTCACTTTGTAAGTATTAATATAATGGGATAAATAACAAAGTAACTGAATAATAGATTTGACTGAAAAATGTGAAAGCTCTTACACCAAAAAACTATAAAAATAAAAATGAGATAAAGTATTTGCAACAAGTAATCTGAGGGAAATATTAATTATCTTGATATGCAAAATTATTTTGTAAATCAATAATAAACATTAAGATATTAGAAAAATGAACAAAACACAAAATTGCTAGAAGGAAAAATACAAATGACTAATAAACATACAAAAAAGCTTATTTTTTTATTGTAATAGAGTTCATAAATTGTACAAAATTATTTTTCAGTATGTTAAATGGACAAAGATTATGTCCAATCTTTGCAAATGCTATGGAATGAATGGCACTATTGTATAATTCTTGTAGGTGTGTAAACTGATAGGGCATTTCTGGAAAGCAATTTGGCCATGAAAACATTCTAAATGTTGGCATATCCTGGTTCTCAGTCCTTGTGCCTCTTTCTTTCTGTCTATAGTCATTCACTACTTCAGTGATATCATCCAGTCTCATTGCTTTAAAATTATATGCTAATACTATCCAAATAGGAGTTCTGGTGGTGTAGTGGTTAAAGCATTTGGTTATTGCAGCTTTGGAAACCATAAGGGGCAGTTATACTCTACAGGGTTGCTATAAGTAAGAATCAGCTCAAAGGCAGTGGATTTGGTTTAATTTGGTTTTAACACAATGGAATTTAATGATGTATTACAGCTAATTAGAGAAAATCCTTCACCTCAATTATTGAGATTTTCTCCTATCATTCCCACATAGTTTTACAGATTTTCAAATTGAGCTTTAACTCACAAGCAAATTAATCACTATGATTTAATTCAGTCTTAACTTGCCGAGTGTGATAATGCTTTCTCTAATACAAACTGTGGCATTAAAATCTGTAAATATGTGGTTACTGTAGCTTTTTGATCCTGCAGTGTTGCCTTAGGCAATAGCTTTTTATATAGAAAAGTACCTAGATTAATTTTATTTAGTTGCAAATATTTTACTGACTCCTAATTACTGCAGTTGCTTTAGCTTCTTTTAAAATTTAATAACCAAAATCCCACTTCTGGGCTTTGCTAACATTCTCTTCTCTTGAAAGGCTGAGAAATCAGTGGGATGAGTGAGGACATAAAAGGGGGAGAGGACATTATATTTTAAAAAATAGAAAGGATATTTTTTAAAGCTCTTAAAATTTATATTGCAGTTAGAAATGACTACTGGGAAATAATTCAAATGAAGCAAAAGATGGAGACTTTATTTTCAGGATTTGGGACCTTATAAAAAATCAATAACCTTTATAAAATTTGTAGACTACATATTTGCCATTATGCTGGAATTTTTTGTCCACCTTCATTTGGAGATAAAAGCTTAAAACTTATCATTTATTTTTATTTGCCACTGTCTTCTTTTTTAACATCTGGATTGAAAAAAATTTCAGACAAATCTCATTTCTTGTTTGTTGTGTTTTGTAATAAGCATAAAATATATCTGTAGATAACCAAAAATTGTTGCAGCAGTTTATTAACAAGGAACTGCCAGAAATTCAAGAAGATTCAGAAAAGGGATGTTATTGCTGATGTCAGATGGATCTTGGCTGAAAGCAAAGAATACCAGAAAGATGTTTACCTGTGTTTTATGGACTATGCAAATGCATTAGACTGTGTGAATCACAACAAATTGTGGACAACATTGTGAAGATGGGAATCCCAGAACACTTAATTATGCTCATAGGAAACCTGTACATAGAACAAGAGGCAGTCTTTGAACATAACAAGGGCATACTTCCTGGTTTGAAATCAAGAAAGGTGTGCATTAGGGTTGTGTCCCTTCACCTTACTTATTCAGTCTGTATGGTGAGCAAATAATCTGAGTTGGTGGATTATATGAAGAAAAACATGGCATCAGGATTTGAGGAAGACACATTAACAATCTGCGAGATGCAGATGACATCAGTTGGCTTGCTGAAAGAAGTGAAGATGACTTGAAGCACTTATTGATGAAGATCAAGACTACATTCTTCAGTATTAATTTCATCTCAATACGAAGAAAACAAAAATCTTCAAATGAACCAATAAGAAACATCATGATAAATGGAGAAAAGAATGAAGTCAAGGATTTCATTTTACTTGGATTCACAATCAATGCCCATCGAAGCTTCAGTCAAGAAATCAGAAGACACATTACACTGGGAAAATTTGCTGCAAAAGCCCTCTTTAAAGTTTTTAAAGTAAAGATGTTACTTTGAAGGCTGAGGTGGACCTAACCCAAGCCATGGTATTTTCAATTGCCTCATATGCATGTGAATGCTGAACAGTGAATAAGAAAGACCACAGAAGAAATGATACATTTGAATTCCAGCATTGGCAAAGAATACTGAAAATACCGTGGACTACCAGATACCTGCAGCGTCACCCGTGGTGGACAGGTTTCATTGAAGTTTCCAAACTAAGACAGATTGGAAAGAAGGATGGGGCAATCCACTTCTAAAAAAATTGGCCAGTGAAGACATGATAATTAGCAGTGAAACACCATCTGATATATTACTGGAAAACTTTATGAATATCCCTGATATACTGCCAGAAGATGAGACCGTCAGGTTGGAAGGCACTCAAAATATAATTTGGGAAGAACTGCTTCCTCAAAGTGGAGTTGACCTTAATGACATGGATGGAGGAAAGCTTTCAGTATCTCCATTTGCTGATGGCACATGACTCACAATGGGAAGAAACTGCTGCAAACATCATCCATCGATAATTAGAACATGGAACATATAAAGTATGAATCTAGGAAGATTGGAAGTTGTCAACAATGAAATGGAATGCATAAAGATAGATATCGTAGGCATTACCAAGCTGAGGTAGACTGGTTTTGGTCGTTTTGAATCCGACAATCATATGATCTGCTGTGCTGGGAATGACAAATTGAAGAGGAATGGCATTGCATTCATAGTCTAAAAGAATGTTTCAAGATTTATCTTAAAGAACAATGCTATCAGTGATAGGATAATATCCATAAACTCTGTTACCTAGTGCTACTCTAACAGAAAGTACCACAAACGGGCGACTTTAACAAACAGTATTTTATTCTCTTACAGTTTTAGAAGGAGCTCTGGTAGCATAGTGGCTAAGGCACTTGACTGCTAACCAGAAGGCTGGCAGTTCAAACCCACCAGCCACTCCTTGGAAGGAAGGTTGGGCATTCCTACTTCCGTAGTGATACTGTCTCGGAAACCCAAGGAGGGGTCGCTATGAGTTGGGGCTGACTCGATGGCAAACAACAACAACAACAACAGTTTTGGAGGCTAGAAGTCTGACTTCAAAGTGCCAGGTCTAGGGGCTGGGTGAAAGCTCCTTGACCTTGGACTTCAGCTCTGCCTCTTGTTCCCAGACCACTGAAGCTAGAGGCATCTCTTCACTCAGGCAGTTGCTGGCTACAGAGGCTAACAAGTCCAATATTGACAGACAAAAAGGCATAGTCCTGATATTACCAAACCATATGTCAGGCCATTGATTCAATAACAGTGCCAAGAAAGACAGATAACATGGCAGGCTGCTGAATACTGACTCGGCTACATGCAAGGTTCAAGCATGCCAAAATCTGGAAACCTTCCTCAGAGTTGCTTCGTGTATACTGGAAGCAGACCACATCTATAAAGCAGCTATTCAGCTACTCCAGTAGATTCCAACATGGAGTTAATTATCAATCTCACTATGGGGAATAACTACATCCAGCTGCCCAGCCACTGAAAACCAGGCCCAGCCAAACTGACACATAACCTTAACTACCACACACTTAAAATGAAAATCAGTCAATATTACTGTTGTTCAAAATTATGCACAAACCACTGAAGTCAAAGATGAAGAAATTGAAGGTTTTTACCAACTTTTGCAGTCTGAAATTGATCAAACATGCAATTAAGATGTATTGATTATTATTGGTGATTGGGATGTGAAAGTTGGAAACAAGAATCATCAGTAGTTAGAAAATGTGGCCTTGGTGATAGAAATGATACCAGAGATCATGTGATAGAATTTTGCAAGGCCAATGACTTATTTATTGCAAATACATTTTTCAACATAAATAGCAGCTATACATGTGTAGCTTGCCAGATGGAATACACAGGAATCACATTGACTACATCTGTGGAAAGAGGCAATCGAGAAGGTCAATATCTTCAGCCAAAATAAGGGTAGGAGCTGACTGTGGGAGAGACCATCAATTGCTTATATGCAAGTTCAAGTTGAAGCTAAAGAAAATTAAAACAAGTCCACAAGAGTCAATATATGACTTTAATTATATCCTACCTGAATTTAGAGACCATCTGAAGAATAGATTTGATGCATTGAACACAAATGACCAAAAACCAGATGAATTGTGGGATGACACAAAGAGCATCATATATGAAAAAAACAAAAAGTTAGGAAAGAAAGAAAGGTCAGGAAAGAAAGAAAAGACCAAAATGGATGTCAGAAGAGACTCTGAAACATGCTATTGAATGTAGAGTAGCTAAAGTGAATGGAGGGAGCTCTGGTAGCATAGTGCCTAAGGCATTTGACTGCTAACCAGAAGGCTGGTGGTTCAAATGCACCAGCTACTTCTCAGAAGGAAGGTTGGGCAATCTACTTCCATAGTGATACTGCCTCAGAAACCCAAGGAGGGGACACTATAAGTTGGGTCCGACTTGACTGCACATAACAACAACAAAAGTGAATGGAAGAAATGACAAGATAAAAGAGCTAAACAGAAGATTTCAAAGAGCAGCTCAAGAAGACAAAGTAAAGTAGTACAATTAAATGTAAAAAGACCTGGAGATAGAAAACGAAAAGGGAAGATCACACTTGGCATTTCTCAAGCTGAAAGAATTGAAGAAATAATTCAAGACTTGAGTTGCAATATTGAACGATTCTATGGGCAAAATATTGAATGATGTAGGAAGCATCAAAAGAAGATGGAAGGAATACACAGAGTCACTGTACCAAAAAGAACTGGTCAATGTTCAACTATTTCAGGAGGTAGCATTTTATCAAGAACCAATGGTACTTAAGGAAGAAATCAAAGCTGCACTGAAGGAATTGACAGCAATAAGGCTCCAGGATTTCACAGGATATCCTTTGAGATGTTATTGCACTGGGCAATAACTAATGGATACAGCACTGCATGCATTCACTCATTTATGCCATGACATTTGGAAGACACATACTTAGCCAACTGACTAGAGAGATCCATGTTTCTGCCCATTCCAAAGAAAGGTATCCAATAGAATGTGGAAATTATTGAACAGTATCATTAATATCACATGCAAGTAAAATTTTCATGAAGATAATTAAAAAACAGTTGCAGCAGTATATTGACAGGGAACTGCCAGAAATGCAAGCTGGATTCAGAAGAGGATGAGGAATGAGAGATATCATTGCTAATGTGTAATGTATCTTGGCTGAAAGCAAACAATATCAGAAAGATGTTTACTTGTGTTTCTTTGACTGTGCAAAGGCATTCTACTTTGTGGATCTTAACAAATTATGGATAACATTATAAAGAATGGGAATTCCGGAGCACTTAATTATGCTCATGAGGAAACTGAAACTGTACACAGAACAAGAGGCTGTCGTTCAAACAGAACAAGGGGATACTGTGTGATTTAAAATCAGGAAGGGTATGCATGAGAACTGTATCCTTACCCCATACTTATTCTGTCTGTGCTCAGCAAATAATCCCAGATGCTGGGCTTTATGAAAAAGAATGCAGCATTAGGTTTGGGGAAGACTCATTAACAACCAGCAATATGTAGATGACTCAACCTTGCCTGCTGAAAGTGACTTGAAGTTACTCATGAAGATCAAAGACTACATTCTTCAGTATGGGTTACACTTCAGTATAAAGAAAACAAAAATTCTCACAACTGGACCAATAAGCAAAATAATGATTAATGGAGAAAAGATTGAAGTTTTCAAAGATTTCATTTTAATTGGATCCACAGTCAATACCCACAGAAGCAGCAGTCAAGAAATCAGATGTCGTATTGCACTGGGCAAATTCGCTGCAAAAGACCTCTTCAAAGTTTTGAAGAACAAAGATGTCATTTTGAAGACTAAAGTGTGCCTAATCCAAGCAAGGTATTTTCAATAGCCTCATATGCATGTGAAAGCTGAACAATGAACAAGGAAGACCAAAGAAGAGTCAATGCCTTTGAATTCTGCTGTTGGCAAAGAATACTGAAAATAATGTGGACCGCCAGAAGAAAAAATAAATCTGTCCCGGTAGAAGTGCCCAGAATGCTCCTTGGATGCAAGAATGGCCTGACTGTCTCACCTACTTTGGTCATGTTGTTTGAAGGGACCATTTCCTGGAGAAGGATATCATGCTTGGCAAAGTAGAGGGTCAATGAGGAAGGTGAAGAGCCTCAACAAGATGGATTGACACAGTGGCTGCAACGATGGGATCAAATACAACAAGGATTGTGAGGATGGTGCATGACCGGTCAGTGTTTTGTTCTGTTGTATGTAGGATAACCGTGAGGCAGAGCTGACTCGATGGCACCTAACAACAACAACAACCAGAAAAATGAACAAATCTGTCTTGGAAGAAGTGCAGCTAGAAATGATCCTTGGAAGTGAGAATGGCTGGACTTTGTCTCTCATATTTTGGTCATGTTGCCAGAAAGGACCAGTATCTGGAGAAGGATATCAAGTTTGGTAAAGTAGAGGGTCAGTGAAAGAGTAGGAGATGCTCAGTGAGATGGATTGACCCAGTGGCTGTCATGATGGGCTCAAGCACAGCAAGGATTGTGAGGATGGCACAGGCGGGGGGCAGTTAGTTATTCAGCCTGCTATGTGAAGAAGGTATCGTCCTCTATCTGAAAACTGTAACTTCTCTATCTTTATCTAAATATAGTAGAGAAACTTAACTATTATCATGCCCGTGTGTGATGCTTAGTTTTTACCTAGTGAAATATTATGAAGGAAGCATCTGGATTTTTACTGACATTTTTCTAGGTGATGTGAAGACCATATCTGAAAATGTGTATTTTGTCCAAAACCCCTATGTTTTCTAATAGATCTTAAATAAAGTAATGTTCAAGGAAGCAGAAGAAACATCACAAGCAGACCAGAACTTTAAATAACATGTCTGTGATAATATTTTGGAACATTTAAATGTGTATATTAATTTGCAATGGCTTTTGGATTATAGTTTAATGTTGTTGTTGTTGTGTGCCATCGAGTTGGCCCCAACTCATAGTGACCCCTCCTTAGGTTTCTGAGGCAGTATCACTACGGAAGCAGATTGCCCCATCTTCCTTCTGAGTAGTGGCTGGTGGGTTTGAACCACCAGCCTTCTGGTTAGCAGTCAAGTGCCTTAGGCACTATGCTACCAGAGCTCCCTATAGTTTAATAGTGTTCCAAAGTAATCTTTATATTATAGTTAGACGTATAATTGTTGGTCAACTCTTTGTATGTCAAATATTAGGCAGAATGATTTTTCTATAATAATGATAAGGAAACATTGCAGAACTAAGTTAAATTCTGAATGCCCTGAACTTCTCTGTAGGAATAATATTAAGTGAGTCCTCATTACAATGTTAAAAATACATTTGTACATTGCTATGGGCTAGTTTATATTTCATGTTCTTATCATGAGGATGTTCTTGTCTGAGGTTAACCTAAGAAATTTGATAACCATAGCTCAGGAATTAGAAAAAGGAATTGTCAACATAGGGCCATGGATGATTTGCATAGTTGTGTACCTTCGTATATACAGTGAGGATGTGTTCCATGCTTCCTCGAAGATGCCAATAGTGGAGATACCAATACCCATCTTACTTAGTTGGCTGGAGAATAAAAAGTGTCGGATCCAACTCATAGCGACCCCTCTTTGGGTTTCCAAGGCAGTATCACTATGGAAATAAATTACCCAGAGGAGTGCCTGCTGGGTTTGAACCGCCAGCTTTCTGGTTAGCAGTCAGATGTCTTAGGCACTACACCACAAGAGCTCCCTGAGACTTCCATAGGTAGGGAATAATAATATGCTAGCAAATTATTAGTCCATTTTGATTATACTTCATTCATACCTTTGTTGTTTTTGTTAGAGGCAGGGAGTCAGTTCCAGCTCATAGTGACCCTATGTACATCCTCACAATCATTGCTATATTTGAGCTTATTGTTGCAGCCACTGTATCAATCCATCATGTTGAGTGTCTTCCTATTTTTTGCTGATCCTTTACCAAGCATGATATTCTTCTCTAGGGACTGGTCCCTCCTGATAACGTGTACAAGGTACATGAAACACAGTCTCATCCATCTTCACTTCTAAGGAGCATTTGATTGTACTTGTTACAAGAATAATTTGTTCATTCTTCTGGCAATCCATGGTGTATTCAATATTCTTCACCAATACCATAATTCAAAGGCATCAATTCTTCTTCAGTCTTTCGTATTCATTGTCCAGCTTTCACATGCAAATGAGGCAATTGAAAATAGCATGGCTTGGGTTAGGCACACCTTAGTCTTCAAAGTGACATCTTTGCTCCTTAACACTTTAAAGAGGTCTTCTGCTGCAGTTTTGCGCAGTGCATTACAACATCTGATTTCTTGACTGCTGCTTCTGTGGGAGTTGATTTTGGATCCAAGTAAAATGAAATCATTGACAACTTCAAATTTTTCTCCATTTGTTGTGATGTTGCTTATTGGTCCAGTTGAGAGGATTTTAATTTTCTTGATGTTGAAGTATAATCCATACTGCAGACTGTAGTCTTTAATCTTTATCAGTAAATATATCAAATCATCTTCACTTTCAGCAAGTGAGGTTGTGTCATCTGCATATTGCAGGTTGTTGATGAGTCTTCCTCATCAACATGGAATCAGTCTTGATTCCGTGTTCGTCCTCATATAATCCATCTTCTCAGATTATTTCCTCAGCATATGGTTTGAGTAAATCTGGTGAAAGAATACAACCCTGACATCCATCTTTCCTTATTATAAGCCATGCAGTATCTCCTTGTTCTGTTGGAACAACTGGCTCTTGGCCTGTGTACAGGTTCCTGATTAGCACAGTTAAGCATTCTAGAATTCCCATTCTTTGCAATGTTATCCATAATTTGTTATGATCCACACAGTAGAATGACTTTGCACAGTCAATAAAATACAGGGAAAGATCTTTCTGCTGTGCTCTCCTTTCAGTCAACATTTACCTGGCATCGGTAATGATATCCCTTGTTCCATGTCTTCTTCTGAATCCATCTTAAATTACTGGCTGTTTCCTGTGAATGTACTGCTGCCCCCATTTTTGAATTATTTTCAGCAAGATTTTACTTGCATGTGATATTAATGATATTGTTCGATAATTTCTGCATTCTGTTGGATCACCTTTCTTTGAAATGGGCACAAATATGGATATCTTCCAGCAAATTGGGCTGATAGCTCTCTTCCAAATTTCCTGGCATAGTGGAATGGGCACTTTCAGATTTGCATTCATTTGTTGAAATATCTCAATTTAGTCTTCTGTAGGTTTTCGTTTACCAGACATAAACTAGGAGCTCTGGTAGCATAGTGCCTAAGGCACTTGACTGCTCACCAGAAGGCTGGCGGTTCAAACCCACCAGCCACTCCTCGGAAGGAAGGTTGGGCAATCCTACTTCCGTAGTGATACTGCCTCGGAAACCCAAGGAGGGGTAGCTATGAATCGGGGCCGACTCGACGGCAAACAACAACAGACATAAACTACACAAGCCAGGCCCTACCTACTTTTTTAACCTTAATCTTTGCTTTGTTTGATGACTAAGGTATGTCTGATACAAGCCATCATCTTTTTAATCATCTCATACACATGAGAACATTAGATAGTGATAAAGGAAGACAGAAGAATTTATGCATTTGAACTATGGTGTAGAATGGACAAATAAGTCTTAGAAATAATACAACCAAAATGTTACTTAGAAGTGAGGATAGTGAGAGTTCGGTTTACTTATTATGGATACATCAACAGGAAAGAATAAACACTAGAAAAGGACATCATGTTTGGTAAAGCAGAGGCCCAATAAAAATGAGAAAAATCCTCAGTGAGCTGGATTTACACAGTAGCCACAATTGCAGACTGAAACATACCAAGATCATGACTACTTTGTTGTCTTATACGTAAGGTCACCGTGCATCAGAGCTGACTTGATGGCAACTAACAACAACTTTACTTATTATTCGGGGATCACTGTTGTCTTTAAATTCAGATGGATATATAACATCACTTGGAAAGCAACTTGATGAATAGAATACTTATATATACATATATAGGAAAACAAATGCATAGATATATTGTAGACTTTGGTGAAAAATTAAATCATGAATGAATTATTATGCTGCAAATGGAGTGGTATAGTATGAGTAGGTGTTTTTATTCAAGCTCGTATTTTCTTCTGAGCTGTCTTGTTTGATCTCTTTTCAAACTCCCACTAGAGTAAAACTGCAATAATGATTATTGAAATAGCTATTTTTGAATGAAATCATTGTGCTTCCAACAACTTTTACAGGTTGCTAGATAAAGGTAGGACTATGGAGATGTTTGGATTTTATGAACTCTTTTATTATTTTTAATATGGTTCCGGTTCTGTGATTGCTGTTGTTGGTATTTGACTATGTTTACTAATTTTCATTTTTTTTCCTAGCACTCTGTGGCTTTTAACTCTTCATCTTCCTCTCTTCACCCCTGTCTTTTTCCTAGTTTGTATAATAATGCCTAAGAAATCCTGTCCTTTGGCTATGATAGATTTCTTTGGAGTTTGGATCCATTTATATCTTATGAAGTAATGAAGACCCACTTTTACCTACTTTTCTAGTAGTGAAATAACCATAGGCATCCCTGTATAGCACAATAAAAGACAGCAAGAGATTACAAATAATAAAGTGAACAGATTGAGAGAATTGGAAACCTTGCTATGTAGGACAGAAATTCCTCTACCAAAAAATAAAATAAAATAAATAACCCAAAGTCACTCATAGAATTGCCCCCGTAGAGTTTCTAAGGCTGTAAATCTTTACAAAAGCAGACTGCTTCATATTTCTCCCACAGAGCAGCTGGTGGGTTTGAACCACCAACTTTTTCATCAACAGCCAAATGCCTTCACTGCTGCTCCACCAGAGCTCCTGTAGAGATTCCTCTAGTTACTGCCAATTGCATGAGATACTGCTCCATGTGCCCTTCCTGGGCATGATCTTCAAATTAAAGTGATGGCCACACGTCTGTGCAACCTGACAGCTTTCTCTTGACTTTAATCCTTATGGCTCTTAGCCTGTTTTAAGATCTACAGATAGTGCTATTTTCTCTCACTAGCATTCTTCCTTGTTTCTTTGCACCTCAGACTTTTTTTAAAAAAAAAACTTTTTTTTTTTT
>NW_006921824.1:4163097-4176908 GCF_000298275.1 Orycteropus afer afer | reverse complement strand
GGGCCATAGTCTCAGACGTTCGATCAATCTCTATCAGACCAGTAAATCTGGCCTTTTATTTTTTGATTTTGAGTTTTGTTCCACATATTTCTCCCACTCTATCTGGGACTTCCTAGTGTAATCCCTTTCAGGAGTGATAGCTAGAGATAATCTAGTTGTAGATTCAGGGATGTGGAGGCTAGGGTTTATATGGTCCATTAGTCCTTTGGACCAATTGTTTCTTTGTACCTTTGATTTTCTCCACTCCTCTTTTCCCTGAATGGGGAGAGTCCAAGAGTAGTACTTTGGATGGTGCCCAGTTGCTGTTCACCAGAGTAGGATGCAGAATATTTTCTTTGTGGACTATGTTGTACCAAATGATTTGATGTCAAGTCTATGATCCTGAGCCCTCAGGCCCAGTGACTCATTCTCTCAAAGTGTTTGGTTGTGGCCAAATGTTTTCATAACTTTGCCCCCTGTATGCTCTACTACATACATGGAAAATTTTGTAGCACATGTAAACACATATGTCAAACCTGTATATAAATTTGTAGATATGGTCCCATTCATAGATATATTGACATGCATATATCTGTGCATGTCATGTCTCTTATTTCTCTAAGATACATGCTTAGTAGTGGGATTGCTGGATCATATGTTATTTCTATTTCCAATTTTTTAAGGACACGCTATACCATTTTCCACATTGGTGGCACCATTTTACAGACAGTCCCACTAGCAGTATATGTGTGTGTGGGTGTTCTAATCATTCCACCCTTGCCAGCATTTGTTGTTTTATGTTTTTTCGAACTTTGCTGTAAATGCTGGCATGAGATCTCAAACTTTCTTGAGGAATTCCCAACTTCCCTATATTTCTGCTGTGGCATTTCTAAGAGTCAGAGGATATAAATTAAAGAAGAATTTACACAGTGGTGGTGGCAGTGGTTGCTTTTGCATCAATGGCAACTCATTGTGACCCTATGTATAACAGAATGAAATGTTGCGTAGCTTTGTGCTATCTTCAAAATCATTGGTATAATTTTTAGATGTTGTTGTGTTGTTGTTATGTGCCATCGAGTCGGACCCGACTCATAGCGACCCCTTCTTGGGTTTCCGAGGTGGTATCACTACAGAAGTAGATTGCCCAACCTTCCTTCTGACGAGTGGCTGGTGGGTTTGAACCACCAGCCTTCTGGTTAGCAGTCAGGTGCCTTAGGCACTGCACCACCAGAGCTGGTAGAATTATATAAATAGGACAATAACTGTTCTCTAAAATTTGCATCCATATCAAAGGAAAATAATATTAGTTGTTCCTATAGAGTGGTAGATAACTTCATTTTGACAACAAGTGAGAAATTAATAGGAAGATCCCCTCCTAAGAGAAACCAGTCACTGTTAGAAGAGGAACAACCCAGGCCAACCACCAAGTTACACCCAGCTGTTTCAATTAAGATACCACCATCTAATGGGACAATTTAAAACGTCAATACATCCAAAGATGTATTAGTTAATCTGATAATCATTATTTGGCTTCAGAGTGCCTTTTAAAATAGTAAACTCAGTCACATGATTTTATCATGTTTTCAATGATTCATATTCTTTCATAAATCACAAAGCAGAGTAGTTCATTTATTCAACCATCTCAACACAGTTGAGTATCATACATTCATATAGCTAGGAAGCAAAAAAACCCACAAAACTCCAAACTGAAAATATTCTTTATTGTTAAAGATAACACTAAATTTAAAATCATTTAAATTTTCTATTATAATTATTCTGATTTAATAATGATATTAGCCTTATAATACTGTATGGTTAGACGAAAATTGGAAAATTCTTAAAAGAAGGACACTTTCTCTGTACTGTAAGTTTAGCCAAGAATTCATAAATATTGAGGTAGATAATGGTACATAGTTTATTATTTACTTCGAATATGTATTTTATTTTACCCAGTATTCAATAGTAGATATTAATTACACCACTAGTTAAGACATTGTTCTAGTCTCAAAAATGACAATCATGAATATAAGACAGTCTATGATACACAGAGTTCACAGAGTAGTGGGATTGATCAAATAAATATTTTCCTGGGTCCTTTGACTTTAAAATACTGTTTTATGGTTACACTATGTGGTAGTTAAAGTTGTGTCAACTTGGCTGGGGCTGGTTGAGTGGCTGGGCAGCTGGTGGTAGTTATTCCCCATGATGAGACTGGCAATCAACTCCATGGTGGGATCTACCACAAGCAGCTGAGTAGCTGCTTTAGGGATGTGGTCTGCTTCCCATATATAAGGAGCAGCTTTGGGAATGGTCTCTAGCTTTTGGCACACTTGGACCCTGCATGTAGCCATGTCGTTTTTCAGCATCCTGCCATTCTCTGCTGACCTTGGGATTTTCAATAGAGTTGAATTAATGGCCTGCTGTGTGGTTTGGTAACATCGGGACTGTGCCCTTTAACTTGTCAAACTTGGGCTTGTCAGCCTCAGCAGCCAGAAGCTGAGTGAAGAAAAGCCTCCAGCTTCAGTGGGCTGGGAGCAGGAGGCAGAGCTGAAGCCCAAGGTTGAGGTGCTGTTATCCAACCCCTAGAGCCTGGCACTTTGAACTTGGACTTAAAGCCTTCAAACTGTAAGAGAATAAACTCCTGTTTGTTCAAGCCATCCCATTTGTGGTATATTCTTGTCAGAGTGGCACTAGGTAACCAGAACAGACCATGAGGCACTTGGCAGCCAGGCATGGAGGAACTGGAAGTGTGCTGGACCAGGAGTCAGAGGGAAAGGGACCACATATTTATCGAATATGCTTGTGTCCTGAACAGTGTTGTTCTCCATGTGACATATTCTTCAGGTCATTGGGTGCTCACAGACATCCAATGTGGTAGGCAATATAGTCCTCCTTGTTTTAAAAATGAGGAGCATAAGGTTCATAGAGGAAAAATAATTTATCTAAAATTAGACAGCCAAGAATAGCAGAGCCAAAGTTTGATTCTGATTTCTAGAGTTCTGACTCCAAAGTCTGTGCTGTTTGTCTTACAGCACTCACTTATTTCATACCTACTGTGCTCCAAGCTCCACGTTGTGTGCTGAGGATGCAGCCATGAAGAAGGTAGGCAGGGTCCCTGCGCATGGAAACTTACAATCTAGTGAAGGAGACGGAGAAGAACAACTGCATAAATAATTAATATTTTCCAATTCGTTCTACTAAAATATAAGTGATAAATGAAGTGGTAGCATTCAAGATATAAGAGGAGATTTAAAAAACAAAACAAACAAAAAAAACACTTTTGGTGTTCTTCCTTAAATAGAAAAGAGCACCTCTCATCTGCATTGAAAATGATGGAGTAAATGAAATGTGTTCAACAGCATATTTCACACCTATACCCGGTTATATAGTGAAGTATAGGAAGTCTTAGAAACATCTGGGAATTACATGATCACTGATTGCTAATTTGTAACTGCTTTGAAGCCAAATAATAGCTACGTTGTGATAATTTGTGATTTTTATTTTATTAATTAAAGAAAATTGCCAATAAGAGGTATGCAATAGTATCAAACTAAAATGGTATAATTACAACTAAAAATTTAGAATTTTAGTGAGTCTATGCTCGCCAAATTGGAGTGACTATTAGATTAATATCAGAATTTTATAAGATTGAAAAGTCATTTTAAAATATACACCAATTATCCTTTTTAAAGTTCCCTTAAGACCTTAAGGAGCTCTGGTAGCATAGTACCTAAGGCACTTGACTGCGAACCACCACCCACTCCTCGGAAGGAAGGTTGAGCAATCTACTTCCGTAGTGATACTGCCTCGGAAACCCAAGGAGGGGTCTCTGTGAGTCGGGGCCGACTGGATGGCAGCGTGTTTGGTTTGGTTTGGTTTTAGGACTTTACATTTTAATAAATAGAGCCAACAATACAGTACTATGATAAGAAAGTTCCTAATGAATTTAGTAGTCCTGCCATCAGGAAACAGCATACATACAAGCAACATATGTAAAAACTGTCCTGGTTGTGGAATCCAAACTTGATGAAATACTAAGGCTAATTTTTTTTTAATATTAAATTTCTCTTTAGATGATTTTAAATGAAATTTAAATTTATAATGAAATCTTTCTACAATCCCACAAAAGAAGAGTTTCTTTGGCTTTGTGAAGGATAGTGTAAGAGTTTCAAATGCAATGAAAACAAAACAAGCAAGAAAAGAAACAAAAACTTCAACTGCCTTATTTTGTCGTCCTTGACACTTTATCTTTTATATATTTTATAGGAGACCAGAAGAGCTGATGGAAAAACCCAAATCTGAATGTTAAGAGCTTCACTTTCTAACTAATAAAAAATAGGATCTTATGTTAGCACTTAATCTTAATACAACTCCTTTCTCTATCAGCAATTTTGTGCACATGAGTGTTAGTGTCAAGGCATGATTTATTGCACAGAAGAAAATTCTCCAATTAATGGAAACTTAAATTTTCACGTACAGCTTTTAAAGAAGCTTGAGGAAAGGTTTTCAAATGATACTACATATTTTACTTAAAATATGTGTAAAAACATTATATATTGCATACATTAGGGAGATATTTTTATCGTTAAAGAACACTGCATCTTCTCATGTAATTCAGTATGTACTTGTTTAATCCCAGAAGTCTAAAGTCCATGACACCGAAACAAGCTTGAAAATAACAATTTTAAGGATAATCTCTTAAAATAGTTCACTAACCATAATTTAACTTTTCCTTATATTTACTTTCACACAAAATTAGAGACTGCTTATAAAAGCAAATTCAATATAAAACACATATTTTATGTATATGTAAAATGTACATAAACACTGAAACATACACACATAGGTAACGGCATAAAAGGAATAGAGGTATCCAGCCACCTGGAGTGTCATTATTATTAGATTTGATCATTAAATTGAGCTTTTGAATTTTCTGGTAACTGATTTAAAAAAAGAAATGCTTTTAATTATATAACCCTCATATATTAAAGGAAACAAATACATTTGTCTCAAGAGTTACATATGTTTTCTGGCGCTGAATCCAAGGAGAACTTTGCCATGGGTTTTTTGTTTATTTCTTTGGAAACTATGTAAGATCAAGCCAGCAGATTTTTCTATGAAAGGTTATATAGTAACTGTTTTAGATTTTGCAGGCTATGTTGGTCTCTGGCTCAGCTACTCAACCCTCTCTTTGCAGCATGAAAGAACTCATGGACAATATGTAAATAAATGAACATTGTTGTGTTATAGTAAAACCATATTTATCTAAAAAAAAAAAAAAACAACAACTCACTGCCATGAGTTGATTCTGACCCATAGCAACTCCTTTGGCATTTTGGAGGCAGTAAATCTTTTATGGAAGTAAGATTGCCCAGTCTTCCTTCTGCAGAGTGGCTGGTGGGTTTGAACCATGAACCTTCTGGTTAGCAGTCAAATGCCTAAAGCATTAGGCCATTAATTTATTTTAATTTTTTTATAGTATCTATCTATCTATGTATAGAATAGATACATAGAATTATTATCTATGTTAGGTAATTAGAATATTGGAATCAAACCTTTCAACATGATAGCATGCCCCTAAAAAGCCATGACATAAAAGAAAACTAATACAGTACCCCAACTAAAAAAGTGAAACTAGCAAAATAATATTTGATTTTGAAATATCATAAAAATTCTTTTGGCTCCCAGAAAAAAGACTTAGCAACTTACAAAGAAACAAAAATCAGGTTGACATCAGACTTCTTGAGAGCAATATACAAAATAAAACAACGGTAGAAGTATTCTGGAAATTTAGAGAAGAAAGTCTACATCAAGTATTTTATATTTAAGCAATCTGTCCTTCAAGTATAAAGCCATAGAAAATAGAATAAAATATTCATGGTGTAAGGAAATATTTTATTTACAAGCTTCCAATGATAATAACAGGGCTTCTCACACATATGCACATGAATCATCTGGAGGATTTTATCAGTTGCAAAGACTGACTAGTAGTCTGAGGTGAGCCCCCAAATTTTCATTTCTAACAAGCTTTCCAAGGTCATGCCAAATTTTCTGGATCCATAAACTATATTTTGGGTGGCAGAGTAAGAGGGAATGAGCAAGCCAAGATATTATTGGGGTTATATTGGTTACAAATTGCCTGGTAAGCACTGAATATTTTGGTTTGCAAATATAAGTAATGATAATTTTTTGAAAAAAGTCAAGAGGTAAAAGTATTTATAAATGCTCTGTCGAAGTATATATAAATTACCGAAAAGGAGGGAAATGGGAGAGAGGTTACCACATACACACTAGGTAGAAATACAAGAATGTCTTTTACACTTGACCTACCAAATAGCATTAAAGTCTCAGAAAGGAAAAATGAATGAAATACTTTATATATAGATAAAGAACAGGAATAAAAAAGATACAAAATGTTCTAACTACCAAAATAAATAAATTATAAGGCAAATCATTTGTAAGTAAAAAACAAAATAAAGATCACATTGTAAAAGAGACATGCATATATACTTACATAAAGTAAATATACGATAACAAGCTATGACAGAGCTTTGACCAAACATACAGATTGACCTAAACGCTATTGTAACTTCCCAATAAAAGAAAAATATTTTCAGGTTGACTTACAAAGGAAAGTACAAATAAATTCTGGTACACAAAGATGTTCTTGTTTTTAGGTGCCCTTGAGTTGGCTCTCAATTATAGCGACCCCGTGTACAACAGAACGAAGCACTGCCCAGTCCTGTGCCAGCCTCACAGTCTTTGCTGTGCTTGAGCCCATTGTTGCAGCCACTGTGTCAATCCATCTTGTTGAGGGTCTTCACTGTTGTTGTTGAGGGTTTTTCACTGACACTCTACCAAGCTTGATACCCTCCTCCAGGGATTGGTCCCTTCGGACAGCATAGCCAAAAGTACATGAGACAAGCTCTGGTCATTCTCTCTTTTAAGGGGCATCTGGCTATATATTTCTTCTAACACAGGTATGTTCATTCTTCTAGCAGTCCATGATACACCCAATAGTCTTTGCCAACACCACAATTCAAATGCATCAATTCTTCTGCAGTCTTTTTTATTCACTACCCAGGGTTCACATGTATATGAGGCTATTGGAAATACCATGGCATGGGTCAGGAGTTTTCAAAGTGATATCATTGCTCTTTAACACTTTAAAGAGAGGTTTTGCAGCAGATTTGCCCAGTGTAATATGTAATATATGATAATGTATCATCTGGTTTCTTGACTGCTGCTTCCATGGGCATTGATTGTGGACAAGTAAAATGAAATCCCTGACAATGTCAATCTTTTCTCCATTATCATGATGTTTCTTTGGTCCAGTTGTGAGTTTTGTTTTCTTCATGTTGAGGTGTAATCCATACTGAATGCAGTAGTTTGAATTTCATCAGTGAGTGCTTCAAGTCTTCTTCATTTTCAGCAAGCAAGGTTGTGTCATGTGCGTATCACAGGTTGTTAATCAGCCTTCCTCTAATCCTGATGCCACATTCTTCATATGGTATAGATGATTAATAATGTATAAATGAATTAATGAGTAAATGAAATAGCAAATAATTATAGAACTATTTTAGAGTGTTTTGAAAGCACTCTGATATATTTACTAGTTTCACTAGTGAAACCAGTTTTCTAATTTTGAAACTAGTAGATGGAGTTATTTTCCTTTTCTTTGAAAAATGGTCTTCAGTGTGTTAGAGTAGATAAAATAGCAATTGTAATCTAAAGAAAAGATTCATTACAGGAAAAAAATAGCAGTATAAATATTTTGTTCAAGTATAAAACATCACCAAAAAGCTAAACAACACTTTTTGTCTAAATGAAAACTTTAATACAGTTTCCAAGTGTTCTGGGCATTTAATAAGATGAAACTGGAAACTTTTATAGAAAGCTCTATTGCAAATTGTTGTGTCACAAGCTAATTTCTCAGAGCAGAAATTTTTGGGCCAGAGCCTTTGGCTTTGTGCTAGAGGCTAATGCTTTAGGTCAGAAATTGGGCATTTGGTCTACTGTGGAGTTGAAGGAAAAAACTGAAGCTGCTCCTGGTAAGATTAAACTTATTTTTCTGCCAAGCTGGTTCATTTAAATGCAGTTCTCCAATGAGAGGTCTTCTCAAGGATTCCAGGATTTTAGCAAATGACCAGTAAACCAGTTGCTCTTGAATTCATTCTGCTTCATGGCGTACCTATATGTGTCAGAGTAGAAATGTGCTCTATGGGTTTTCTGTTTTTTCCCTAACTTTTTATGGTAATTTGAAAGTTCCCAGAGCAAATTGGTTTTCTGTTCACAGTTCACACACATTTTGTTTCGTGACATTGAATGCAGTCCCTACAATGTCACAGCACTTTCCCACTTCCTCCCTGTGGTTACCATTTCCCTTTGTCCTTTCCTGTCCTTCCAGGCTTCTGAGCTTTGTCCCTGGGCAAGTGCTGCCCTTTTGCTTTCCTGTGCTTGATTGTTCTAAGGAGTGCTTACTTCCCTTGTGTTACTCTTCACCCCATAAGCCGGTCTATTATTTGGCTGAAAGTTGAGCCATGGGAGTGAATTCAGTTCCAGGCTTGCATGGTGACTAAGGGCCTCAGTCTTGGGGGTTCCACTACTCTCTATCAGAGCAGTAACCCTGGTCTTTCTTACTATTTTGAGTTTTGTCTCATGTTTGTTGTGGTTACCTAGTGCCACTCTGACAACAATATACCACAAATGGGATGGCCTTAACAAGGAGGAATTTATTCTTACAATTTGGAGGCTTTAAGTTCAAGTTCAAAGTGCCAGACTCTAGGGGCTGGGTGAAAGCCCCTCAGCCTTGGGGTCTACCTCTGCCTCCTGCTCCCGGCCCACTAGAGCTAGAGGCGTTTCTTCACTCAGACAGCTTCTGGCTGCTGAGGCTGACAAACCCAAGGTTGACAAATAAAAAGCACAGTCCTGATGTTACCAAACCACATGGCAGGCCATTAATTTAAGTCCATTATAAGTCCCAAGGGCAGCAGAGCATGG
The DNA here is from genome assembly GCF_000298275.1 of Orycteropus afer afer. Taxonomy (NCBI): domain Eukaryota; kingdom Metazoa; phylum Chordata; class Mammalia; order Tubulidentata; family Orycteropodidae; genus Orycteropus; species Orycteropus afer. The sequence continues at coordinate 4,167,929 of NW_006921824.1, read as the reverse complement.
CAGGCTGCTGAACAATGACAAGGCTACATTCAGGGTCCAAGCATGCCATAAGCTGGAGACCATTCCCAAAGCTGTTTCTTATATATGGGAACAGATCACATACCCAAAGCAGCTACTCAGCAGCTTGTGGTAGATCCCACCATGGAGTTGATTTCCAGTCTCATTAGGGGGAATAACTTCCACCAGTTGCCCAGCCACTCAACCAGGCCCAGCCAAGTTGACACAAAAACATAACCACCACAATTCCACCCCTTGTCAACTTGGCTCCTGTACAGATCTTCAATGGGTGGTATCTGTATAGGCCTCCTCCACTGGGTAGCTCCAGTCCCCTGGTTCCTGAGTGGTGATCTCACCCCAAGGCCTGGCAGCCCCGTTCCTCTCCCTCTTGGGCATGGCAGCCCTGCCCCCTCACTCTTGGGCAGCAGCTATGGCTCCATCCCACTAGCTCACATGAACGAGCAGCCCCACACTCCAGAACCAAGTTGGTGAAGGTCTCACACTGAAACGTAGGGTGCCGTGGTGGTTCCATCCCCAAAGGACATGGTCCTACCCTTTCACGCTGAGGCAGCTTTGCTTCTATTTCCCTGGTCTCTCCACTTCTGCGGATTAATGCTGAAGGCAACCCACTCTGCTGGAAATCTTTCTGTCCCCAAAGCATTCAGCTTTCTTGCTCCAAGGGTGGGCCAACCTGCTACTCCATTTCATCCAGGTCTTTTCTACCAATTAATGCCTGAAGGCAACCCACTCCGCCGGGAAGCCATCTACCCAATGGCACCCGGCTTTCTCCTTCATGGGCTGGTAAGCCTGTTGGTGTTTAATGCTGGTCTCTGGGCTCTACTTCTGCCGTCACTCATGCTGGTCTGTCGGCTCTGCTCCTACTGTCTCTCATGCCATGTTCTGGGGTTTCTCTGCTGGGGTCCCAGGTCAAGGACGCACTCCACTCCTAGTTCCACAATTTAGGTATCTGTCACAGCATCACCCCACTCTCTCGGTACCATATTCTGTTCTGGTTCCCTAGTGCTGCTCTGACAGGAATATACCACAAATGGAATGGCCTTAACAAACAGGAGTTTATTCTTACAGTTTGGAGGATTTAGTCCAAGTTCAAAATGCCAGACTCTAGGGGCTGGGTGAAAGCCCCTAAACCTTGGGTTGCAGCTCTGCCTCCTCACTCTTCAAAGTTCTTTTCAACTTTCCCTTAGCTTACTTGTTGACTATCAGTCTCCTGCAGGTATTTAGCCTTAGATGGAGTTTACCACCTGCTTTGGGCTGCATTCCCAAGCAACCTGACTCTGGGAAGACCCCCACCCGGCATGCCAGGGGCCACTACCAGCCTCACACCATCCACTGGCTGGGCCTCTATCAGAAGGACTTGGGGCCCCCAAGAGCAGTGCCGGGGAATGAGTCTTCTGTAGGCCACATTTCCCGTGCCCCACCGTGTAGCGGGGGTTGGCACCAACTCTTCTCTGTTCACTCACTCTTACTGAGAGAGAATCCTGGTTAGTTTCTTTTCCTCCGCTGACTAATATGCTTAAATTCAGTGGGTCACCACGTCTGATCTGAGGTCTCAGCGGACCCCACCCATTTACCTCTTAATGGTTTTACATGCTCACATAAAGAGAAAGCTGGACAGACAGAAATGTATGGTTAAGAAGGGCACAGGGAGGAGAGGGGAGGAGAGTTTTTTATGGTTGGAGAGGGTATTCGGGGCCATGAAATCAAATGTGCATGAGATGTTGGTTATAAAACATATTAGCTTTTTAGATTTGCACCCAAGGCAAAATAACAAAAAGTAAAATAAATGAGAAAATAGCAATGTAAATGAAATCATGTCAACTTCTGAGATTGACCCTTTTTCATTGCCCATAGCTGCTTTGAGAGCCACTTAATCTGAGTATCAGTGGGGTGTTCTTTTGTATTGCTGAGTAGCACTCAGTTGTATAGATGTGCCACAGTTTGTTTCACTATTTACCTGTTGAAAGAAATTTGTATTGTTTCCAGTTTTAGGCTATTACAAATAAAGCTGCTACAAACATTCATGTACAGATTTTTATATAACCATTAATATTAATTTCTCTGGGATAAATGCCTATGAGTTCAATAGCTGGATCATATGGTAAGCACATGTTTAGTTTTACAAGAAACTGCTGTGGTATTTTCTGGAATGGCCATATCATTTTACATTCTCACCAGCGAAATGAGTGACCCAATATCTTTATATCTTCATTACTGTTTGGTATTGTCACTATTTTTTTATTTTAGCCATTCTGATAGATGTGTAATTATATCTTACTGTGCCATTACTTTGCATCTCCCTAATGGCAAATACCACACTCATCTGTTGGTTTGTCATATTGTGGTGGCCTGTGCGATACTATGAAACTGGAAGCTATGTCACTGTTATTTCAAATACCAGCAGGGTCAGCCATGTGGATAAGTTTCAGCAGAGCTTAAAGACTAAGACCGACTGGGGAGGAGTATGGGGCAATGTGGTTTTGGCCACTGAAAACCTTATGAATAGTAATGAAATACTGTCTGATATAGTGCCAGAAGCTAAGCCCATGATGTTGAAGACGCTCAAAATACAACTAGGAAAGAGCTGCCAACTCAAAGTAGGGTCACCCTTAATGATGTGGATGGAGTAAAGCTTTCAGGACCTTCATTTGCTGATGAAGCATGAATCAAAATGGGAAGAAACAGCTGCAAACATTCATTAATAATCAGAATGTGGAATGTACAGAATATCAAACTAGGAAACAGAAATCGAAATGAAATGGAACAGATAAAGATTGATATCTTAGCCATCAGTGAGCTGAAATGGACTGGTATTAGCCATTTTGAATTTGAGAGTCTTATGGTCTACTATAGGAGCTCTGGTAGCATAGTGCCTAAGGCACTTGACTGCTAACCAAAGGCTGGCGGTTCAAACCCACCAGCCACTCCTCGGAAGGAAGGTTGGGCAATCCTACTTCCGTAGTGATACTGCCTTGGAAACCCAAGGAGGGGTCGCTATGAGTCGGGGCCGACTCGATGGCAAATAACAACAACAACATGGTCTACTGTGCTGGGAATGACAAATTGAAGGGGAATGGCATCACATTCATAGTCAAAAAGATCTGTCCTGAAGTATCCAAGATCTGTCCTGAAGGACAATGCTGTCGGTGATAGGATAATATCCATATGCCTCCAAGAAGACCAGTTAATACTACTAGTATTAAAATTTATGCACCAACCACTAAAGCCAAAGATGAAGAAATTTAAGCTGTTTACTAACTTTTGTAGTCTAATTGTCCAAACATGCAATCAAGATGTATTTATAATTATTGGTGATTAGAATGCAAAAGTCAGAAATAAAGAAGAAACATTGGTAGTTAGAAAATATGGCCTGGTGATAGAAATGACATTGGAGATCACAGGGTAGAATTTTTCTAGACCAATGACTTGTTCATTGCAAACACCTTTTTTTTTCAACAACATAAACAGTGACTATGAATGTGGATCTCACCAACTAGAATACACATGAATCAATTTGACTACATCTGTGGAAAGAGGTAATGGACAAGCTCAATATCATTAATCAAAACAATGCCAGAAGCTGTGAAAGAGACCATCAATTACTCATGTGCAAGTTCAAGTTGAAACGAAAGAAAATTAAAACAAGTCCATGAGAGTCAATATATGATCTTATGTCTCACCTGAATTTAGAGACCATCTAAAGAATAGTTTTGACACATTAAACAGCAATGACTGAAGACCAGATGAACTGTGGAATGACATTAAGAACATCATATGTGAAAAAAGCAAAAAGTCATCACAAAGACAGGAAAGGAAGAAAACACCAAAATCAATATCAGAAAGACTCTGAAATTTGCTCTTCAATCTAGAGTAGCTAAAGTAAATGGGGGAAATGATGAAATAAAAGTGCTAAACCGAAGATTTCAAAGGGCAGCTCAACATAACAAAGTATTATAATAATATGTGCAAAGACCTGGAATTAGAAAAACAAAAGGGAAGACCATGTCTGGCACTTCTGAAACTGAAGAACTGAAGAAAAAAATTCAAGCCTTGAGTTGCAATATTGAAGGATTATATGAGCAAAATATTGAACGATGTAGGAAGCATCAAAAGAAGATGTAAGGAATTCAGAGTCACTGTACCAAAAAGAATTGGTCAATGTTCAGCCATTTCAGGAGGTAGCATATGATCAAGAATCAATGGTATCGAAGGAAGAAGTCCAAGCTGCACTGAATGAATTCATGGTAAACAATGCTCCAGGAACTGACAGAATGCCCACTGCGATGTTTCAGTAAAGAGAAGCAGTGCTGTAGGCACTCACTCATTTTTTCCAAGAAATTTGGAAGACAACTACTTGGCCAACTGACTAGAAGTGATCCATATTTGTGCCCATTCCAAAGAAAGATGATCCAACAGGATGTGTAAGTTATCGAATAATATCATTAATATCACATGCAAGTAAAATTTTGCTGAAGGTAATTCAAAAACGATTGCAGCAGTATGTTGACTGGGAACTGACAGAAATTCAAATTCAGAAGAGGATGTGGAATGAAAGATATTATTGCTGATATCAGGTGGATTTGGGCTAAAAGCAAAAAATATCAGAAAGATGCTTAACCATATTTTATTGACTATGCAAAGGCATTTGATTGTGTGGAACATAACAAATTGTGGATAACACTGTGAAGAATGGAAATTCCAGAACACTTAATTGAACTCTTGATGATCCTGTACAAAGACCAAGAGGCTGTCCTTTGAACTGAGCAAAGGGATACTGCATGGTTTAAAATCAGTAAGGGTGTGTATCAGGGTTGTAT
>NW_006921824.1:4161457-4162742 GCF_000298275.1 Orycteropus afer afer | reverse complement strand
TGAACTTGTCAAAGATTTTATTTCACTTGGATCCACAATCTATGCCCATGGAAGTAGCAGTGAAGAAATCAGATGACAGATTGCATTGGGTGAATCTGCTGCAAAAGACCTCTTTTAAAGTGAGAAGAGCAAAGATGTTACTTTGGAAACTTAAGTGTACCTGACCCAAGCCATGATGTTTGCAATAGCCTTGTATTCACATAAAATCTGAACAATGAATAATGAAGACCTTAGAAGAGTTAATGCCTTTGAACTGTGGTGTTGGCAAAGAACACTGAAAATGCCATGGACCACCAGGAGAAAGAGCAAATCTGTTCTGGAAGAAGCAGCCAGAATTCACCTTAGAAGTGCGAATGGTTCATATGACTTTTTTTCATGTTTTTAGAAGTCCCTGGAGAAGGGTAGCATGCTTGGTAAAGTAGAGAGTCATCAAAAAAGGGGAAGAACCTTAAGAAATTGGGTTGACACAGTGGCTGCAGCAATGGGCTCAAGAAGAGCCAGTATTGTGAGGATAGTGCGAGCCTGGGCAGTGTTTTCTTCTGTGCTACAAGGGGTCTCTGTGAGTTGGAACCGACCCGACAGCATGTAAGAACAACATCGAGAAATGATGCTGAGCATTTTTGCACTTGCTTATTTGCCATCTGTACGTACCCTTCAGTGAACTTTTTAATGTCTTTTGCCCATTTTATAATTATTTTCTAATATCGGATTTTGAGAATTCTTTATTTTAGTTAGGAGTCCTTTGTTAAATATATGGTTTGCAAGTATTTTCTTCCAGTTTGTAGTTTTTCTTTCATTCTATCACAGGGTCTTTTGCACACCAAAAGCTTTTCATTTTGATGAGGTACCTTTTATCAAATTTCCATTTTTGGATTGTACTTTTGGTGTCAACTCTAAGAACTCTTTGCCTATTCCTAGTTCCTGAAGATATTTACCTATGTTTGTTTTCTAAAAAAATAATTGTATGGTTTTACCTTTTACATTTATGTGAGTGATCTGTTTTGAGTTATTTTTTGTATAAAAAGTGAAGTTTAGGTCAAAGTTCATTTTTATTTATTTATTTTTGCCAATGAATATTCACTTTCTCCAACAACACTTGTTGTAAAGGCCTCCACTGAGTTGATTTTACACTTTTGTCAAAGGTCAGTTGGGTTATATCTCTGTTTTCTATTCTATTTTATTGATCTGTGTCTGTCCTTCTGCCAATACCACATTGACTTGATTACTATAGCTTAGTTTTCCATTAAATCAAGTGGAATTATTCCAACTTTTTTTTTTTTTTTTT
>NW_006921824.1:4159159-4160532 GCF_000298275.1 Orycteropus afer afer | reverse complement strand
GACATTTTTACTATGTTGAGTTTTCCAATTCATGAGCCCAGTATGTCATTCCATTAGTTTATGTGTACTTTGACCTAAATCAGTAGTTTGTAGTTTGTGGGATATGCAATGCTGTCTGTATTTGGTTAGATTTATGTCTGTTTTTCTTTTCTTTTTGGAGCCATGGTACATGGTATTGTGTTTTTAATTTCAGTTTACATATGTTTAGCTTTTTGAAATATTTCTTTACTTTTTAGTTTTTTCAGTATTTGTCGTTAGTCTTTCTTCTATTACTTTCCTTTACAGCACACACACACACACACACAGACACACACACACATACCCAGCACTATTTCTATCAGTCTGCTGTCTTCCATCTGATGTGAGAGGAAACTAGATCCTCCTGTTTGCTAGCTCTGTAACTCCAATAGGAATCCTGGAGACTTTAAGGTCTGAGGATCTCAGCTACTTGCACTGTGATGACCTTTTCTCCTACTCACAGATATTTTCACTCACTCTGGGGTTCACAACTATTTCTGAATGATGAAAATCTACAAGTTTGATCTCTGAATAAGCGGTGTTCCTGAAATATTTAGTTTTACAGCTATGAAGATTATAGTGACAAATGTCAATATAAATAATATAGGAAACTGAAGTTCAAGTTGTTTTTGTTAGGTGCCATCGAGTCAGTTCCAACTCATAGTGACACCATGTACAACAGAATGAAGCAAGGCCCAGTCCTGCATCATCCTCACAACTGTTGCTATGCTTCAGGTCGCGATGCAGCCACTGTGTCAATCCATTTTCCTTTTTCACTGACCCTCTACTTTACCAAGCATGATATCCTTCCAGTGACTGGTCCCTTCTGACAACATGACTAAAGTACAAGAGACGAAGTCTGGCCATTCTTGCTTTCAAGGAGTATTCCGGCTGTACTTCCTCCAAGACAAGACAGATTTGTTCATGCTTCTAGCAGTCCTTGGTGCATTCAACATTCTTCACAAACACCACAGTTAAATTCAAGTTAAGGCCTACTTTATCAGAGCCTCTTTTCTTAATGTGGGCATAGTATGCTGTGTCGGAAAGATGATAAGTGGGTTTCTAGATTGCTGTAGATTCCTAATAAATGTATTTATTAAAAATGTTTTATTGTGATTTGGGTATAATTTTACAAAGCAGTTTTATTTTACAGTCAACAGTTAATAAGCATTTTGTTTTGTTACACTAATTACAATCCCTACAATGTAACAGGCCTCCTCCCACCTTCCCCTCTGTGATTACCCTTTCCCTGTGTCCTTCTTACATATGCATTCTTGTCTGCCTATATTTCTCCTGTGCAAATAATGCTCTTCCGATGTCCTTTGATTGACTGTTCTAAGGACTGCATCTCCCTG
>NW_006921824.1:4151287-4158689 GCF_000298275.1 Orycteropus afer afer | reverse complement strand
TCAAATCCACCAGCCACTCCTCAGAAGGAAGATGGGACAATCTACTTCCGTAGTGATACTGCCTCGGAAACTCAAGGAGGGGTCGCTATGAGTGCACATAACAACAACAACAACAAATGGCTTTTAGTAAGCTTTTAAGACCCCAGTTGCTACACATCAAAGTAGGATGTAGAACAATGGTTTTGTGTACTGTATTGTGCCAATTGAGCCTGATGTCCCCCATGACCATGGTCCTAAGCCTGCAGACCCAGTGACTCACTCCTTCAGGGTGTTTGGTTGTGCCTAGGAAGTTATCCTAACTCTGTCCCCTGTTAGGTCCATAATGTATATGGGCATTTTTATGAGACTTACAAATACATATGTAGGAATATCATGTGCCAAATCTATGTATGGTCATGGGTGTATTCCTCTTTGTCTACACAAGCTGATCATCTTGTCTGTCTACCTATGTATCTACCTGTAGATTAGTGCTTTTGATTAATGATAATGGAGTACTGTGTATGTAACAGTATTTACCTTGTTGTCTGTACCTCCTGTGCACCTGTGTCTTCCTTTTAGTTAGTGATATTTGCTCAACATGCACTTTTTTTTTTTAAATAATTTTTATTGTGAGTTGGGTTAAAGTTTAGAGAGCAAATTCACTTTCCATACAGCAGCTCACATATACTTTGTCTCATGGCATTGACTACAATTTCCCACAATGCAGCAGCTTCCCTCCCACTTCCTCCCGATAGTTACCTCTTCCCTGTGTCCTTCCCTCCCATGCACTCCTGCCCCCTGAGCTGTCTCCCTATGGATACACAGCCTTTCTATTCTCGCATGATTGATCTTTCCAAGGAGTGTATCTACCAAATGTAAATGTTCTGCTCATATGCCTGTCTTTTGTTTGGTTGGAAGCCACCGGAGTGTGTTCAATTCCAGACCTAAAGGTCAGCTAGGGGCCATAGTCTCAGAGGTTCCATCAGGCTCTATCAGACCAGCAAAACTGGTCATTTTTTTCTCCCCAAATGATTTTGAATTTTGTTCCACATTGTTCTCCCTCTCTATCCAGGATCTCCTACATAGATCCCCCTCCCAGTGGTTGACAGTGGTAGCCAGGCACCATCTAGTTCTTCTGGTTTCATAGTTGTATAGGCTGAGGATCTCATGGTGTACCAGTCACTTGGATGAATTTTTTCCATGTGTCTTTGGTTTTCTTCATTCTTCTTTGCTCCGGATGAGGAGAGACCTGTCGTTGCACCTAGATGGCCGCTTGGAAGCTTTTAAGATCCCAGTCGCTACTTGCCAAAGTAGGAGGTAGAACAATGTTTTGGTAGTTCAACATGTGCTTTTGTTATATTGCTTCTCCCTTAACCCAAATCAACACATGTCTCCTAATTAGTCTGCAATTTTCCCTCCATTCCTCTCCTATCCCTGGTAACCAATAAAGAAAATTTCCTTTTCTGCGTAAATCTTCCCTTGACTGTTTATAATAATGGACTCGGACAATATATTCCTTTATGTGATTGACTTATTTCACTCACCAACAATGTCTTCTAAATTTATCCACATTATGAGGTGATTTGTGAATTATTCATTATTCTTTAATGTTGCATAGTATTCTATTACGTGTATGTACCATAGTTTGGTTATCCATTCTTCTGCTGATGGGCACTTAGGTTGTTTCTATCTCTTTGTTATTATGAATATTGCTGCAATGAACATTGGTGTGTATATATCTATCCGTGTCTTGGATCTTACCTCTTTAGCATATATTCCTAGTAATGAAATTGTTGGATCTATTTCCAACTTTTCAGGGCTATATCAAACCATTTTTCCACAGTGGTTGTACCATTTTTACATTTCCACCAGCAGTGTATGAGAATTGCAATCTCTTCACACCCTTGTCAACTTATGCTGTTTTCTCTCTGGTTGAACTTCACTATTATTGCTGATGTGAGATGACATCTCATTGTTGTTTTGATTTATATCTCTCTAATGACTGATCATTGTGAGCATTTCTTCATGTGCTTGTTGGCAGCCTGAATATCTCCTTTGGTGGTATCTGTTCATGTCCTTTGCTCTGTTTTGAATTGGATTGTTCATCTTTTTGATGTTGAGGTGTTGAAATTTTCCATAAACTTTAGAGGTAAGACCCTTGTTAGATATGTTATTGCCAAATATTTTTTCCCCATCTATAGGTTGTCTTTTTACTCTTTTGGAGGAGTCTTTTGATATGAAGAAGAATTTAATTTTTAGAAGGTCTCAGTCATCTAATTTATCTTCTGCTCTTTGTGCATTTTGGATTATGCTTCATAGTCTATTTATCCTATAAATTAGGGACCATAAGTTTAGCCTGTTTTGTCTTTGATGAATTTTATAGTTTTGAATTTTACATGTAAGTCTTTGATCCATCTTGAGTTAGTTTTTGTGTGTGCTATGAGATATGGATCTTTTTTTTTTTCTTTTCCTTCAAATGAATATCCAGTTTTGCCAGCAGCATTTGATGAAGAGGCTGTCTCTCCTATCTAAGGGTTTTGGCCCTTTGTCAAAGATCAGCTGTCCCTAGGTGGGTGGATCTATTTCTGGATTCTCTATTGTCTTCCACTGTTTCATGTTTCTATCATTATAGCAATACCAGGCTGTTTTTAACACCATGGCTGTATAGTAGATTTCGAGATCAGGGAGTGTGAGACCTCCTATTTTGTTTTTCTTCCTTTTGTTCCTTTCCATAAAAAGTAGTGATTGCTTTTTCCATGTCTTTAAAGAATGTTGATGGAATTTAGATTGGGATTGCATTGAATATTTAGATTCCTTTGGGTAGTATTGACATTTTCACAACATTCAATCTTCCAATCCATGAGCATGGCGTGTTCTTCCATTTATGTAGTAGGTCTCTTATAGTTTCTTGTAGCAGTGTTTTGTAGTTTTCATTGTATAGGTCTTTTGTTTCCCTGGTAACACTTATTCCTAGGTATTTTAGTCTTTTGGTAGCTGAAGTAAATGGTATTGTTTTCCTTATTTCTTCTTCAGAGATCTCTTTGTTGATGTAGAGGAATCCAACGGATTTCTGTATGTTGATCTTGTATCTTGCCACTTTTCTGAATCTTTCAATTAGTTCTGATAGTTTTTTTGGTGAGTCTCTTGGGTTTTCTGTGTATAGGATCATGTCATCTGCAAATAAAGAGAGCTTTTCTTCTTTGCCAATTTGGATGCCTTTTATTTCTCTTTCTTGCTTTATTGCCCTGGTAAGGACTTCCCATACAGTGTTAGAAAGAAGTAGTGATAGAGGGCATCCTTGTCTGGTTCCAGTTTGCAAGGGGAATGCTTTGAGTTGTTCTCCATTGAGAATAATATTGGCTGTTGCCTTTATGTATATGCCATTTATTATGCTGACTAATTGCCCTTCTCTTCCTATTTCACTGTTTTTTTTTTTTTTTAAATCAGGTGTGGTTGTTGAACTTTAATGCTTTTTCTACGTCTACAGATATGATCAAGTGATTATTTTCCTTTGTTTTATTTATGTGATGGGTTACGTTGTTTTTCTGATTTTGAATCATCCTTCCATATCTGGTATGAATCCCACTTGGTCAAGTTATATATATATATATATATACACACACACACACACACACACACACACACACAAACATACGTGTGTGTGTGTGTGTGTATGATATGGTGTTGGACTATATTGGCAAGAATTTTGTTGAAGTTTTTTGTGTCTATATTCATGAGGGATATTGGTTTGTAGTTTTCCTTTTTTAGTTATGGTAAAAGGGTTACAATTTATCTGGTTTTGGTATCAGGGTTATGCTTGCTTCATAGAGTAAATTTGGTAGTATTCCATCCTTTTCTATGTTTTGGAAGAGTTTGAATAGCATAGGTGTCAGCTCTACTCTGAACATTGGATGGATATTTCCAGTGAAGCCAACTGAGCCAGGACTCCCCGCCTCCCCCCCACCCCCGTGGATATATTTTTATCGCCTACTCAGTTTCTTCTTTTGTTATGCATCTATTGTAGTTTTCTATCTCAGTATGTGTTAGTTTAGGTAGGTCTTGTGTTTGTAGAAATTTTTCCATTTCTTCTAGGTTTTAGAATTTATTGGAGTAGAGTTCTCCATAGAATTCTTTTATTATCCTTTTTTATTTCAGTTGGTTCTGTTGCCCATTTCATTGATTATTCATGTTATTTGCCTCTTCTCTTTCTTTTCCTTAGTTAAATTTGCCAGGTGGTTAGTTAATTTGAATAATACTTGCAAAAAACTGTTCTACTTCTATAGATTATTTTCTATTATTTGTCTGTCTTCTGCTTCATTTATTTCTGCTCTGATCTTTATTATTTCCTTTCTTCTGGAGACAGTAGGTTTCTTTTGTTGCTCTTTTTCTAATTTTTAGAGTTGTTGGTTAAGATGTTGATTATTGTTCTTTTTTTGATGTGTGTATTTATTGCTACAAATTGACTTCTGAGTGTTGCTTTCACTATGCCCCCAAAGGTTTTAGTATGCTGTGTTTTCATTCTCATTTGTTTCTAAAAATTTTTTCATTCCACACATTATTTATTCTGTTACCCAGTAGTTCTTGAGCAGTGTGTTACACAGTTGCCATGTATTTGATACCCTGCCCCCCCATCTTCCTGTTATTGATTTTTAATTTTATCCAAGAAGATACTTTGTAGTATTTTGATATTTTTAAATATATTGAGGCTTGCTTTGTGTCCTAACATGTGGTGTTCTGGAGAAGGACCCACATGCACTGGGAAAGAACGTGTATTGTATTGTTGTTGGGTGGAATGTTCTGTATATGTCTAAGAGAGTTAATTGTGTTGAAATCCTCTGTACATTTGTTCACTTTTTTCTAGTTATATCCTTCATTGAAAGTGGTATATTAAAGTCTCCTACTACTATTGTAGAATTGTCTATTTTCCTTTCCATTCAGTTCATGTTTGCTTTATGTATTTTGGAGCCTTTCATTGGGCACATAGATATTTATTATGCTTATGTTCTTTTGGTCAGTTTACCCTTTATCACTATATAATGTCCTTCCATATCCCTTATGCTGATTTTCACCTTGAAGTCTGTTTTATCAGAAATTAATATTGCTACTCCTGCTCTTTTAGGTTGCCATTAGCTTGATATATATTTTTTCTAACCCTTGATTTTTAATTTACTTTTATTTTTGTGTCTAAGGTGAGTCTCTTAAAGGCAGCATATTGATGGGTCTTTTTTTCTTATCCAGTCTTCCACTCTTTTTCTCTTGACTGGTGCATTGAATCCATTCATATTCAGCATAATTAAATGATAGGTATGAATTTACTGCTGTCATTCTTTTTTTTTTTTTTTTTGGTGGTAGTGGTGGTTTCTTCTGATTGTATGATACAATACATTGTATTTTCTTATGATTTTCTCTTTTCTTCTTTTGGTTAGAATGCTTATTAATTTTCTTTGTGGTTACCTTGTAGTGGATTCTTATCTCCCTAAGTTTGGAACAGTCTGTTTTATATTGATATCATCCTGATTTCCTTTCCATTTTCAAGTTTTGTAATTTTACCATGTATTCCCTCTATTTGTTTGTGGTGGTGTTGTTAGGTGCTATTAAATTAGCTCTGACTCATAGTGACCCCATGCACAGCAGAACAAAACACTGTTCAGTAATGCACCATCCTCCCAATCCTTATAAAAGATAGAATAAAATTAAAAGATAAAAAATAGAGAAAAAGGAAGAGAAAAAAAAGAAAAATGAGGGTGGATAAGATGAAAGATTGGTAAAAATGAAAGAAGAAGAGAGAGAGGAAGAAATGAAGAGATAAAAAGGAAGAAAAATTGAGATAAAGGAAAGGAGAAAAATAAGTTGACGATAAGGAAACTGAAGAGGAGAGACTACAAAAGTTATGGTCAACCAGCAGCCCTGTGAGCAGACAGTTGTGGCAGAAACCACTGCTCTACCAGGGCATGTGTCTGTGCGAGTGAAAGGAACCTGGCATGAGTGGGTAACTCCAAGAGAGAAGGCTACAGGTGCATGCCTCTTGTGCTCAGTGTGAGAAAGATCATCCAGTGATCCAAGTGCAGGAAGGGATAGCAGCAGCTGCTGAGTCTGTTTGGAGTGGGTTGCTGAGGGTGGCTAGGCTATAAGCTGGTCAGGGAATACAGGCAGGACTGTCCTAGCCACTAGCTTTGTGGTGGCAGGTTCATAGGGAAGCGGCACTTCATGGAGGAAAGAGTGGTTCCCAGGTTGCGATTCACTGATGTGGGTCTGGCCCACTTTGGCCACACATAGCCATTTATCCAGCTCCTACCCAGACTCTAGTGAAAGACCACTCTGAAACTATCTTCTCCAATTGCTCCAACAAAAGTCTCTCCCCTTGCAGAGGTGAGAGGTGCCTGGCATCAGTGGGTGCTTCTGACAGAAGAGGCTGCAGAGATGTGCGTCTTGTGTTTGATGTGAAAAACATCTGCTAGTGCCTCAGGCACTGGGCAGATGAGTGTCAGCCTCTGGCTCTATCTGCTAGACAGGATGGAAAGGTTATTTATCCCTGTGCACAGGGACGGTATATGTCTGTTATGTTGGGGAGTGCATTTCTCAAATCTCAACTCAAATACATGGGCCTGGTGCCCTTGTGGGCAAAGGCAGCCATTTATCCAAATCTTGCAAAGATTCAATCAAGCAAGAGATCATTCTGAGCCTAGCTTCTTCAACCACCCTGACACAGGTTTTCCCCTCACATAGGTTCTCAGCCCAAAAGCCTGTGGCATAGTGGTTGAAATATATTCGGCTGTCAACCAAAAGGTCGGTGGTGCAAACAAACCAGACACTCTGCAGGAGAGAAATGAAGCTGCCTGTGCAAAGATCCACAACCCCAGAAACTTGATGAGACAGTTCCACTCTGACCCAAAAAGGGTCACTATAACTCAAAATCTCCTCAGAAGGAGTGAGTTCGGCTTGGTTTACTATTAAGTTATTTCATTCCTTTTCTTTGGCTCCCTCCTTGGTCTTGACCTTGGTCTGACCTGCTTCCCTGTAGCTTCCTCTTCCAGCTCCCACATGACTTCAGCTCACCTTGAATTCCTCCTAATAAATCTACACTGTGTCTTTATTGCCATGTGGATTCCATGAAGTTGTTTTTGTTTTTCTTTTTTACCCTCCTTCTCCGTGTTTGATGTGTCTTAGGTGTTTGACTTTAAAATGGCTATACTTCAGCTGGTCCTGGCTTCTTTTCTCTCCCTAGTCACTGACCTTGCTCCATTTCTCTTTCCAGTCAGCACTCAATCTAATTCTTTATCTTCTCATTGTTGTTGTTGTTGTTGTTGTTATGTGCCATCGAGTCAGACCTGATTCTTAGCGACCCCTCCTTGGGTTTCTGAGGCAGTATCACTACGGAAGTAGATTGCCCCATCTTCCTTTCGAGGAGTGGCTGGTGGGTTTG
>NW_006921824.1:4144464-4145430 GCF_000298275.1 Orycteropus afer afer | reverse complement strand
ATGTCTCTGGTTCCCTGTTTACAGTCTTGTAAGCTCATTTTGCTTTTGATATGTCCGTAGCTGTGGTTTCTGGGATATGTCATCTTGCTTATTAATGGTCAGTTGTTATTTGCTATTTTTGGTTCTCTGGTCAAAGGATTCCCTTTAATGTGTTTTGCAAATCTCCTAATTTCACCATCATATGTGAAGGACAATTTTGCCAGGTATATAATTCTCCGAGGCATCGTGGTATTCTATTAAGATCTCTTTAATTGTTTGTGAAGAGCAGCCAAGGGTGATTCAGGCTTTTTTGGGTAGTTTTTTATCGTTGGCCCATTGGTGGAGAAAGAGGTATTGGCTCTTGCTCAGTAAGTGAAGTTTAGGAGCTGTGGGTGTACTTGTATATTATGAGGACTGTTGCTGTCTCCCAGTCAGTTAGGCAAAAATTACAATTGAATGACCATTGAAAAAAACTATAAGCACATGGACAAGAAATACACCCTGAAATCACACAGGACCAGTAACCCAAAAGAAGATAAAGGTGGGGGGAAGAAGAAAACAGATAAATCTGCAATATGTGGGGATAGGTCACTGAGAGTAAAAAGGTAGAGAAGGAGAATAGTGAGTAAAGAAAACAAAGAAACAAACCAACAATACAAAAGAAAATAAAAGCAAAAACAGAACAAAACAAAACAACAACAACACAAAAACAACAAGGAATGGGGTTAACCACGAGGGAAAGAAGAAAAAAAAAAAAAGGTGTAGACTAGGACCTTTTCAGTTGTGTAGTGCACTTCTGGAGAGTTGTTGTTGTTACTGGAAAGCAGAACCTCTTCTTAAGTCCCTGGAATCTGGTAGAGCACTGTCTCTTTAGGTTGTCACTAGCTGCTGGTTACGTGTTGATTTGTTTTGTCTTGGTTTTATGGTTTAATATTTTGAAAAGGTGAAGCTGGTGTTATTATTATTATTATTATTATTATTGATTCA
>NW_006921824.1:4143634-4144364 GCF_000298275.1 Orycteropus afer afer | reverse complement strand
GGAGTACCTGCTAGTGACCTGAGGTCCCGATCTCTGTGACAGAGAAAAGCACATCTCTCCCAGTCTGAACCCAGTCTACTCTGTGACCTGCTGGGAAGGGAGGGAGCTACTCTTCCTGTCGCAACAGTAAGTTTTCCTCCTGATCTCAGGGGAATCTCAGTGAAGGTGTCTGTGCCCACAGCCAGCACCCAGGAGGCCCAAATTACCTCCAGAAAATCAAGATCAGCTGCTGGAGGCAGGTCTCTGCCGCTGCCCACTGGAATATTAGAGTGGTCGCTGGTATGCTGTTATAAGTTATCCTCCCTCTTGGCTTGGGGATCTCAGGCAAGCGCCCTAGCCCAGCACACAGTGACTGCTCCAGAAGAGTTTCCAGTGCCTCTCTTAGGTTCCCGTCTGTCCTCCTCCAGTAGCTCTTTCCAAAATAATCTCCCTGTGCCTTTCCTCTAATTCTGCTCTTCTGTGTTTGATGTACTCTGAATCTGTGAGCTGTTCAGAGCCCTGAAATTCCGAATTTAAACTGTTGTGGCTAGTTTTCCAAGACCTTAGATGCCAGAGGGATAAAGCGTGCTGCTCACTGGGTCGACTCCATTTTGTGTTGTCTGATTTCTTGACTGCTGCTTCCATTGGTGGAAGTAAGTAATATGAAATCTTTGACAACTTCAAACTTTTCTCCATTTATCATGATGCTGCTTATTGGTCCAGTTGTGAGGATTTTCTTTTTCTTTATGTT
>NW_006921824.1:4131614-4142014 GCF_000298275.1 Orycteropus afer afer | reverse complement strand
TGCATTCCAATTACCAGTAATAATTAACATATCTTGATTGCACATTTTGTCAATTTCAGACTATAGAAGTTTGTAAAATTCTTCATTTCCTCATCTTTGGCTTTTGTGGTTGTTGTATAAATCTTAATAATAGTAGTATTGACTGGTCTTCCTTGTAGACATATGGATATTATCCTATCACTGACAGCATTATACTTCAGGATAGATCTTGAAACATTCTTTGTGATAATGGATGTGATGCCATTCATCTTCAATTTCTCATTCCTGGCATAGTAGATCATATGGTTGTCTGATACAAAATGGCAAAACCAGTCCATTTTAGCTCACTAATGCCTAGTTTATCGACCTTCCTGCATTCCATTTCATTTTTGACAACTTCCAATTCTCCTAGATTCTTACTTTATACATTCCATGTTCCAATTATTAATGTATGCTTGCAGCTGTTTCTTCCCATTTTGAGTCCTGCCACATTAGCAAAAGGAGGTCCTAAAAGCTTTACTTCATCCACATCATTAATGTCAACTCTACTCTGAGATGGGAGGTCTTCCCTAGTCATATTTTGATTGCCTCTGACCTCCGGGGCTCATAGTCTGGTACTATAATGGACAGTGTTTCAGAGGTATTCATAAAGTTTTCCAGTAATATATCAGACAGTATTTCACTGCTATTCATAAAGTTTTCACTGGCCATTTATTTGTGAAGTGGATAGCCCCTTTCTTCTTCCAAGTCTTTCTTAGTCTGGAAGCTCTGCTGAAATCTTTCCACCATGGGTGACCCTTCTGATATTTGAAATACTGGTGGTAAAGGCTCCAGCCTCACAGCAACATGCAAGCCACCACAGTATGGCAAACTGACAGAGGAATGGTGTGGTGCTAATAGGCTCATGCAAATAAGAAAAGTTTGCTTATTTCTGGTCCTAATAATATTTTAACACTGTTGTCACCAGGTAGCACAAATACAATTTTATTGTTGTTAGGTGCCATACAATCAGCTTCAACTAATAGTGACCCTATGAACAACAGAATGAACACTGCCCAGTCCTGAACCAGCAGCCTCACAATCTTCGCTATACCTGAGCCCATTGTGGCAGCCACTGTGTCACTCCTTCTCATTGAGGATCTTTCCTTTTTTCACTGACCCTCCATTTTACCAAGAATGATGTCCTTCTCCAGGGAATGGTCCCTTCTGACAACATGGCCAAAGTAGGTGAGATGAAGAACGACCATTCTTGCTTCCAAGGAGTATTCTGGGTGCACTTCTTCCAGAGGAGATTTGTTCATTCTTCTGGCAGTCCATGGCATTTTCAGTAATGTTTGCCAATACCATAATTCAAAGGCATCAACTCTTCTTTGGTCTTCCCTATTCATTGTCCAACTTTCACATGCATATGTTGTTGTTGTTGTTATGTGCCGTCGAGTCAGATCCAACTCATAGCGATCCCTCCTTGGGTTTCCGAGGCAGTATCACTACGGAAATAGATTGCCCCATTTTCCTTCTGAGGAGTGGCTGGTGGGTTTGAACCGCCAGCCTTCTGGTTAGCAGTCAAGTGCCTTAGGCACTATATGAGGCAATTGAAAATACCATGGCTTGGAAACAAATAAGTAGCAGTTATTCACAGTTTTGTTCTCAGTTGTTACTAGTGGCATTGATAAAAACTTAATCCAAATAGGAGACAGAACATTTAGTGATGAAAACTCACTTTTATGTGCTTGTTATTTAAAAAAAGCTGTTACCATAACGTGAAGTGAAAATAAAAGTTTTACAGTCATAAAATTTATGAATTATTATAAAATGTCCACATTTTCATTTGCTTCAACCTTTATAGACCAGCTCACTGATCCTCAAACATTCCTGAATTACTCTCTATTCTGAGCTACTGCTTATTATTTCCCCTGAAACTGTCTCCCTGTCTCAACAGGCTAGCTTTTCCATGGAAATTTGACTGACTGATGAATTTCTCTTTTCTCTCTAGTGAGCTAGGCAGGCAGTCTGCATGTAGAAACAATTTGGAGTTATTCTTTACACCACCTCCAATAAATTCTACACCTCTAATACATGCAGTACTAGTATAGGGTGACTATTATATGTAGTAATATACCAAACTCACTGCCGTCGAGTTGATTCCGACTCATAGCAACCCCCTTTGGGTTTCTGAGGCAGTAAATCTTAATAGAAGTAGATTGCCCAGTCTCCCTTCTGTGGAGGGCTGGTAGGGTTGAACTACCAACATTTTGGTTAGCAGTCAAATGCTTTAGGCACTGTGCCTCCAGAGCTCCTCACTAATATATTTATGTACTATATAATTATCAAATGAATTTAGGTAGTCACACCTGTTCAGATGATCTGTTCTATAGAATGTGCAGCTGAATTTTGACCAAATTTTTGTACTGCCAATATTTTTAGTGTTTGGAGCATGGTGACAATAATGATTTTCCAATATAATATTTTATCATAAAAAGGTATATATACATGCAAAAAATTAATTAATCATAGGCATACAAATCAATAAAGTTTATATGTTATATCCTATTTAACTATCACTCACATCAAAAATTTAGAAAGAAAATTATTTTTCATGATCCTAAAAGATTCCCTATGTCTTCCACAGTCAATTACTCTCCCTCTCCACAAAAATATAACCCTATTTTTAAGAATATAACTAATTTGTTATGAAGTTCATCATTTACAAATGTGTGGTTCCGTGATTTTTAGTATATTCACAAGGATGTACAACCATCCCTATATCAAATTCCAGAGCATTTTCCAAGTTTGGCCATTACGAATGAAGGTGTTATAAAATCGTTCATGTCTTTTGGTGATTATATCCACTCATTTCTCTCTAATGTATTTACCTAGAAGTGAAATTAAGGGGTTACAATGTTGGTCAGTATTCAGTTTTACTAGAATCTGCAAGAGAGTTTTTAAAAGTGGTTGAACCATTTATTGTTCCCACTAGACTACATGAGAGTTTCCATTGTTCCATGTGTTCCACAAAACTTGGTATATTGTTAACCTTTTACATTTTAGCCAGTGTGGTGGGTGTGCAATTGTATTTTATTGTGGTTTAATTTGCATTTGCCCATACCTTATGATTTTGATACCTTTTTATGTTTATTAACCATTAGATAATCCCTTTTTTAAACTGCCTGAATAATATTACATTATGGGAATATGCCACAGTGTATTTATCTATTATAATGTTGGTGAATCCTTAGGGAATTTTCAGTTTAGGGCTATTACAAAGAATGTTGCCATGAACACTCTTAGTCCTGTATTTTGGTGCATGTACAGACGCATATCTAGATGTGGAGTTGCTGGGTTCCGCAGTGGTTAAGCTGTCCACTGCTGAATGAAATGTTGGCAATTTGAACCCACCTGCTGCTCTGCTTCCATGAAGATTACAGCCTTGGAAAGCATATGGGGCCAGTTCTACCCTAATAGGGTCACTATGAGTCAGAATCGACTTGACGGCAGTAGGGTTTTATGGAAGGGTTCACATATATTCAATTTTTGTCAATATAGTCAAGTAATGTTCCAGTGCAGTGGTACTAGTTCACTCCTACCTACAGTTTATGAGAAAAATCCATTCGTTTAAAGAAATTGGAGCATCATTTATCATAGATGCCTTTGAAAAGAACATGTTCAGTAGAAAAAATGTTACTCTATGTTTTTTGTGTGTGTGTGTTTTATGTGGTGGTATAGTGGTTAAGGCATTTGGCTGCTACCCAAAAGGTCAGTGGTTTGAACCCACCAGCCACTCTGTGGAAGAAAGATGGGGTGGTCTGCTTCTCTAAAGATTTAAAGGAAATCCACTGGGGGTCACTAGGACTTGGAAATCAACTTGATGGCAGTGAGTTAGTTTTGGTTTCTATATTTTCTTTATTATAAGGAGATTTTTTTTTCTCCCTTGCTATGTTATTCACTGACATTTACATTAAGAGGAACTTTCCTCAACATCATAATCACCATCATGATCACAGCCTTCAAAAATTATTTTCTGGTTTATCACTTAACGGCAAAGATGGTTTTTATAAATTTTGTGGGCAGAGAAGTTTTTGGTTGATTTTCTATGTTTCTCTGAAACCTTAAGCAAACCTGTTTATCCAGAGGTAAAGACAGTGTATTATTGAACACAATATGCTATAACCTGAATATACAGTAAATCCTTAATTATACATGCAGGGATAATCTATTATTTAGTTAAAAATTAGTAGAAAAAATAAACTTAACAAGAAGTCCAAAAGCAAAGTGCAAAGAGTAATCAGAAAATAGAAAAGGTGTTTGCAAGCTTTCATTGAAACTCTGTAAAAGATATTATATATGATGTATGTATACTTTGGGAGCTCTGGTAGCATAGTGCCTAAGGCACTTGACTGCTAACTGGAAGACTGGGGGTTCAAACCCACCAGCCGCTCCTCGGTAGGAAGGTTGGGCAATCTACTTCCGTAGTGATACTGCCTCGGAAACTCAAGGAAGGGTCACTATGAGTCGGGTCCGATTTGATGGCACATAACAACAACAACAAGTATACTTTAAATAATTGCTGTGAAATAATAGTTTTTCAAGAAGGAGCCACAGTTTATTCTGTCATGTTAAAACTGCATGGCATATACCTATTTCAAATCGGTTTTATTTTCTTAAAAACATATTTTAGCATTTCCTTTTTTCCATTAGCTATTCATTGAAAGCACTGTTTTTAATGAATGCAAAAATACAATTGTAGAGTTGTAGTATAACACTTAACAAATTCTCTTATCATTCTTAGGTTGGAAACTACTTATATTCTTGAATACTTTTTAGGGAAGATGTAAATAATTTTTTGATAAGAGGATTGTTTTGTAGTGTGATACTTAGCCCAGTTAGTACTCAAAAAATAACTTGATAAACCCACTCCTGTGGCTTCTAGCCAAACAATAGACAGGCATATGGGGTGAACATTTACATGGGATAGATACACTCCTTGGAGGCGATCGATCCAGGGAGAACAGAAGGGCAGTGTTTGCACTGGGAGATAGCTTGAGAGAGGGGGCAGGAGTGCATAGGCAGGAAAGACACAGGGAAGAGGTAGCTATGGGGAGGAAGTGGGAAGAGAGCTGTTACATTGTGGGGAATTGCAGTCCATGCCATGAAACAAAATGTATGCACTGCTGTATGGAAAATGAATTTTGCTCTGAAACTTTCACACTAATCACAATAAAAATTAAAAAAAAAAACAACTTGATAAGTAGTTTTACCTTTTATTGTGCTATTTTATTTCTAATTAGACCCAAATTCTCAGTCACTGCTCCCAAACCTCAGTGCACGGCAGTGTAACTGTATGGTTGTTTCTACACTTCTGGGTAATTAATCAAACATATTTAAGAATTATATAACTAACCTTGGAAAGTATTTTCATATGTGTGGAAAGATATTCTTATTTAATCAAATATCTACACATGAAAAAAATACATGTAATAGAATAAAAACAGAGCACAATAGAGACTCTAAATTTCATCAGAGTTCTGGAAAATTAGTGACCCAAAACAAAGCAGCTTTAACAAGTTTAAAATAGTAACATTTGTTCTTTGTTTATTTTCACTACTCATTTTACTGAAAAACCAAGGTCATGAAAAACCTGATCAGAATTTTCTTCTCTATTTTAGAAACAAAACCATTAAGTCACACTTTTGTATATAAGGTTTATTCTCATGAAATTTATCTCTAGAGTGATTCTCATGAATTTGTATTTATAATCTCTCACTGGCTATAGTAGACTTCTGTTGCTAAATATGTCCTTTTACCTTTAAATAATGGAAGTTAATATATTTTTGTCTTATTTCATTACTTTTTTCCTGAGTTAATTCCTTAGAGATCTTGACAATCCCAGAGGTTTTGACATCCCCAGAAATTGGAAGAGTAACATCCAGACGGCAACACTCTCTTGGTCCACATGGTTGTGTAGTTAAAGTTTTTCTTTATTTCCTTTCTTTTTCAATGAAGGTGAGTTTTTTCAAACCCATCAGCCACTCCTTGGAAGGAAGACTGGGCAATCTACTTCCGTAGTGATACTGCCTTGGAAACCCAAGGAAGGGTCACTATGAGTTGGGGCCGACTCAATGGCACATAACAACAACAACAACAACAACATAAAATAAGTGAGAATTGAGTTTCTGTAGAGAATTCTACTTCACTCTGCATGGCTTTGGCCCTCTTAGAACTGCTCATTACCAAAAAAGATTGTAAAAAAGTATTTTATGAGCAAATGTCACTTGCCTCTTTTCATTGATTTTCACTCATGTAATACCAATGGAATTAGATACCTGTGGGGAGATTGCTTACCAGTGCATAATTTAATTGCATAAAAAGAAGCAGGAATTTTGAAGAATGTGAGTGGAAGCTTTAACGGCCACCAAAATGTCATTAATGCATTTAGTCCTTTATTCTAAGAAAGAAAATGGGGGCATATTCTTCACTTATTAATTACTATTAATTTTTAGCTGATGCTCTATTACTCCTAGGAGCTCTGGTAGTGTAGTGCCTAAGGCACTTGACTGCTAACCAGAAGGCTGGTTGTTCAAACCCACCAGCCACTCCTCAGAAGGAACGTTGGGCAATCTACTTCCATAGTGATACCACCTCAGAAACCCAAGGAGGGGTCGCTGTGAGTTGGGTCCGTCTTGGCACATAACAACAACAAATTACTCCTGATAGAAGATTTAATTGGTAATCAATACAATAACTGGTTTGGACCAGTAAGAGACCTCAAGAGATAGCCTTGTTTAGCTCACTATCTTCAAGTAGAATTTTTCCCATTATTCTCAGTTGCATATTTGAAGTTTGTTATAGATTGATTAAAGTGTTCAATCTGTGATTACTGAAATTAGGGAGTAGTTGTGACAGACTAATTTTATTAAGATTAAAGCTCATCAGTCTTCTTTCTCATTACACTACATAAGTCTACTTTCATTTCACGTGAAATTACTTTTTCTCCTCCAAATACATATGCAAAATTTAAGAGACAGATTATTAAGAAAGTATAATAAGATATTCTCATACACAGAGGGTTAGAGTGTAAATTGGTATACGTTTTCTGGGAAGCAGTTTGGCAAGAGCAATAATTTTTTTCCCTAAAATTTTACCCTGTAATTTTATTTTTAAGGAGCTCTGGTGGCATGGTGCCTAAGGCATTTGACTGCCAACCAGAAGGTTGGCAGTTCAAACCCACTAGCCACTAGATGGAAGGAAGATGGGTCAATCTATTTCTGTAAAGATTTACTGCCTTGGAAACCCAATGGGGGTTATTATGAGTTGGAACCAACTCTCTGGCAGTGAGTCTGGTTTTTGGTTTTTAATTTTATTTTTAAAAATCTGACTTTTGACAGTCTAATACAGGTGTAAGACTGTTTGTTGTTAACTGATCTTAGGAAAGAGAAAACTGGAAATCTCAATATCTAATGATTATGCAATAGTTAAATTGAGTTATAACTATACGATGGACTAGTTGATGCAATGATTGAAATTATGTTTCTAAAATCAGTATTTCACAACATAAGAAATGATTGTAATACAATAGCTGGGAATACAAGTTTAGATATCCAGATTTTATGATAATGATATATTGTTATTGCTGGTGTTAGGTACTATTGAGTTGGCTCTGAGTCATAGCAACCCTATGTACAACAGAATGAAAAACTGCTCAGTCCTGTGCTAACCTGGCAGTATTTGCTGTACTTAAGCCAATTGTTGCAGCCACTGTTATCAATCCATTGCATTGAAAGTCTTCCCCTTTTTCACTGACTCTCTACTTTACTAAGCATGATATCCTTCTCCAGAGACCAGTCCATTCTGATAACATGACCAAAGTGCATGAGACAAAGTCTAGCCACTCTTGCTTCTAAGATGCATTCCAACTGTATTTTTCCAAGACAAATTTGTTCATTCTTCTGTAAGTCCATGGTATTTTCAATATTCTGCACCAACACCACAATTTAAAGGCACCAATTCTTCTTCAGTCTTCCCTTATTCATTGTCCAACATTCACATGCTATGATGTGATAGAAAACACCATGGCTTACCTTAATCTTCAAAGTGACATCTTTGCTCTTTAGCACCTTATAGTGGTCTTTTGCAACAGATTTGCCCAGTGCAATACATGGTCTTATTTCTTGACTGCTGTTTCCATTGGTGTTGATAATGTATCCAAGTAGAATGAAATCCCTGACAACTTTAATTTTTTCCTCCATTTATCATGATGTTGGTTATTGGTCCAGTTTAAGGAGTGTTTATTTCTTTATATTGTGGTGTAATCCATACTGAAGGCTATATAGTTTTTGATCTTCATCAGTAAGTGCTGCAAGTCATCTTCACTTTCAGCAAGCAAGATTGTGTCATCTGCATATTGCAGGTTGTTAATGAGTCTTTTTCCAATCCTGATTCCAATTCTTCTTCATGTAGTCTAGCTTCTTAGGTTATTTGCTTAGCATATCGATTGAATAAGTATGATTGCAGTGCAGCGAATTACTTGGTATGGCTTTTCTAGCCATAGTCTTTGTAACTCCTACCTGATTACTGGCTGTTGTTGTTGTGGTTAGGTGCCATTGAGTCATCTCTGACTCAGAGTGACCCTGTGCACAGCAGAATGAAACACTGCCTGGTCTTGTGCCAATCTCATGATCCTTGCTATACCTGAGCCCATCATTGCAGCCATTGTGTCTGTCCATCTTGTTAAGGGCCATCCCCTTCTTCATTGATCCTCTACTTTACCAAACATGATATCCTTCTCCAGGCAGTGGTTCCTTCTGACAACATGACAAAAGTAGATGAGAGGAAGTCTGGCCATTCTTGCTTCCAAGCAGCATTCTTCCTGCACTTCTTCCAGGACAAATTTCTTAGTTCTTTTAGCAGACTGTGGTGTTCTTAGCATTCTTCTCCAACACCACAACTCAAAAGCATCAACTCTTCTTCAGTCTTCCTTATTAATTGTCCAGCTCTCAGATGCATAAGAGGCGATTGAAAATACCATGGCTTGGGTTAGGTGCACCTTAGTCTTCAAGGAGACATCTTTGCTCTTCAGCCCTTGAAAGAGATCTTTTGCAGCAGATTATTGGGCGGGACCATGCAAATAAGGTGTGCAGAACTCTGATCGGATTAGTTAGTTTTGACACTCTGCCAGGCTTAAAATGAGCTATCCTTACAGGCAGAAAGAAGCTCTGGTAGCATAATTCCTAAGGCATTTGACTACTGACCAGAAAGCTGGCAGTTCAAACCCACTAGCCACTCCTCAGAAGGAAGGCTGGGCAATCTACTTCTGTAGTGATACCACCTCAAAAACTCATGGAGGGGTCGCTATGAGTCAGATCTGACTCGACGGCAGTGAGTTTGGTTTTTTTTTTTTTTTTTTAGAGGCAGAAAGGGGGATCTGACTGCCATCAAGAAAGAAGAATGAGAATGAAGTGGACCACATACTTGGACCTGAGATCCCAGCACTGGATCTCCTTGGCTGAGAGATGCCTAGCTGAGAGACAGATGCCCAGGTGAAGAGATTGTGACAATGGAGCCAAGAGGCAGGAGATGGAGTGGTGGACTTTCCAGCCCATGGAGCAAGATGCTGGTGGAATTGGGTGTGTGTAGGTGTACCTATCAGCAGAGCTAAAAGAGCTTTTTAATACTTTCCTGAGCAGGGCAGAGGCCAGGCCGAAAGGCCAAGGGCCAGAGATACATGCCTGAGGGTATAGCAGAGGGGAGACAGTCCTGATTGGAGAATTGTATCCTAAGAACTTTCCTGAACCTGAATAGTAATCTATTACTTCCTTAATAAACCCCAAAATTGTGACTATTGTCTGTGAGTTCTGTGTGGCCACTAGAACGAATTGTCCAACCCAGCAGAGAAGTAGTGAGTGCTGTTGGAGGGATAGCTGGTGTCAGAATTGGTAAAATGCCTGGAGGGTGGTAACATGTTTGGCTTCATAGGAATATGCTTTTTGCTTCTAATGGTGAGTCTGTCTTCCTTTTGTGAAGTTAGAGGTCAGAAGATGCTGCCTCCATGCCCTTTTCATAATGGTGAAAGGATACAACTATGACACACACCCTTCCTGATTTTAAACCATGCACTACCCCATTGTTCTGTTCAAACCATTCCTCATGAGTACAATTAAGTGTTCTGGAATTCCTATTCATTGAAATGTTATCCATAATTTGTTATGACCCTCACAGTCAAATGCCTTTGCATGATAATAAAACACATGCAAACATCTTTCAAAGTAGGAATCTAGGAAAATTGAAAGTTGTCAAAAATGAAATGGAATGCATAAAGATTGATATCCTAGGTGTTGTTGTTGTTATGTGCTGTTGAGTCAGACCCGACTCATAGCGACCCCTCCTTGGGTTTCCGAGGCAGTATCACTATGGAAGTAGATTGCCCC
>NW_006921824.1:4090098-4126619 GCF_000298275.1 Orycteropus afer afer | reverse complement strand
TAGTGATCATTTTTTCCATATCCCTAAAGAATGTTGATGGGATCTGGATTGGGATTGCATTGAATGTATAGATTGCTTTGGATAGAACTGACATTTTCACAATGCTGCTGTAACCATTTTTGAGTTATCTTCAGCAAAATTTTACTTGTTTTGATAATAATGATGTTAGATGATATCTGCATTCTGTTGGATTATCTTTCTTTGTAATAGGCACAGATATATGGATCTCTTCCAGTTGGTTGGCCTGGTACCTCTCTTCTAAATTTCTTGGTAGAAATGAATGAGTGCCTCCAGTACTGCATCGGTTTGTTGAAATATTTCAGTGGATATTCCATCAATTCCTGGAGCCTTGTTTTTTGCCGATTCTTTCCATACAGCTTGGACTTCTTCTTTCAGTACCATTGGTTCTTGATCATATGCTACCTTCTGAAATGGTTGAACATTGACCAATTCTTTTTGGTACAGTGACTCTACGTATTCCTTACATCTTCTTTTGATGATTTCTGCTTAGTTCAATATTTTGCTATTAGAATCTTTCACTATTGCAACTCAAGGCTTGATTTTCTTCCCCTAGTTCATTCAACTTCAGAAATGCTAAGCATGTTCTTCCCTTTTGGTTTTTTAATTCCAGGTCCTTACACATTTAATTATAATACTTTATTTTTTCAAATCGCCCTTTGAAATCTTCTATTCAGCTCTTTCATTTTATCATTTCTTCCATCTGATTTAACTACTTTTTATTCAAGAGCAAGTTTCAGAGTCTCTTCTGACATCCATTTTGGTCTTTTCTTCATTTCCTGTCTTTTTAATGACCTTTTGTTTTCTTCTTGTGTGATGTTCTCAGTATCATTCCACAACACATCTGGTCTTTAGTCATTGGTGTTCAATGAGTCAAATCTATTCTTTATGGTCTCTAAATCCAGGTGGAATATAATCAAGGTTGTATTTTGTCTTTCGTGGGCTTTTCAAACTGTACCTGTTTGGAAACTCTAGGTAGTGCGCAAGTACCATGAGAGTTTTTGCTTATGGATCTGGAGGGTGAACACAGTGTGGGGAACATAACTATCACATAAGCAGCACTTGATAAAAATGACTAACTGTGCCATGCCTCCCAGCTTAGGAGTCTGTCCCCCCACCTCAGTTGCACCCAGAATAATTCTAGTTGTATATGTTTTACATTTGGGGACTCAGGCAAGATTTCATTAAAGAATTTTTTTTAAATGGTATTACTGCTGAAAATATAATGTCTATAGGCTAAAGGGAGTCTATAGGGAGCTCTGGTAGCATAGTGGCTAATGAACTTGACTGCTAACCAGAAGACTGGAAGTTCAAATCCACCAGCCACTCCTCAGAAGGAAGATGGGGCAATCTACTTCCATAGTGATACTGCCTCAGAAACCCAAGGAGAGGTTGCTATGAGTCGGGTCCGACTTGACAGCACATAACAACAACAACACAGGCTAAATAATCTTCAGGGTCATTTCAAATTTATGATAATTTCATATTACTCATTTGTGCAGGAGTACATGGACAAGGAAATGCTAGAAATGCTAGCCTGATTCAGATGACAACATCGAATGAAGAATATCATTGATAATGTCAGATGGATTTGGCTGAAAGCAGAGAATACCAGAAAGATTTTCACCTGCGTTTTATTGACTGTGGTAGTTAAGGTTATGTGTCAACTTGGCTGGTCTTGGTTTGAGTGGCTGGGCAGCTGGATGTAGTAATTGTCCATGATGAGATTGGTGATCAACTTCAGGGTGGAATCTGCTGGGAGCAGCTGAGTAGCTGCCTTAGGGATGTGGTCTGCTTCCAATGTATAAGCAGCAGCTTTGAGAAAAGTGTCTGGGCTTTTTGGCATGCTTGGATGCTGCATGTGACTGAGTCTTCATTCAGTATCCTACCATGTAGCCTGATGATCTTGAGTCTGTTTTTGGACTTGAACTAGTGGTCTGCCATGTTGCTTGATAATTTAGGGACTGTGCCATTTTACTTGTGGACCTTGGTTTGTCAGCCTTAACAGTCAACTGCTGTCTAAGTTAATTGAAGCCTCCAGCTTCAGTGGGCTGGGAGCAAGAGGCAGAGTTGAAGCCCAAGGTCGAGGAGCCTTCACCCAGCCCCTAGAGCTGGCAGTTTGAACTGGGACTTATAGCCATGTTTGTTAAAGCCATTGACTTCTGGTATTTTCTGTTAGAGCAGCACTAGAGAACCAAAACATGGACTATGCAAAAGCATTTGACTGTGTGGATCATAACAAATTATGGATACCATTGCAAAGAATGAGGACTACAGAACACTGATATAGGAACCTGTACATAGACCAAGAGGTATTCATTTGAACAGAGCAAGGAGGTACTGCATGGTTTAAAACCAGGAAGAGGGTGTGTTAGGGTTATATCCTTTCACTACACTTATTCAATTTGTATGGTGAGCAAATAATCTGAGAAGCTGGACTCTATGAAGAAGAATGCGGCATCAGGATTGGAGGAAGAGTCATTAACAATGTATGATATTCAGATGATACAACATTGCTTGCTGAAAATGAAGAGGACTTGAAGACCAAAAACTACAGCCATTGCTATGGATTACAACTCAACATAAAGAAATAAAAAATCCATACAACTTGACAAATATGCAACATCACGATAAATGGAGAAAAGATTGCAGTTGTCAAGGATTTCATTTTACTTAAATCCATGATTAATGCCTGTGGAAGTAGCAGTCAAGAAATCAAATGATGTATTTCATTGGACAAATCTGCTCCCAAAGACCTTCTTATAAAAGTTTAAAAGCAAAGATGTCACTTTAAGGAGTAAGATATGCTTAACCCATGCCATAGTATTTTCAATCATCCAACTCAAAGGCAGCAAGTGAGTTTATATGCAGGACAAAGAATAAGGAAGACTGAAGAAGAGTTGATACATTTGAATTATGACTTTGATATAGGATATTGAATATACCATGGGCTGTCAGAAGATAAACAAATCTGTCTTGGAAGAAGTACAGTCTGAACGAGACTTCGTCTCACATACTTTGGACATACTATCAGGAGGCACCAGGATGGGGAAGGACATGATCCTTAGAAAAGTGGAGGGCAGTGAAAAACAGGAAGCCCCTTAGCAAGATGAATAGACACAGTGGCTGCAATAGTGGGCTGAAGCATAGCAACGACGTGAGGGTGGCGTAAGACTGAATAGTGTTTTATTCTGTTGTATATAGGGTCACTGTGAGTTGGAACAAAGTCAACAGCACTTAACACCAGCAAGAAGACAGTTATTAAGAGTCTCTAGGTGGTGCAAGTGATTAAGCATTCAAGTACTAGCCTAAGGGTGATGTTTGAGCCCAATGGCCTCAAAATACAGGCCTGGTGATCCATTTCCAAAAGTTCACAGCCTTTAAATTCCTATGGGACAGTTCTACTCTGCAAACATGAGGTTGTCATGAGTCACTATCAACTGGACAGTAACCACAGTAACTAAAAGCAATGATAAAAAGTTATTAGTGCCTTCATTTGTTTCCATAAAAATAACAATAAAGCCATTTAAATGTACATAATCTATCTGGTTGAAGAGAAGGAGCTTACCACTGGGTGCAACTTTTGTTGATCTATTTTAACATTTAGTTTTAACTCTCACTTTATGACAAGTGGACATTAGTATATGTCGTCAATCAAAATAGTAAATGAGTTGGCATCATAAATGAAGTAAAGCAAAAAGGGAAAGATACACTTAAAAGTGTAATAATAATCCTCTTGGAATGCCATTAAACAGAGAATATTGCAGACACTAGATTTCCTTTGCAGCATGAATCCTGAAGGAAAGAATTAAAAGGAAATAAAATAACAATTACCAAAATGAATGTAAAAATATTCAAAATTCTTTACTAGAAATGAATAAGATTAGAACTATCTATTTTTCTATTAAGCCATTTGGTATAATGTTTGTGTTAGTGTGTTCTAAAATTATTATTATATTTATTTTGCTTTCATAGTACTAATTGCATTTGCAACTTGGGAAACCTATTAGCCTTAGCTAATATATGAAATATTTCCAGGGTCATGCTGAAATCTTGTTTTTCTTTTCATTCTATCTGTAAACTCACCATACAGGCAAGACACAGAATTTAAAGAGTTGTAGAAAGTGGAAAAAGTGGAGAACTAAATCAACAATAAACTCTGTAGGGAAGTTTATGTTCGATAGGAATAATAATAGTTTCTTAAGCCTCTGCTATGTGCCAGGCTAAACCGGGATAAACTGTCATTTACTCCCTACAATAGGTTTATGAAATTAAGCAGTATTATCATCCCCATTTCACAAGTGAGGTTTGTTGTTGTTAGTTGTCATTGAGTCAGCTCCAACTCATGGTGGCCTCATGAGTAACAGAATGAAATAGTGCCCACTTCTGTATCATCCTCGTACTTGGTGGTATGTTTGAGCTCATTGTTGCAGTTATTATGCAACACCAAGGCCATAAGAAATGACACCCCTAGGCAGATGAACTTTCGTGTCACCCTGGCCATGTCCCTATCCAAGCACTTTTTCACTGTATTACACTTATCTTTACCTACCTACTTCCCCCTTCTTAATGGGGGAGCTCCTTCAAAGCAAAGGCAGTGTCTTATTTATCCTTGTAGTTCCAGGGATTTAATAGTGTGACGTGGCTCACTGTAGGAGCTCAGTAAATGCCTGTTAAATTACTGAGATAGTCAGAAGTCACTAAACATCAATAGATTAAAGGAAACAAGACTGATAGGCAGTTATTTCTTCAAAAATGAGGCTTTTCAGACAGGTGAGTGAGTTGATCACTACTACCTATAGGAATTTGAGGGAGTATGAAAAGCCAGCCCACAGGGAGGATTAAGTGATGTGAAATAATATGCATGTTATTGAGAAAAGTCAGCAAAAAAGGAAGACCCTCAATGAGATAGATTGACACAGTGGCTTCAACAAAGGGCTCAAACACAAGGATCGTGAGGATGGTGCAGAACCAGGCAGTGCTTTGTTGTATTGTATATAGGTTGCTATGAGTCGGATCCTACTTTATGGCACCTAACAGCAGCAACATTAGGAAAGGTTAAGAGAGGGGATGGAAAGCATAATTGAATTAATGGTCTTTACATTTATGATAGAGTCATCTCCTCCACAGGGAAACAACCAGATTTTCATTGATAGTGAGCCCCAAATAAAAGGAATAGTCAGGGAATATTTTAAGCCTTAGGTAATTTTTAAGCTTAAATATGCAATTAGCACAGGGGGAGAAAAGCTATTTCATATTAAAACATTATGCAGTATAACTTAATGGGGGAAAAATCAACTTAGACTTCAGCTGGAGGGCTTGAAAGCCTATCAAAGCAAAGCATTTCTGAGTATAAGGAATAATTTACCCAAAGATGTGGGGGAGGATTGCACGTGTGTGTTTTAAGTAGTTGGCACTGATTTCTGTAATCCCATCTTGCACAATGATACTCTGACTAAATGTGATGATCCTGTCCAATTCCATCTTGTCTTTTATTGCCCTGTCTGAAGGCTACATGGAATGAAAGTTCTCTACCTCTAAGTCTCTAAACATATTTCTGCCATTTGCTCCCTCTTCTAAACATGACTAGACCTTGAATCCTCCCATGGCCCTCAGTAGTTTTTAGGTGTCAAAGACCAGAATGAGTGTGGGCTACAATGCAAACTGGTGTGTCTACCTTGCTGACATGTCCAGCTGCCTAAGCCCTACAGAGGCTGGTGATAACCTTTTAACTCCCTAGTCATTAACTGATATGTAAGAGGAAAGTCTTTCAGAGTGACAAAAATATTTAGAGAGTAGAGTTTTACCAGCCATTGCCAGCATGTCAAGTCAGAAGGATGTTTTTTGTTCTTATAACTGATTCACATGACTTCTCCTCCAAGGTGAAGTAAAAGTCCATAATACTGAATTTTGATTTAGTTATGAAAGATTTCTGAAATGCCAACTAGAATAAAATGAATGTTAATTCCCTATTTTAGTTAGATCACTGATAAAATAAATTAGCTTTTTTTTTTTTTCTTTCTGGAACTCTTTTCCTGACGACCTCAAGATTATGCTCTTCCTGTAGGAGACTCATACCACTCTAAAAGCATTTACCAACTGTATTGTCCATGTGCTCATCAGCTTATCTCACTGGATACCATTAGGGCCTTGAGAACAGAGCTGTGTCTTGTTAACTGTGCCTTCTCGTATCAAGTACAGTGTGTAGCAGACATAGTCATAGTCAAGAAATATTTATTGGATGGCTCTTTCTGAAATGTCCCCTTTCTCTTTCCTTCTCACTTACTCATCTCTCACTTTCTTTAGGTCCTCTCCATCTGTCCCAAGGACATGAGAGCTGATATCTGTGTTCATCTAAACCGGAAGGTTTTTAATGAACATCCTGCTTTTCGATTGGCCAGCGATGGGTGTCTGCGCGCCTTGGCAGTAGAGTTCCAAACCATTCACTGTGCTCCCGGGGACCTCATATACCATGCTGGAGAAAGTGTGGATGCCCTCTGTTTTGTGGTGTCGGGATCCTTGGAAGTCATCCAGGATGATGAGGTGGTGGCTATTTTAGGTACTGTGAACTTTCCTAATGTAGTAGCAAACCAGTAACAGTTTTAGAGATTTTTGCTTCTCAGGTTTCTTAAGAGAAATTTCCTTTGTCTGGTGACTTTAAAAACTGAGTTACTAATGAGATGATGAATCTTAGTAAAAACTAGTAATGTTTCAGCAAAGAACATTAGTATTTGTCACAAATGGGCCATGTGAGGGTTTATTAAAATATTTTTGGAAACTGTAAGACAGTATCTTTTAAATTAGAGCTGATTATGGCCTTAGGTGCCTTGCACCTTCATGTTGGCCAGTGTGAAAAAGGCTTGTAGAGTGATTGTCAGGTTACTGATACTGAGTGTTAGTCTCAGAAGGGCAATAGAACCTAATTCAATCCTTTCCTTTAGGAATTAGCAAAGTGAGGCCCAGAAAAGTTTAGTGACTTGCCCAGTGAGTTAGTAAAAGAATTAGAGATTGAATACAGGTCATCTTACTCCAGGTCTTTCTGCCTCATAATAGTAGACCTAAGTAGTGAACTCAAAGTGATGAAAAGGTAAATTAATCTGACTCGTTATACTAGAGTAATCACCAAGTAAATAAATTAGCTTTATGTTTTTAAACCTGATTCTATCCATCCCTATTTATAAGCCAGGAAAATTATTTGGCTAATAATATATTCATCCCAAAATTCAGATAATTTAATTATCGGTAGGTAGTTGTTCTAACAAAAAGAAAGACAGTGACAGTGCATGTAAGTGACAAAATACAAAATTTTACATATTCGGGGACAGCGTAAGATATAAATCTTGGTAAAAAAATTTCTAAATGACCTTTTAGATGATTTTATGTTCAAATATCGGCAGCAAGTTTGTGAAATCCACATAGATATAAGAGGAAGCAATAATGAGGTCAGAGGAGAAACATTTCTTGTTTTTTTTCCTCAAGTAAAATAAGTTAGAACTGCAGCTCCATTTTGATCACACTCTTTTCCATGGCTTATGATTTATGAAAAATTAACTCAATTTTTAAACTATTGGATTTTTAGTTACTAAGATTAACCTCCCATAGCTTGAATGCCACTTATTCTCATGAGCAAACGATTGACTGATATATTTTAGAAATAGCAAAAGCAAAATATAGCACAAAAATGAAGGACTGATTTCAAATGTCAATTGTTTGGAAAAAAAAAATGCAGAACTGAGAAGACACGATCCTTCACAGGAAAATAGGTTCTGTTAAATTTGTAAGACTTAACAGTAATTGGTTCAGGGTTGCTAATGGCTGAACGATAATTGTTTGTGAATCTTCGCTTAATTATTTAGAAATTATACAGTTATGGTTACATTTCTTCTAGGGACTATTTTTATTTATGCTTTATTTGAACCAAAACCATACAGCACTTTGGAGTCAACACTCTGGGTCTGCTTAATGCATCTCTGTGCTTGTTTGCTTTGTTTACTGAAATATAAAGGAGTTATATATAATCCTTTATATAAAGTGTACACTTCACTATAACAACCCTTTGTGATAAGATAGAACACATAAGCCCTACAAACATTCTTGTTTGCTTAAAGAGAATAAAACACAAATGGCGGAGAGGTGTATTTTCTTTTCTTCTATGTTCGTGTCAATCATGGGTGGGAAAACAACCATGAAATATATTGTAGTAAAATGAGTATTATCATGATAAATTTCCTCAGCTGTAGACTCACTGTCATTTCTTTTGCCCCATTTTCTTCATTAAAGCTTCACCTTGCTAATTTCTTTCTAAAAGAAGTTTGGAGAAAGCCCTGAGTTGATTGCCTCTAGGCTGGGTCAGTTAAGCTGGAATCATTTGCTCTGTGAGACAGACAAAATGCATTTTCTTTTCATTTTAAAATAAAATGGTAGCTAGTTTTGTGCAATGACACAGTAAAAATGAACACAGGGCCCCCTGGGTATTAGACTAGTCTCATCATATATCTGTCACATTTCATATCTTTGAGTATGTGTTTTTTGTTTGTCTTCTTCAAAAATCTTGGGATTCAGACACTCTTTATCTTTCTGCTTAATGAGTCAAATTATATGAACACTTCTCTGGCAACCTTTCTTTCCCCATTTCCTTGGGCCTGTAACAAAGATGAGTTTAATCCAAAGGCAATCAGATTAGGGGTTTTGTTTAACAACCTAGATGCCTTGACAATATTTTAGGAAAGGGGGAGGAAAACTGTGACTACCAGCATTAGACCTAGCATTCCTTTCCTGTCCTTTTTTTTTCTTATTTTTCTCATTTTTGGTAACATGATTTTGAAATTATAAATTAAAAAAAAAAAAAATTGATGTATTTCCTTAAATTCTACCTTACAGCATAAGCTGATTAGTTCTTCTATAGCCTTACTTACTTTCTTTTGTCGACTTGATCTGTCTTATACTGAGGGTGGCATGTTAAAGTATTATTATTCTGTTTTATTTATGTCTTTTATAGTTTGTGCTTTATCAGAGTTGTTGCTGTGTTATTTGGTGCAGAGATACCCATGGCTATTATACCTTCATTGTGAATTGTGGATTTTAGCATTGTGTTTTGGTTCTCTAGTGCTGCTCTAACAGAAATACCACAAATGGGTGGCTTCAACAAACAGGGATTTATTCTCTTACAGTTTAGGAGGCTAGAAGTCTGAGTTCAAAGTGTCAGATTTAGGGGCTGGCTGAAGCCCCGTTGACCTTGGCTTTAGCTCTGCTTCTTGCTCCTGGCCCACTGAAGCTGTAGGCTTCTCTTAACTCAGGCTGCTGCTGGCTACTAAGTCTGGCAAACCCAAGGTTGACATGGAAAAGGGCATAGTCCCAGATTATCAAAGAACACTGCAGGCCACTAGTTCAAGTCCAGAGACAGTCCCATGATTGGCAGGCAACAGGGCAGGCCACTCACTTTTAAGTCAGGCAAATGCAGCATCCAAGCATGCCAAAAAACTAGAGACCTTTCTCAAAGCTGTCTTCTTATAAATTGGAAGCACAACACATCCCTGAGGCAGCTACTCAGCTGCACATAGTAGATTCCACCATGGAATTGATTACCAGTCTCATCATGGGGAATTACTACATCCAGCTGCCCAGCCGCTCAAAAACCAAGACCAGCCATGTTGACACATGACCTTAACTACCACACATTGAAATATGTCCTTCCCCCCCCCCATGTTTAATACTTTTTGTCTTGAATTTAGTAAAGGTCACATAGGATGGCATCCCTCTAGCACTCACATCTGAAGACACCTTGGGAAAATGGGGAATTATTCAAATTGTTCTGATAGAAGTAAGTAGGTTTGGCTACTTCTTAAATGGATTCATTTGCCATTCAAAAAGTAGAGAACAGAAGTAATTTTAAAATTAATTAAAATCTGTGAATCCAAAAATAGATGCAGTTTTGTTACTTTGGATTTTTGTCTCTGAATAGTCTCTTGGTAAGTACATAATTCTTTGTGTGTCAAAAGTGCTAGGAAGTTTAATGAATAAGTTCTGAAGCATAACTAATTAATGGAAAGATTGAAAAAAAATGCAGACAACAAATACCGCCTTTTTAACACTGAAAGATGACTTCAAGATGTTTTCCTAAATAGGGCATATGAACATAATTGCAGTTCATGTCTTCTTCCAATTTGAAATTCTTTCAGTTCTTACACCTCCACCTTTTTTGACCTTCCCACTTTTTAAGAAACACAAAGAATTCCAAATTAAGTTCATGATGCATACATAATATTTTCTATTCTTTAATGTCTTCTTACTTTTCAGTTCCTAACCTATAATTACTTAATGTGAATAGATTCATTGGAATGGCTGAAATAGCCAACTTATTTCAAAATGCCTTGACAAGTATAATGTACCCTTTAGAGACAATGAAATGGTCTTACTCCACTAACAATAGATCTGGCTCCTAAGACATATGTTTGGCTGAATCCACATTTAGTTTTTCACTTCTGTGTTTATTGATTTTTAGAAGCATAGGGTAGTAGTTATTAATCTAGGACCATCTCTATCTAAATAATTTAAATTTTATTTCAGATTCTCAAGAGAATTTTACTTGTGTAGGTAAGATCTGCATGAAAAGGTTACAAATTGTTATGGGGTTGGTGGAAGGACCTAATATAGGAAGGGAAAGAGAATTAAATGAACTTAATGATCTAAGAAAGATAATAGTTAGCACTTGGGTTAAGGTTTCATTTTAGTTAGAATCATTTATTTATAATTTATCTCATAAATATTTGCACATCATAAGACAAAGCTTATAAATTATGATTCTCAAATTCAAAATCTCTTTCTTTATTCCAAAAAGAAAAATTTCTGGCATTGAATGATTAATATTTTGCTATTTTGAGAGTCTGTGAAAATGTGACTTTTATGCTGCAGTTAAGATTTCTTCCTGTATACTTTCTATTAGAAGTCAAGTGCTTCACACATTAACATCTTAAAAGGGCTTTTCCCAGACACCAGAAAATTAAGTATTTTCTTTTGTTTTCACACTTCTATGTTTTCAGATGCTAACCTATGGAATATGTAGGTTAGCTTTATGTAGTATGGTGATGAACATAGTAGTTAATTCAGGCATTTTTATAAATCACTAACTAGTTGTTGGCTTTTTTTGTTTGTTTTTAATTGCGTGTTTCTTGAGTCTTAAACTTTCCAAGCAGTGATTGTAACATCATTTGTCTATGGGTTGAATTATACACTTTTAGAGTTCCTCAGCCTATAGATTTTTTTATAAAATATGAATCTTTACAATCCTGTAAGTAAGCTTAGTTAGCTTAGACTCAACCTCAAACCCCCTCCTCACCATGTCTTACAACTCTTGTTAGGTGTCATTGAGTCAATTTTGACTCACAGTGATGCTATGGCCATAGTAGAATTGTACCCTAAGGTTTTCTAGGCTGTAATCTTTATGGGAGCAGATAGCTAGATCTTTCTCCTGCAGAGCCAGTGAATGGGTTCAAACTGCTGGTCTTTTGTTAGCAGCTGAGTATTGATGTCTTTTTATCCTATTCTTCATCTCTGTTCTCTTGATTATTGCTCTTTAAAATTTTGGTCCAGTCAATGGCTGCCATCTAAAAGGCCTTGTTGTTGTTGTTATGTGCCGTCGAGTCAGACCCAACTCATAGCGACCCCTCTTTGGGTTTCTGAGGCAGTATCCCTATGGAAGTAGATTGCCCCATCTTCCTTCTGAGGAGTGGCTGGTGGGTTTGAACCACCAGCCTTCTGGTTAGCAGTTAAGTGTCTTAGGCACTATGCTACCAGAGCTCCGTCTAAAAGCCCTACTCAACCCTAATCTGTTACCAACTTCAACCTCTAATTCTGTTACTTTATATCAGAGGCCTATTTACAAAATATGGCTATTATGGATTGAACTACCCCCCTACCCCCAACGCGCGTGCGCGCACACACACACACACACACACAAATATGTGTAGTAAATCTCATCCCCTATACCCACCAGGCACTCCTCGGAAGGAAGGTTGGGCAAAATTTACTTCCATAGAGATACTGCCTCAGATATCCAAGAAGGGGTCACTATGAGTCTCATCTGACTCCATGGCAGTGAGTTTGGTTTTGGTTTATACCTGTGGATGTAATACCATTTGGGAATAGAACGTTCCATACATGTTAATGAGGCTATGTCATTGTAGGGTGTGTTTTAAACCAATCACCTTTGAGATATGAAAGAGCAGCTTAGGCACAGACAAAGGCAGATACAGGGGGGAGAGGACACTACAGAAAAAGGACAGAGACAGATCAGTGTACAAGCCCAGGAACTCCAAGAACGTCTGGCTAGAGAAGCTGAGACAGGGATTTCCTCCCAGAACCAACATGAAAAAAGTTTTCCCCTAGAGCCAGTGCCCTGAATTTGGACTCCTAGCCTCTTAAACTGGGAGAAGGTAACTTTCTGTCTTTCTGTCCATTGAAGTCACCCACTTGTGGTATTTCTGTTATAGCAGCCCTAAGAAACTTAAAAATCCTAATAACTCATTAAGATTCCTACCATGGCTTTTCAACATTTTCAGGATAAAATGTAACTCCCAGAATGACCTTTTAGAGCCTGGTTGTTGTTGTTATGTGCCATTGAGTTGGACCCAACTCATAGCAACCCCTCCTTGGGTTTCTGAGGCGGTATCACTATGGAAGTAGATTGCCCAGCCTTCCTTCCGAGGAGTGGCAGGTGGGTTTGAACTGCCAGCCTTCTGGTTAGCAGGCAAGTACCTCAGGCACCTTGTTACCAGAGCTCCCTACCTGCCCTCCTTTCCAGCCTGACTTCCTGTCACTACCGTATTCTTGCCATATTATATGGCAGTAATTTTCCTAGTACCACAGAGTTCTCTCTCTGTCAAGGTTTTGCATATCTTGTTGTTACTGTCAAGTTAGCTCCAACAAACTGTGACCTTGTGTATAACAGAACAAAACATTGTCCAGTCTTGTGCCATCTTCATGATCTGTGAAATGTTTGAGTCCATGGTGTTTTTTTTTTTTTTTTTCCTGGCAGTCCATCTTATTGAGGGTTTTTCTTGTGTTCACTAACCTTCTACTTTGGTAAACATGATATCCTTTTATAACAATTGGTCTTTCCTGATGACCTGTCTAAAATAAGGTGAAATTTCAACCATCTGTACTACTAAGGAGCATTCCAGGTTTTATTCCTTCTAATACTGATTTGTTAGTTCTTTTGCTTATTGTGGTTGTTATGTGCTACAGAGTTGTATCCGACTCATATCGACTCCACCTTGGGTTTCCAAGGCAGTATCACTACAGAAGTAGATTGCCCAACCTTCTTTCTGAGGAGTGGCTGGTGCGTTTGAACCACCAAGTTTCTGGTTAGCAGTCAAGT
This sequence comes from Orycteropus afer afer, assembly GCF_000298275.1. Classification (NCBI taxonomy): domain Eukaryota; kingdom Metazoa; phylum Chordata; class Mammalia; order Tubulidentata; family Orycteropodidae; genus Orycteropus; species Orycteropus afer. The sequence goes on along the minus strand of NW_006921824.1, from coordinate 4,113,226 downwards.
GCCTTAGGCACTATGCTACCAGAACTCCTAGTCCATGGTATATTCAATATTCTTCTCCATACCACAATTCAAATGCATCAATTCTTCTGCTGTCCTCCTTTTCTATTGCCCAGCTGTTGCATGCATATGAGTCAATTGGAAAGACTGTAGCTTGGGTCAGGTATACCTTAGTCATCAAAGTGATGTCTTTGATGTATAAAGGCTATAGACAGCATATAGCATTACTTTGTCTAAAATGCCGTTGTCTCCCTTTTCAGTTGTCTATTATCTTCCTTCCTCATCTTCCTTTATTCTTTTCTTTATTACCCGACTCTGGGTTAGGTGCTTCTTTTCTGGGCTTCCATTATACATGCATAATGTGATTCTTAGTTCCTCCTATTTTTATCTTTGCCTGTTTATCCTCCACTTACACTGTGAGTACCTCAGATGTCTTGTTCATTTTTGTTGCTCTGTTATCCGTGATTTAAAACATCCAAAACCAAGCTCATTGCCATGAATAAGGTCTCAGTCATGGTGTGTTGATTGACCAAATTATCTAGAACTTTATTTTGTCATTAAAATGTTTTCATATTTGTTTTAGTTTGGGGTACCCATGAAAAATGTGTTTTCATATGCTATAATCTGTTGACATAATTTCCATTTCTTCTGTATATTACCTGAAGATACTCTCCTCCTTTTCTTTTCTTGTCTAGACTTATATTAAAATGCATTTCCCTAAGCCTCCAGCTTTAGCATAGATACATTGTGGGTTGAGCAAACATTTTTCTACGGTTAATGAGGTACCCTGAACAAGGAGAATAAGAAGGACTAAAGTAAGTTAAGTATCTCAGGTCACTCATAACACTTTAAAAAATAACTTTTTTTGTTGTTCTCAATTAGGGACCTCCAGTATCAAGAAATAATCTAACTTATATTCTGTAAGTTGATCATGGGTGTTGTTGTTAGGTACTGTTGAGTTGATTCTGACTCATAGTGACTCTATGTACAACAGAAAGAACCCTGCCCAGTCCTGCACCATTCCCACAAATGTTACTATGTTTGAACCCATTACTGTAGCCACTGTGTCAATTCATCAGTTGAAGATCTTCCTTTTTCACTGACCCTTCACTTTACCAAGCATGATGTCCTTCTCCAGAGACTGCTTACTTCTGATAACATGTTCAAAGTACATGAGACAAAGTCTCAGGATCCTTGCTTCTAAGGAGCATTCTGGTGGTGCTTATTCTAGGACAGATTTGTTCATTCTTCTGGCAGTTCATGCTATGTCCAATATTCTTCACCAACACTGTAATTCAAGGGCATCATTTCTTCTTTGGTCTTCTTTATTCTTTTTCCAGATTTCACATACATATGAAGCCTTGAAAATACCGTGGCTTGGGTCAGGTGCACCTTAGTCCTCAAAGTGACATCTTTGCTTTTTAACACTTTAAAGAACTGTTTTGCAGCAGATTTGCCCGATTCAATATGTCATTTGATATCTTGACAGCTGCTTCCATATACATTGATTGTGGATCCATATAAAATGAAATACTTGACAGCTTCATTATTTTCTCTGTTCCTCATGGTGTTGCTTATTGATCAAATTGTGAGGCTTTTTATTTTCTTTACATTCAGGTGTAATACATATCTAATGCTATAGTCTTTAATCTTCATCTTTAAATGCTCCAAGTCCTCTTTGCATTCAGTCACCAAGATTGTGTCATCTGCATATTACAGGTGGTTAATGAATCTGTCTCTAATCTTAATGCAATATTCTTCTTCATATAGTCCAGATTCTTGGATGAATTGCTCAGCATATAGATTGAATAAGTGTGGTGAGAGGATACAGTCCTGACACACACTTTTCCTGATTGTAAACCATGTGGTATCCCCTTGTTTTTTTGGAACAGTGGCCTCTTGGTCTATGGACAGTTTCCTCATGACCACAGTTAAGTGTGCTGGATTTCTCATTTTCAGTATATACCATAATTTACTATAATCCATGCATTTGCATGCCTTTGCGTAGACAATAAAACACAGGTAAGCATCTTCCTGGCATTCTTTGCTTTCAGCCAAGATCCATCTGGCAATGATATATGCTTGAACAATTTCTCTTAGTGCAGTACAGTAAATTACATAGTGTGGCTTTTCTTGCCATAAGTCTTTGTGAACTCCATGGTGGAATTGGCCATGAGCAACCGAGTAGCTCCTGATGTTAGTTATCCACCTGGGGTATTTCTGTTGGGAGCAGCAAAAAGTAATTTTCTGGGAAGTTCGCTCTCTCTCAGGTATATGGAATTCTGATATTGGAATTGGTTAGTTTGGCCACTCTGCCAGGCTCAAAAGAAGGCCTCCTATAGAGAGAAAGGTCTCTCTGACTGCTGGCTGAGAAAGATGTGCTGCTGAGAAAAACATGCTCCTGAGAGACACATGCTGCTGAGAAAGAGACACTGAGAGACACACACTGCTGGGAGAGAGATACCAAGAAACATGCACAGCTGAGAGAATGACTGAGAGAGACTGTTGGGTGAGAGACGGTAGGCTGAGAGAGACTGAGTGTTTTTCCTGAACTTGAATTTTAGCCTGGTGCTTTCCTAATAAACTCCATAATCTGTGAGTTCTGTGTGGCCACTGCAGTGAATTATTGAACCCAGCAGAGAGATGGTAGGTGCTGCGTGAGGAATGGCTGGTGTCAGGGCTGGAGGGAGGCAGCATGTCTGGCCTCACAGGGATCGGCCTTGGGCTGCTAATGGTGATTCTGTTTTCCTCTTGTGGGGTTAGAGGAAGTCAGAAAATGTGGTCACCCTGCACTTTTCGCACTTAGAAAGATTAGCACAAGGCTGGTCCCAATGAAGCAGAGGTTAAAGATGTCCCAAATGTCCAAACTACTGTGCCATTCCATCAATTCAGACATTAACTCCTCCTCCCAGTAATCTCCCCCATTTTAGGATTCTGTATTTCACTCACAGAACTCACAGACACCCAAGGGATCATTTCAAGTAGTGGTGGTAGAGGCTGGCAGGCTGACAAGTCCCAGGTCTGTGAGTGGGTCTGGAGAATTCTCCCAATTCTAGGGGTTTGACAAACCTCGATCAGCAGATCAGATGAAGGCTGCTGTCCCAAATCCAGGGGTGAGATGAGGATGAGCCAAAACACAGAACTGGAGCAAAAGGAGGGCGAACTTTCCCAGGAGATTCATAGGTATACCTTCAAGGAAGCTAAGGGTGGTGATTTGAGTTATACCCTCCAGCAAGGCAGGACTCAAGATATATCCCACCTGTGTTGCTCCAACAGCAATAACCCAAAGGGATGGCTTTAACAATCAGCAGCTACTCATTTGCTCAAGGCAAATCCTGCCACAGAGCTGATTGCCAGTCATTATAGGGAACAACTACTACCAGCTCCCTAGCCAAGTTGACACCCGACTTTAATTATCACACCACCCCAAACAGGCATGGATGATAGGCTTTACAATACATCACAAAATGGAGGACAATGGCTAGAAGGTCCACATCAATCAATTCACTGCAGTATCCTTTGTGCCATGTCCTCTTTTGGATCCAACTTGAATTTCCGATAGTTCCCTGTTGATGTACTCTTGCAACCATTTTTAAATTATCTTCAGCAAAACTTTACTTGCATGTGATACTAATGATATTGTTCAATAATTTTTGCATTCTGTTGGGTCATCCTTCTTTGGAGTGGGCAAAAATATGGATCTCTGCCAGTTGACTGGCCATGTAGCTGTCTTCCAAATTTCTTGGTGTAGACAAGTGAGTGCTACCAGTGTTTCATCCATTTGTTGCAATGTCTCAGTAGGTATTCTGCCAGTTCCTGGATCCTTGTTTTTCTCCAATGCTATCAGTACAGCTTGGATTTCTTCTTTCAGTACTTGATCATATGCTACTTCCTGAAAAGGTTGAATATTGACCAGTTCCTTTTGGTACGGTGACTGTATCTTTTCCATTTTCTTTTGATTATTCTGTCAGTCAATATTTTGCCAATAGAATGTTTCAAAATGACAACGCAAGGTTTGAAGGTTTCTTACAGTTCTTTCAGCTTGAGAAATACCAACAATGTTCTTCTCTTTTGGTTTTCCAGCTCCAGGTTGTCGCACATTTCCTTACTTTACTTTGTCTTCTTGATCTGCTCTTTGAAATCTTCTGTTCAGTTCTTTTCCTTCCATTCACTTTAGCTACTCAACATTCAAGAGCTAGTTTCAGAGTCTCTTCTGACATCCATTTTGGTCTTTTCTTTCTTTCCTGTCTTTTAAATGACCTTTTGCCTTCTTCATGGATGCAATCCTTGATGTTATCCCACAACTCGCCTGGTGTCTTCAGTCATTAATATTCAGTGTGGTAAATCCATTCTTGAGATAGTCTCTAAATACAGGTGGAATTTACTCAAGGTTGTGCTTTAGCTCTTCTGTACTGCACTTTTTGAAATTTTCTTCAGCTTCAACTTAAACTTGCACAGGAGCAGTCTGTTCCACCTGTTCCACAATCAGCCCCTAGCCTTGTTCTGACTGGTGGTTTTGAGCTTCTCCATCACCTTTTTCTACAGATGTAGTCTGTTTGATTCATGTGTATTCTGTCCAGTGGATCCATGTATCATCATCATTTACGTCATTGAAAAGATGTTTGCAATGAGTAGGTCTTTGGTCTTGCAAAATTCTATCATGCGGTCTCCGGTGTCATTTCTATCACCAAAATCATATTTTCCAACTACTAATCTTTCTACTTTGTTTCCAACTGTGGCATTCCAATCATCAGTAATTATCAATTCATCTTTGTTGCATGCTTGATCAATTTCAGACTGTCAAAGTTGACAAATATCTTCAATTTCTTCATCTTTGGCATTAGTGACTGGTGTGCACATTTGAGAAATTTGTCTTATTGACTGGTCTTCCTTGTAGATGTTTGGATATTATCCTATCATTACACCATTTATACTTCAGGTTAGATCTTGAAATGCTCTTTTTGATGATGAATGTGATGTCATTCTTATTCAATTTGTCATTCTTGTCATAGTAGACCATGTAGTTTCACAATTCATAATGGCCAATCCCAGTCCATTACAGATCATTAATGCCTAGGATGTTGATATTTATGTGTTCCATTTTATTTTACCAATTTCCAATTTTCCTAGGTTCATACTGTGTACATTCCACACTCTGGTTATTAATGGATATTTGCAACTGTTTCTTCTCCTCTTGAGTCATACCACATCAGTAAATAAAGACTTCAAAAGTTTTACTGCTTCCATGTCATTAAGATCTCTATTTTTAGAAAACCACTCTTCCCCAGTAGTATTTTGAATGCCTTCCAACCTGAGGTGTTTGTCGTCCAGCAGTATGACGGACATTATTCCACTGCTATTCATAAGTTTTTCATTGATAATATTTTTCTAAGTAGAGCTCCAGGTCCTATTCTGTCTTAATCTGAAAGCTCTGGTGAAACCTGTCCACCATGGGTGACCCTGCTGGTATTTGAAATGCTGGTGACATAGTTCCCAACCATAGACTGTACCGTCAACTGCAACAGATGATTCTAAAAGCAGAATTATTTTTATTAGGCAAGTAACATTTAATAGTCAAAAGTGCCTTAAAGAAAGAAAAATTATATTTGTGGGTTTTTAAATGACCCAGGAATTTTCCTCATATTTAATTACAGTTTAAAGTCCATAGGTATATTTTGATTTTTAGTATTTCCTATCAAAATTCTAAAGTGTGTTTTTAAAAAGTGCAGTTCATGTCCCTATGAAAACATAATTTAAAATATGAATGGTGACCATTTATCGAGTTACTCATTAACCCAAAAACCAAACCTGTTACTGTTGAATGGATTCTAAATCATATACAACAGGGCAGAACTGCTCCACAGGGTTTCTAAGCTGTTGTCTGTATGGACAAAGACTGCCACATAGCCCTCCTATGGAGATGCTAGGTGAGTTAGAATTGCCAACCTTTCTCTTAGCATCTGAGTGCTTAACTGTTGTGCCTATTGTTGTTGTTATGTGCCATTGAGTCAGACCCGACTCATAGTGACCCCTCCTTGGGTTTCTGAGGTGGTATCACTACGGAAGTAGATTGCCCAACCTTCCTTCCAAGGAGTGGCTGGTGGATTTGAACTGCCAGCCTTCTGGTTAGCAGTAAAGTGCTTAGGCACTACAATACCAGAGCTTCCTTTAAATGGTGGAGATGCAGATGAAATATTATGATGAAACACTTTCTTTATGTGGACACATTGAGTCTCTATAATGTTAGGGATTCACTCCAGGTCCTGACTAGTAAGGGGCAGGCATAGAATATGACCCCAGGTCTCCCTGACTCTATATCCATGCTTTTAACCATCCATTATAAAAGCTATGCTTTCTTTAACAGGAATATTAAAATAAAATTTTGAAATATACTAATAGTTTAATCTTACTAACAAATAGAGTTCCTCTACCAACTTTATCAATTTGTTTCCTTTAATTAACAAAAAATTTCTCAGTGGACAAAATTAGGGTAATGTGTATGTACACACTCAAATAAAATGTATTACCAGTTTATATGGTTATATTCAATGGAAATTTAGTACTATAGGCTTTTTAAATCCACTTCTATATTACATGTTTATCTACTTTCTTCTATATTGGGAATGCTAAGGATGATAGAATTAAAACATTCCAGAATTTCTCATTTACTTCATGTCACATTATAAATATAATAACCTTAGAACAATACTAATATTACTATCACCACCACCAATAGAATTACTATAAACACACAAAACAATTTTTACATATAATTCTCCTATTCTTCTCCATATACCATTATTTTAAAAAGTTGTACATTATCTACATTGTGATATGCTATACTCTTTCCCACTTAACCTTCATTTAGTGTTAGTTCTACAAGTAACTGTATACTTAGTGCTACAGTCTTTATATCAGTGTCCCCCTAGGCATTTTGGCTGTCTGAACCATATTCTCTGATAAGTTCCTTACAAAGGATTCACAGGAACAATATTCTCTGAGTTCTTTCATATTGATGATATCGTTTGTGCCTTTTATATTTGAAAATAAGTTTCATTGGAAGTAAAAGCTTAGGTTCACATTTCTTACCTAACCCACTGCCGTTGAGTCAATCCCTACTCATAGCAACCCCTATTGGATTTCAAAGGTAGTAAATCTTTACAGAAATAGATTGCTTCATCTTCCTTCCACAGAGCAGCTGTTGGATTTGAACTGCTGAACTTCTGGTTATCAGACAAATGCCTTAGGCACTGCACCACCAGAGCTCCTTACATATGTAAAGTATTTTAAATCTGTAACTCCCTCTACTCTATTCAACTCAATATGCAAATCTTAGAACTTTTGTTTTCTACCATCTCATGTGCTATACCTTTCTCTCCTCTTTACCCTTCTCACTGCCTTAACTCATGACTAGGTGATAGTGAGGCCTGGTAAAATCACATATTCCTAATCCACGAAGTATCATACTATTTCACAGGGATACAACAGTCTTCTGATAGTACTTCCTTGGCCACCTTTCTTTACACTGTCATCCATTCTACTGTTAAAGTGCTGGACATGTCATGGCTCTTTATTTGAAATGCTTTGAGTGGTTCCTTCTTAAAAGTAAGATTAAGCAAACTCTACTTCATGGAACTCAAGGTTCTCCCTCTTGTGTTCCATTTTTTTTTTTTTTTTTTTCTCACTGAACTTTTCCCTCATTCTATGTACCATAGCTTCCAAGTATGGTCAGCTGATGCTACTCATCATTCCCTGGGTAGATCACATTGCCTAAAATCCTGCCTTTTTCCTTGAAGGTTCAGATGCAAGTAAGCCCAAACATCTCCTTCTTAGTGAGCTCTTTCCTAGCAAAATAAATCCCAAACCCGTTTTCACTGAGTTGATTACAACTCATGATGACCCCTAAGTAACTCAAATTAAAAATACTTTTTTTTCCCCCTTGTATGCTTTGGTTATCTTGATCCTATATCACTAATTTTATTCATTCCTATGCTGCAACTAGGAGTTCTGGTAGCGTAGTGCCTAAGGCACTTGACTGCTAACCAGAAGGCTGGCAGTTCAAACTCACCAGCCATTCCTCGGAAGGAAGGTTGGACAATCTACTTCCATAATGATGTTGATGTTGTTGTTATGTGAGGTCGAGTCGGACCCGACACATAGTGACCCCTCCTTGGGTTTCCGAGACAGTATCATTATGGAAGTAGATTGCCCCATCTTCCTTCCGAAGAGTGGCTGGTGGGTTTGAACCGCCAGCCTTCTGGTTAGCAGTCAAATACCTTAGGCACTATGCTACCAGAGCTCCTTCCGTAATGATACTACCTTGTAAACCCAAGGAGAGGTCGCTATGAGTTGGGTCTGACTCTACAGCACATAACAACAACAACCACATGCTTCAATTAGATGTGTCTTTGTTTCTTTTCCATATCTCTCTTACTCACAAAGTTAAAGGCTTCTGGAGAGCTGGATTTGTATTTTCTATATCTTTCTATCCCCCACAGTATTGAGCACAGGTTTCAGTTTAAGGGTGTAATAAAGGTTAGGATGCTGACGTGTTAAATGAGTGAAGTGACTAGGCCAGCCATAATTTCTCCCATTTGGCAGATATGAAATTTGTATGACTTAACAGTGATAATATGAACATTATTGTAGGTTTCAACTCTAAATGCTTTCTTAGGAAAAAAAAAAAGAGTTTCAGGATGCAACTCCTTTTCAATTTACTCTTATGCCAGCATTTTTTAAAATGGCATGTTATTAACTTACTTGATTTGGGTCCATCTTTTAGTTTTAATATATAATCAATTTGTTCATAACACTAGTGCCACACTCAGTATTAACATCCCATTTATAACTATTTATTCTACCCTCTTAACGTCCAGTATTTGTATTAGGATACTCTCTATTTTTTCATGTCTACCTGATAGGAGCTCTTTGGCTCATTCTTTGCGTGTGTAAATAAAAATCTACAGGCTAAATCAATGAAAGGCAGCTAGGTGACAAAAACGGTTAAGCACTCAACTACTAACCAGAAGTTTAGCACTGTCAACCCACCCAGAGGCACCTGAGAAGACAGGTCTGTCAATCTGCTTCTGAAAGGTCACATTCTTGTAAACTCTGTTGAGTAGTTCTACTCTGCACACATGGTGTCACTATAAGTTGGAATCGACTCATAGTAACTAAAACAAAAACATTGTAGTAGAGGAATATAACTCTTCTCTAAAAATGTTTTCAACCATTGTAATTTTGTGACCATTATACTTTTTCAGCAGAATGGATTTAAACACCAATCACTGTAGACTGGCAAACATAATTGCTAAATGTTTGAAGAGATTCGATTCTAAAACATCTATATTATTTCTTGATGTTAATACTATTTGTCTTGTTCTTTTGGTTATTCTGATTTAAAATTTTGTTGTTGTTGTTAAATGCCTGAGAGTCAATTTCAACTCCTAGCAACCTGTATAGGACAGAATGAAACACTGCCTGTTCTTGCACCATCTTTGCAATCACTGCCCCTTCTTGCAGCCACTGTGTCAATCCATTTTGTTGAGGGTGTTCCCCTTTTTTGTTGAACCCCTAATTTATCAAACATGATAGCCTTCTCTAGGGACTAGTCTCTTCTGACAACATGACCAAAGTAGGTGAGATGAAGTATGGCCATTCTTGCTTCTAAGGAGCATTCCTCATACACTTCCTCCATGACAGGTTTGTTCCTTCTGGCAGTCCATGGTATTTTCAGTATTCTTCATCTAAATCACAATTCAAAGGCATCGATTCTTCTTCAGTCTTTCTTATGCATTGTCCAGCTTTCACATGCATGTGAAGTGATTGAAAATATCATCATTTGATTAGTTACACCTAAATCTTCAAAGTGACATCTTGGCTTCTTAACACTTTAAAGAGGTTTTTTGAACCAGATTTTCCTAGTGCAATAAGATGTCTGATTTCACAACTGCTGCTTCTGTTGCGGGAGCTCTGGTAGCATAGTGCCCAAGGCATGTGACTGCTAACCAGAAGACTGGTGGTTCAAACCACCAGCCACTCCTTGGAAGGAAGGTTGGGCAATCTACTTCTGTAGTGATACTCTCTTGGAAACCCAAGGTAGGGTCGCTATGAGTCAGATCCAACTTGATGTCAGTGAGTTAGAGTTTCCACTGCTGTTGACTCTGGATCCAAGTAAAATGAAATTCCTGGCAATTTCAACTTTTTCTCCATTTAACATGATATTGCTTATTGACCCTGTGGTGAGAGGTCAATAATATTTAATGTTGGGTGTAATCCATACTGAAAACTGTAGTCTTTAATCTTCAAAAGTAAGTGCTTCAAGTCATCTTCACTTTTAGAAAGCAAGGTTGTATCCTCTGCATATCACAGGTTGTTAGTGCATCTTCCTTCAGTGCTGATGCTGTGTTCTTCTTCATAGAGTCCAGCTTCTTGGATTATTTGTTCAGTATACAGATTGAATAAGTATGGGGAAAGTATACAAACCCAACACACACTCTTCCTGATTTTAAACCATTCATTATCCCTTGTTTTGTTAAAATGATAGCCTCCTGGTCTATGTACAGGTTCCTCATGAGCACAATTAGGTATTCTGAAATTTCTATTCTTTGCCGTGTTTTCCCTAAATTTGTTAGGATTCATATAGTTGATTTTCATTGCATAGTCAATAAAACACAGGCAAAATCTTTCTGGTATTCTTTGCTTTAAGCTAAGATCCATCTGATATTAGCAAAGATAGTCCTGGTTCCTAATCCTCTTCTGAATCCACCTTGAATTTCTAGAAGCTCTCTGCCTTTCAGATTTCTTGACATAATTGAGTAAGTGCCTCCAGCACTGCATCCATTTGTTAAAACATCTCAATGGGTTTTCAATCAATTCTGAGATATTTGGTGTAGTTTGGACTTCTTCCTTAAATATATATATATATATTTTAAATCATATGCCATCTCCTGAAATGGTTGAATGTCTACCAATTCTTTTTGGTACAGTGACTCTGTATTCCTTCCATCTTCTTTGATGCTTCCTCCATCATTCAATATTTTGCCCACAGAATCCTTAAATATTGCAATTCAAAGCTTGATTTTTTTTCTTCAGTTCTTTCAGCTTGAGAAATGCCAAGCATCATCTTCTCTTGGTTTTCTAAATCTAGTTCTTTACACATTTCATTATAATACTTTCCTTTGTCTTCTTGAGCTGACCTTGAAATCTGTTCAGCTCTTTTATTTCATCATTTTTTTTTTTCCATTTGCTTTAGCTAATCTCCATTCAAGAACAAGTTTCAGAGTCTCTTCTGACATCTGTTTTGGTTTTCTTCTTTTCCTGTCTTTTTAATGACCTTTTGCTTTCTTTATGTATGATGCTTCATGTAATCCCACAACTCAGTTGATCTTTGGTCACAGGTTTTCAGAGTGTCAAATCTATTCTTCAAATGGTTTCTAAATTCAAGTCGAAGGTAATCAAAGTTGTACTTCAGCAGTTTTGGACTTCTTTTAATTTTCTTCAGCTTCAACTTGAACTTGCACATGAACAATTGACGGTCTGTTCCACAGTCAGCTCTTGGCCTTGTTTTGACTGATAATAGTGATCTTCTTCATTGGTTCTTTCCCCAGATGTGTTGATATGATTCTCATGTATTCCATCTGGTGAGGCTCACCTGTATAATTGCTGTTTATGTGGTTGAAAAAAAAGTACTTGCAACGAACAAGTCACTGGTCTCACAAAATTCCATCATGCGATCTCCAGTGTCATTTCTGTTGCCAAGACCAGATTTTTCAACTACTGATGCTTCTTTGTTTCCAGTTTTTGCATTCTAATCACTAATAATTATCAGTGCATCTTGATTGTGTGCCCAGTCAATTTCACACTGCAGAAGCTGGTAAAAATCTTTAATTTCTTCATCTTTGGCGTTAGTGTTTAGTACATAAATCTGAATAATAGTAGCATTAACTGGTCTTCCTTGTAAGTATATGGACACTTATCCAATCACTGACAGTCTTATACTCCATTGTACTCCTTGAAATATTCTTTTTGATGATGAATGTGAGACCATTCCTCTTCAATTTGTCAATCCCAGCATAGTAGAACCTCCATTCCAGTTCACTAATGAGGAGCTCTGGTAGCATAGTGCCTAAGGCACTTGACTGCTCACCAGAAGTCTGGCAGTTCAAACCCACCAGGCACTCCTTGGAAGGAAGGTTGGGCAATCCTACTTCCGTAGTGATACTGCCTCGGAAACCCAAGGAGGGGTCGCTATGAGTCGGGGCCGACTCGATGGCAAAAAACAAACAAACAAACAAACAAACAGCAATGCCTAGGATATCAGTCTTTATGTATTCCATTCCATTTGAACAACTTCCAATTTTCCTAGGTTCAAACTTTGTACGTTCCAATTATTAATGAATGTTTGCAGTTATTTCTTACCATTTTGAATCATGCCTCCTTAGCAGATGAAGGTCCAGGAATCCTTACTCCATCCATGTCATTAAGGTCAACTCTACTTTGAGGAGGCAACTTTTCCCCTGTTGTATTTTGAGTATCTTCCAACCTGAGGAGCTTACCTTCTATCACTATATCAGACAGTGTTTCATGGCTCTTCACAAAGTTTTCCAGAGTGTATCAGAGAGTGTTTCACTGCTATTCATTAGATTTTCAGTGGTCAATTTTTTCAGAAGTGGGTGGCCCTATCCTTCCTCCCAGCCTGTCTTAGTCTGGAAGCTATGCTGAAACCTGTCCACCATGGGTAACCCTGCTGGTGTTTGAGGTTCTGGTAGCATAGCTTCAAGCCTCACAGCAATGCACAAGCCACCACAGTATGACAACCTGACAGAGGGGTGATGATGAAAACTCATAGTGTTGCTCATTTATTAATGAATAATTTTATGCATATGGATTCATGATAAATTTTATGAGCCAACTGACATAATAAATTATAGTGAAATGCTGACTAAAAGTAAAAGTGCATATTGAATAAAAGACCATGCTCTAGGATAATCATCAAACATTCCCATGTACATTCATAGGAAAACTTGTTGTTAGGTGCTGTTGAGTCATCTCTGACTCATAGCGACCCTGTGCACAACAGAACAAAACTCTGCCCAGTCCTGTACCAGCCTTATAATGGTTGCTATACCTGAGCCCGTCATGGGTCATCCATCTCATTGACGCCCATCCCCTTATTTGATGACCTTCCACTTTACCAAGTATGATACCCTTCTTCAGGGAGTGGTCCCTTCTGACAACACGACCAAAGTAGGTGAGACAAAGTCTGACCATTCTCATTTCCAAGGAGCATTCTGGCTATACTTCTTCTAAGACAGATTTGTTAGTTCTTCTGGCAGTCCATGATACTTTCTGTATTCTTTGCCAGCATCACAACTCAAAAGCATCGACTCTTCTTTGGTCTTCCTTATTCATTGTCCAGCTTTCACATGCATATGAGATGATTGAAAACACCATGGCTTGAGTTGGGCATACCTTAATCTTCAAGGAGACATCTTTGCTCTTCAGCACTTTACAGATGTCTTTGGCAGTGGATTTGCCCAGTATAATATGTCATCTGGTTTCTTGACTGCTGCTTCCATTGGTGTTGACCATGGAACCTGATAATAAGAAATCCTGACAACTTCAATCAGGAAAACTGCCTAAATAAAATCCAAATGTTATATTTTTAAGGATCTGTTGGATATATTAGTTAGGTCTTCAGGCTGATAAGTGATTGGGATAATTCTTATGCACTTTCTGTCCATGCCATTCCCTCACCACATAATGTGTCTCATATATATATTTTTAAAATCCATAATCCCCAAGCATACCTTGGTCTATATAAAAAACAAACAAACAAACAAAAACCCAAACTCACTGCCATTGAGTCATTTCCAACTCGTAGCAACCCCTCCTTGGGTTTCCGAGATGATATCTCTATAGAAGTAGATTGCTCAATCTTCCTTCTGGAGAGTGGCTGGTGAGTTTTTTGAACCACCAGACTTCTGGTTAGCAGTAATATGCCTTAAGCACTATGCCACCAAAGTTCCCTTGGTCCATATAGTCCTTTAATTATGTTGTAACTTTTTGCCTTCATTTTTTTTTCTTCCAGTTTCCTACTATGTGAATCTTTAAAATTTACTTCTATTTTACAATCCTGTTTCCTGTCCTTTAGCAGTGAAATACTTCATAAGACTTGATGCAAAGAACTGAGAAAATATAAATAGACCAAACAACAACTTTCATGTTGAGTGTGAACTTTTCTACTAATTTTAGGGCTTTGGGGGAAGGTTAGTTCTCTCAAGCTCTAAAATGTTTATAGCTGAGACTACATGTGCCCAGTGGGAGGTGACCTAAAAACCAGCATCAAATGTTCTATAGTTGTGAAGATGAACAGGAGTTCCCAGCCCTGAAGCCGTGCAAAATTTTTGTGATGAAGGAAAGGGTGACTTTACTCTTGCATATTCCATGCATAATCTAGCATCTGTACACACCTGTAATTTATGCAGATTACTCAACATAAATGTGAATAACATGCTTTGAAGGAGGACTACTAACGTCTGGTCAGAAGTTCCATAGCAGTTTTCTTTTTGTGAATTGAGGACCTCTTAGGCGATATTAAATATCTAAATTTTAAAAATGGTAATTACTAAAAAGTTAAGTAATTTAAATGGAAACTTTTCAGGTGGATGTATAGTAAGCATTTTAATTCCATTGTTGTTGTTGTTGTTGTTTGCCGTCGAGTCGGCCCCGACTCATAGCGACCCCTCCTTGGGTTTCCGAGGCAGTATCACTACGGAAGTAGGATTGCCCAACCTTCCTTCCGAGGAGTGGCTGGTGGGTTTGAACCGCCAGCCTTCTGGTGAGCAGTCAAGTGCCTTAGCCACTATGCTACCTAAATTAGTACAATAAAATATATAACAGACATGCCTTCACAATTAAAAGTAGTCTATATTGGTAAGGTTTTCATTCTTTGAGAAGTGGATGACCCCTTCCTTCTTTCAAGTCTGTCTTAGTCTGGAAGCTCTGCTGAAACCTGTCCACCATGAGTGACCCTGCTGACATTTGAAATACTGGTGGTTTAGCCTTTGGCCTCAAAGCAAATTTGAGCACAAGACACTACCATCAGACAAACTGACAGACAAGTTGTGGTATTGATGAAGAATACTGAAAGTACCATGGATTGCCAGAAGAACTAGCAGATGTCCTGCAAGAAGTGTAGCCAGAATGCTTCTTGGAAATGAGAATGGCCAGACTTGGTCTTACGTACTTTGGTCATGTTGTCAGAAGGGACCACCCACTGGACATGGATGTCATGCGTGGTGAAGTGGTGGGTCAGTGCAAAAGGGGAAGACCCTCAATGAGATGGATTGACATAGTTGCTGCCATGATGGGCTCAGTTTAGCAAGGATTGTGAGGCTGGTGCAAGACCGGGCAGTGTTTTGTTCTGTTGTGCACAGGGTCACTATGAGTTGGAATTGACTTGAAGGCACATAGCAACAGCTATTGGTAAGGAGAAATTATGTTTATATATTGATAATCTTTTACGTATTTTTGATACACTTGTCAATGGTCTTGGTCAGTGTTCTCTAGAGAAATAGAAGCAGTTTTTTTAGATGTTTAGTAACTGCCCATGTGATTAGATATTATATGCCTTCTCTGATTGTATCTTAACTTTTCTCAATTGTCCAGCTGGCTTGAAGTATTATGTCTTTCTTTTTCTTGTTTTTCCCTGTCAGTACTGACTTTAATCTACGTAATGGGAGCAAGTTTTGCTTATCTCTGGGATACCTATATATAAAGAATAGGTCTTTGGCAAAGTGCCTCTAGAATGTGTTTTCCCACTTAGATCCAGTCCCCATCTTTTCCACATTAAAACTTTCCCTTTCTCACAACAGCCACATAAGGAACACAAAGATGGCATTTCTGAAGCCAGAGACTCTTATGGAACTATCTTAGCAGAAAGACCCTTTGACACTTTCCACCTTTGATGCATCCTCAAACCCTTTGTTTAATAGCTGCATATTCATGATTTGGAATAATGACCATTCAAGAACAGGCCACCAGTGCATGTGTTCTGAAATGACTGGGGGGTTTCTGTGTAATTTTTAGAATGTTAAAAATATATCCACTTTTGACTATAGAACAGCACCCTTTATGGAACTATTTTTGGGATAAAAAAGCTAGGTCTCCACATTTTACTCTTTGGTTTTGGAATTATGGATGAGGCCCTTGGACATGTCCTGAGGCCTTGCTTAATGTATGATGATAGGTGAAGAGTGAGGGACGGGATCCTTAGGGAAAAAAGTTGGGGCAGTTTTCGGTTCTCTTGAGCATAGGACTTATTCACTGAATAATGTATGTTTAATACAGTATGTGTTGAATCAGTTCCAGACTCATAAAGATTATAACAACATATCCTTGTCTATTGCATTTTATTGTCATCTCCACCAGAAGGAACAGAGGAAAGGATAAATGTAATAAGTCACCTTTGCTCCTTCCAGTCACAATGGGAGAAGTTAAGGTGGTAGAAAATAATGAAGCAATTTGTTAAAGTGAGGTTTTTGGCTTCTCTGTTGGATTTCATTTATGCATGCCACTCCAGATTTTCATCGAGAACTGAATTCAAGGTGATGTTACTTTACATGTTATATGAAAACACTGTACATTGACACACACACACACACATACACACACATACATATATATATGTACATACATATATATATAGATATACATACATATATATACACACATATACATACATATACACATACACAGGTGGTGGTGTGTCCTCAGGTTCTAATTTATGGTAGAAGATCAATACTATATATGAAACTGAATAACAATACAATTTGACTAAGAACTCTTGTTTAATATGTCTTCCACTATTTTGCAGGGAAAGGTGATGTATTTGGAGACATCTTCTGGAAGGAAACCACCCTTGCTCATGCTTGTGCCAATGTCCGGGCACTGACATACTGTGATCTTCACATCATCAAGCGGGAAGCCTTGCTCAAAGTCCTGGATTTTTATACAGCTTTTGCAAACTCATTCTCAAGGAATCTCACTCTTACTTGCAATCTAAGGAAACGGGTATGTTGTGTGAATCCACCTTCCCTTATTCATATTCAGAGGGTTAATATACAATGCAACATTAGCTGGAAAGTAGAAATGTATTTCACTTTGCAGCAGTATATTTTCATCAAGGTAAAGCTATATACTTTTCCTTTCTTTATAGTTTACATTTTTTAAAATTGTAATTTGAGTAAAAATTTACAGAGCAAATTCACTTTCCATACTGCAGTTCACATACACTTGTCTCATGACATTGACTACAATTTACCACAATGCAACAGCTCCCTTCCCACTTCTTCCTGATAGTTACCTCTTTCCTATGTCCATCTCTAGAGAGCTCTGGTAGCATAGTGGCTAAGGCACTTGACTGCTAACCAGAAGGCTGGCGGTTCAAACCCACCAGCCACTCCTCGGAAGGAAGGTTGGGCAATCCTACTTCCGTAGTGATACTGCCTCGGAAACCCAAGGAGGGGTCTCTATGAGTCAGGGCTGACTCGACGGCACATAACAACAATGTCCATCTCTCTATGCACTCCTGCCCTCTGAGCTGTCTCCCTATGCATAAACAGCCCTTCTTTCTCCCAATATTTTACATACATTTTAAAGAAAGAAAGAAAAAAAAATCCTGAGTATCTGGGTAAAAACTTTAGTCTTTATCATTTATGATGTAAAATGAATGCAGACTTGAGAAGAAACAAACTGTACTATGATATAGTCGGTTCTTGGGATGTGTATGTATGTATGTGTATATATATATATATATATATATATATAAACTCACTGCCATCAAGTTGATTTTGACTCATAGCGATCTCCCCTTGGGTTTCCGAGGCAGTATCTTTATGGAAGTAGATTGCCTAGTCTTCCTTCCGAGGTATGGCTGATGGGTTTGAACTGCCAGCCTTTGGGTTAGCAGTCAAGTGCCTTAGGTACTATGCCACCAGAGCTCCCTGGGATTTGTGATACTGCCATAAATTACTGCCAGTGTATCTTACGGAATTTGTTTAAAGCTGGTAAGGCTAATCAAGCTGGTTGCCTATTTCATACTCCAGACTCTCTTTAAACCCTCCTTTACATTTAATAATCAACTCACAAAGCTTACTTCCCATTAATTCTTTCAAAAAAGACTCTGTCTCAAAAATTAATTAGCCTCACTGACATATCCTACTAATAAGTATAGGAATCCTTTACTTTGCACTGCTGCTTCAAATTTAATTTTCATTGTCATTTTCTCTTTTATTGATGAGTGTGACACAAATTTAATTTGCATGAAGAAATCTCCTAGCTCATATTTATAGGTCATTGGTCATTAGCTAAGTCTCTTTTATTGCCAAGAATGAAATGCACATTTGGATAACTGCACTTAAGGAATTTCATCTAAAATGATTGCCTATGGTGAGATATTTTGAAATAGCAATTCTTTCCTTCCACTGTCCCTAAATGGAAACTTCACTGTAATTAACATGGAGGAAAAAAATGAAAACAAGAGACAAATTAACATGTATACTATTTAAAAAAACCCCCAAAAATGTAGAAATGAACATAGTCCAATCAATGTAATTCCCTACTCAGGGTTCCAAAAAGGAAAAGACTAGTAGTAGAAGTATTCACACTAGTCACACTACTATATTTGAATGGATCTTACAGTTTATAATTTTATGTGTATTAACAGATACTTATGGAGCATGCACAACTTGCAAGTTACAAAGCAAATATCTATAGAGAACACAAAGGCAGAGTCTCTATGCTCAAGGAGCTTGCATTTGTAAAGCATACTTATAAGTCACTGAAAGCTCAGGTAATGATGAATGCAGAAGAGGGTGCTAAGTGTGAACTAAATATGGACCTGACTGACCTTTCTTACTTTAGGTTCTAAACTCCACAGGGAGTTCAGAGTCTTTCTTAGTATGATGTGGAACTATGTCTCCTCATCCTTCATTCTATGCTCTACCTCTTCAACGACAAATTCCTCCTCTGCAGGGCAGACTGTTAGATATTTAAAACTCTTACATTCGTATTAAGTCTTATTGAATGTTGTCAATTTTTAAAATCTTTCCCCACACAGCAAAATCCACAATCTTCATTGTACATTCCTCAGGATGTATATTACTTGCCACTGTTCTCCTCAAAGCATGTTGTTTTAATAATATCACATTTTAGATTTATAATATGCTTCTGAAATATTAATTTAGATTTATAATATGCTTCTGAAATAAATGCCAGTTATTTTTCTTTTAAAACATCTGAGGAAACTTAGGTCCAAGTGGATTAATATCAAATAACTAACTGATACATGTGAAATGTAAGGTTTCAAAGAGGGATACTTAAAGCAAATTATGCCAGAATGGCACAAACAGTGAAGCACTTGACTACTAGTAGAAAGGTTGGCAGTTCAAACCCACCCAGAGGTCTTTTGGAAGACAAGCTGGGTGATCAGCTGCTGCAAGGTCACAGCCTTGCAAGCCCTTTGGAGCAGTTCTGCTCAGAATGTGTGGGGTTGCCATGAGTCCAAATCGATTTAAGGGCAGCTAATGACAACACCAGGAGCTCTGGTAGCATAGTGCCTAAAGCATTTGATTGCTAACCAGAAGGCTGGCGGTTCAAACCCACCAGCCACTCCTCGGAAGGAAGGTTGGGCATTCCTACTTCTGTAGTGATACTGCCTCGGAAACCCAAGGAGGGGTCGTTATGAGTTGGGGCCGACTCGATGGCAAATAACAACAACAACAACAATGACAACACCAACAACTAGTAGAAAATTTTGATATTTTGATTTTTCAAAACGAGTTCTCCACAAAGCTCTGTTGCCTCCTTTTCTCTGTCACAAATGTGCATATCACACACACAAGAGATTGGTGTACACACTAGTGTGTCTACCTCTAATAGGAGAAGCAAGAGACAGAAGAGTCATATTGTCTTTTTAACGACATTGTCTTTTTAATATCTCTTTGCACAGGCAAGTGCACAGAGTTATAGCAAATGGCTTCTTCCCTTTATAACTTTCTCCCCTTATAACTGTTCCCTGTGTCAGGTTTTTTTTTTTTTTTTAAATCAGTCCTTTTGTTGCTGATGGATGTCTCTTAATAATTTGGCAAAATGTAGGAACAGGGTGTTCTGCAGTTGGTATCACTTCATTCTTAGGGAAAAAAAATCTGTGCAACATGAAAGAAAGAAAATATCTCCAATGATCAGTAATAATAACTATCATTTTGAGAACCTATCTTATAGCCAGGCATGTTAACACATTTTTTGTTTAGTAATTACCATACTGAGTCCTCTCCACAAGTCACAGATGAGGCATTATGATCTCCATTTCACTGATGAAACAGTCGAGGTTCTGAGAGTGATACAGCTAATTACTGAAGAATTTATAGGTCAGAGTCTGCATTTGAACCCAACTCTGTCTTATGTTAAAAACCCATATTCTTAGATTATTTTATGTTATTTTAACTTGGCATAGAAGATGACTTTTTTTTCCCACAACAATATTACACAGACTTTCAGCAATTTATAGTGTCTTATTTTTCTCTTTAACTTCACTCCCCATCGATCTATTAATAAATAATAATAAATAATATTGTATTGTTATTTTATATTAAGTATTTTTGTAATGAATATTTGCTGTGAATTACATAATCAAAATTATGTAATTACCTTAGTATACCATTGATACCTCATAGCTATCATAACCATTAATTAAAGTACCTAAAAGTAAGGAGCCCTGGTGATTCGATGGTTAAGTGCTGGGCTACAAAAGGTCAGTACTTCAAACCCACCAGCAGCTCCATAGAAGGAAAGACCTGATGACCCGCTTCTGTAAAGATTACAGCCTAGGAAACTTCCTGTGGGGAAGTTCTACTATGACCTGTAGGGTAGCTCTGAGTCAGAATTGACTCCACAGCACACACATTCTAGAAAGTGGCAAGGCAAACCATGAACCCCACTTCTCTCCATTACACATGACAGTTTTGGCCACATAAGCACGTGTGAAGGCTCAGTAGAGAGATTTGTATAGATGCAGCCTTCATTGACTGAATGAGAAGGAGTGGGAAAGTTCTTAGCTTCTTGTCTCCATCTCTATTAAGGAAAAATAGGATGCTTGACATATAAATTAACCAATTCTAAAGGGGCTCTAGTGGCTCAGTGGTTAAGTGCTCATCTGGAAACTGTAAAGTTGGTGATTTGAACCCACCAATGGCTCCATGGGAAAAAGATACGGCAGTCTGCTTCCATAAAGATTACAGCTTTGAAAATTCTATGGGAAGTTCTACTCTGTCATATGGGGACACCAGGTGTTGGAATCTACTCAATGGTAGTAGGTTTGGTTTGTGGTGTATAACCCTTGATACAAATATTGATAATTCACCCTACAATTGGCACACTTTTTCTATAAAGGACCAGATAATATTTTAGGCTTTGTGAGCCATATGGTCTCTCTTGCAACTATTCAACTGTCATTGTGGTGTGAAAGCAGCCATAGACAATACATAAATAAATGAGCATCTTTGTGTTTCAGTAAAACTGTATTTACAAAACAGGTGCTTGCTCACAGATCTTAGTGTAGCAACCCAAAAAATAGATGGGGCAACATGCAAATGGAATTCTCTCTCCTTTTATTAGAGAGTAAGTTTCCACTTGTTACCCAGCCAGAGGGTTATCAAGAAATGGAAAACACCATATATTAAAAGTGAAAAATTTCAAGTGCCTTCAGGGGCCAGATAGATGACATACATGAATGAAGCAAGACTTAGAGTGACCTTCTGCAAATGCACATCATTTGTAAAGAGGGCAGCTGCTACTTAGTTTGGCTGCATTTTGCCTTGCTGGAATGCCAGCCCAGTTCTGCTTGGTCTTCATGTCATGCGCCCCTCCCCCCAATACCTGATGCCACCCAGAGGTACAGAAGTATGAATTTTTTAATGTGAAACTATATTATTTTGAGAAAAAATATGATTTATTTTTTTAAATATTGTTTTGATCAAGCAAAATAAGTCTGCTTGCTATTGTCTCATCAGTATGTGACTTCTGCAAATGAATGATTTAACAAACTTCCTAATTTTACAATACCAGAGCTGGGGACTTTACCTGGGAACTGTAAATCTGGATGAGAAAAATTACAATTTACTTTCCCAAATTTCTAACTGAAATTTAGCATTTCCTTCAATTATGAAGGTAGGTAACAAACTCACTATTATGAGAAGTACTTGTGATGCTGCACCAAAAGAAAGTATAGATATGGTCATATTACATTACATCTGCTGATGATTTCCTGAAATATTGTTGTTTATCACTGTTCCAAAATTATGGTAGTTATTAGACCCATTGTTAGATGATATTATTTATCACATTAGTGAAGAAGCACATACATTACTTTATTGTGAATTATTTCTTAATATTTGGAAAGCTGAATTTCAACATAACGTGTTTCGTTTGAAATTGTGTATATTTTGTTGTGTGAGTTCAAAGCCACAATGAGTCAGAATTTCCTCAGTGGCAATGGGTTTGTTTTGGTTTCTCATTCTGAGAAAAGTTACATACATTTCACGAGATTACTGAAACATCTTTCTAAGAGACTAAAAGACTAAATTAAGCTAAGCAAAAGGAATGGCTGAAATATGTGTGTGTGTGTGTGTGTGTGTGTGTGTAGCTCTGGTGGTGTGGTGGGTAAGATATTTAGCTGCCTCCAACCCACCAGGTACTCCATGGCAGGAAGATGAGGCAATCTACTTCTGAAAAGATTGATTGCCTTGGAAACCCAGTAGGGGTCGCTATGAGTTAGAATCAACTTCATGGTGCTGGGTATTTCGATGTGTGTGTGTGTGTATGTGTGTGTATAAAAACCAAAAAAAAAGAAAAAAAAAACAAAACACAACTCACTGCTGTTGAGTCAGATCCGAAGCATGACTACCCCTCCTTGGGTTTCTGAGGGAGTATCACAGGGGTTGCTATGAGTCAAAATCAACTCCATGGCAGTGAGTTTTTTTTTTTTTTTTTTTCCCAATCATTTATTCTTTTGTTCAGTATTTATTGAGCTCCTATTGATCAGGTCCTTAAATGACCCTTGTTGTATGCT
>NW_006921824.1:4069313-4089998 GCF_000298275.1 Orycteropus afer afer | reverse complement strand
CTACCCCTCCTTGGGTTTCTGAGGGAGTATCACTACAGAAGTAGATTGCCCAAGCTTCCTTCCAAGCAGTGGCTGGTGGGTTTGAACCACCAGCCTTCTGGTTAGCAGTCAAATGCCTTACACACTATGCCACCAGAGCTCCCACTGTATACATATACGTGTGTGTGTGTGTGTGTGTGTGTACTTTTGTGTTTGTATCCAACACTCATCTGTCAGTTTGTTGTACTGTAGTGCCTTGAGTGTTGTTGTCAGGCTGGAGGCTATGCCACTAATATTTCAAATACCAGCAGGGTCACCCATGGTAGACAGGTTTCAGTGGAGCTTCCAGACTAAGACAGACTCAGAAGATGGAAGGGGCTATCCACTCTCAAAGAATTGGCCAGGGAAAGCCTTATGCATAGCAGTGAAACACTGTCTGATATATTAATGGAAAACATTATGAATAGCCCTTAAATGTCATCTGATACAGAGCCAGAAGATGAGCTCTTCAGGTTGGAAGGCTCTCAAAAGACAACTGGAGAAGAGCTACCTCCTCAAAGTAGAGTCACCCATAATGATGTAGATGGAGTAGAGCTTTCAGGACATCCATGTGCTGATGTGGCATGACTCAAATTGGGAAGAAACAGCTGCAAATATACATTAATAATTGGAACATGGGATGCACAAAGTATGAGTCTAGGAAAGTTAGAATTTGTCAAAAATGAAATGGAATGCATAAAGATAAATATTCTAGGCATTACTGAGATGAAATGGACTGGTTTTGACCATTTTGAATCAGACAACCATCTGACCTAACATGCCAGGAATGACAAATTGAAGAGGAATTGGCGTGGCATTCATCCTCACAAAGAATGTTTCAAGATCTGTCCTGAAATACGATGCTGTCAGTGATAGGATAATATCCATATGCCTAAAAAGAAGACCAGTTAACACTACTATTATTCAAATTTACGCACCAACCACCAAAGCCAAAGATGAGAAATTGAAGATTTTTACCAACTTCTGCAGTCTAAAATTGACCTAACATATAATCAAGATGTGTTGATTATTACTAGTGATTGTAATGCAAAAGTTGGAAACAGGGAAGAATCACCAGTACTTGGAAATTATGGCCTTGGCGATAGAAATGATGCCAGAGATCTCAGGATAGAATTTTGCAAGAAAAACAACTTACTCATTGAAAATACCTTTTCTACAGCAACAGGAACAGTGGCTATATATGTGGATTTCACTAGACAGAGTACACAGGAATCAGATTGACTACATCTGTGGAAAGAGGTGATGGAGAAGCTCAAGATCTTCAGCCAAAACAAGGCCAGGAGCTGACTGTGTAATGGATCATCAACTGCTCATATGAAAGTTCAGTTGAAGCTGAAGACAATTAAAACAAGTCTATAAGAGCCAAAGTATGATCTTGATTATATCCTATCTGAATTTAGAGACTATCTAAAGACTAGATTTGACACATTGAAAACCAATGACTGGAAACCAGATGAATTATAAGATGACATCAAGAACATTATCCATGACGAAAGCAAAACATCATGGAAAAGACAGGACAGGAAGAAAAGACCAAAGTGAATACCAGAAGAAACCCTGAAACTTGTTCTTGAATGGAGAGCAGCTAAAGCAAATAGAAGAAATGACAAGATAAAAGAGCTGAACAGAGATTTCAGAGAGCACCTCGAGAAGACAGTCAATTACTATAATGAAATGTGCAAAGACCTGGAGTTAGAAAACCAACAGGGAAGAATATGATCAGCATTTCTCAAGCTGAAAGAACTGAAGAAAAATTTAAGCCTCGAGTTGCAATATTGTAAAGTTCTATGGGCAAAATATTGAAAAATGCAGGAAACAGCAAAAGAAGATGGAAGGAATACACAGAGCCACTGTACCAAAAGAATTGGTTGATGTTCATCCATTTCAGGGAGTGGCATATGATCAAGAACTGATGGTATTAAAGGAAGAAGTTGAAGCTGCACTGAGGGGATTGGCCAAAAAAAAAAAAAAAAAAAAAAAAAAAAAACAAGGCTCCAGAACTTGACAGAATACCCATTGAGATATTTCAATAAACAGATGCCTTGCTGGAGGCACTTACTCATCTATGCCAAGAAGTTTGGAAGACAGCTACCTGGTGCACTGACTGGAAGAGATTCATATTTGCACTCATTCCAAAGAAAGGGGATCCCATAGAATGTGGAAATTATAGAATAATATCATTAATATTGCACAATTGTAAGTGAAATCTTACTGAAGATAATTCAAAATTGGTTGCAACAGTACAATGACAAATAACTTTAGAAGAGGATGTGGAACGAGGGATATCGTTGCTGATGTCAGATGGATCTTGGCTTGAAACAAAGAATACCAGGAAGATGTTTACTTGTGTTTTATTGACTATGCAAAAACATTAGACTGTGTGGATCATAACAAATTATGGATAACATTGAGAAGAATGGGAATTCCAGAACAGTTGATGGTGCTCATGAGTAACCTGTACATAGACCAGGGGACTGAACAGAAAAACAGGATACTGCATGGTTTAAAATCAGGAAGGGAGTGCATCAGTGCTGTATCCTTTCACCATTCTTATTCATCTGTATGTTGAACAAATAATCCGAGAAGCTGGACTATATGAAGAAGAACATGGCATCAAGATCAGAGGAAGACTCATTAACAACCTACGATATGAAAATGAAGACCATTTCAGGAATTTACTGATGAAGATTATAGAATATAGTCTGCAGTATGGATTATGTAAAGAAATAAAAATTCTTACAACTAGACCCATAGGCATCATCATGATCAATGGAGAAAATTTTGAAGTTCTCAAGAATTTCATATAACTTGAATCCACAATCAACATCAATGGAAGCAGCAGTCAAGAAATCAGATGGTGTATTGCACTGGGTAAATCTGCTGCAAAAAGACTTCTTTAAAGTGCTGAAGAGCAAAGATGTCTCTTTGAAGACTAAGGTGCACCTAATCCAAGCCATGATATTTTTAATTGCCTCATATGCCTGTGAGAGCTGGACAAATAATGAGGAAGACCAAAGAAGATATGATGCTTTAGAGTTCGTATTGGCAAAGAATACTGAAACTATCATGGACTACCAGAAGAACTAACAAATCTGTGCTGCAAGAAGTATAGCTAGAATGCTCTTGGGAAGCAAGAATGACCAGACTTCGTCCCACATACTTTGGTCATGTTGTTAGAAGCAACCATTCCCTGGAGAAGGATATCTTCCTTAGTAAAGTGGAGGGTCATCAAAAAAGGGAAAGGCCCTCCACAAGATGGCTTGACACAGTGGCTACAACAATAGTTTCAGGTATAGCAAGTATTGTGAGGCTGGCCCAGGACCAGGCAGAGTTTCAGTCTTGTGTACACAGGGTCAGTATGAGTTGGAGCCAACTTGATGATACTTAACAATAGCATCTATATTTTCACAAAAATCATGGGGAAAGCAACAGGGAAAAGTTGACTTGCTTTCTGGCTTTATTTGAGTATTTATTTATTTAACCAATTCAGGGTGCCATTTCCAGGATGACAGAATGATGACAAAATTGAGGACCAGCCCTTAGGTTTAAGTCAAGGGAGGCAAGCAATATGGCCAGAACTGGTGATAACTAAATTTTAACTAGAATTTAAAATAATTTTTTGTATTTATGCTTATTTTACCTCCTAGTTGTTATAATATAATGATACTTATCTTTCATACTAAAAAGTGTTAACAGAGTGGCCTGATTCAATCCTTTGAAAGACCTGGTTATAGGTTGATTCTTGCTGACATATGAGAACTTGAATTTAAGGACGATTCCTACCACCTTAACCAATAAACATTGCTCATTCTGCCTAAACTGTTTATGCAAACAATGTGGTTTTTGCTGAACATCTGTTTTCCTTCTGGGAGTCTGGAATTTGAAGATATGCCAGGTAGAGAGTGCTTACTTATATAACCAGCCCCCAATAAAAATCTTGAGAATTGAGTCTCTAATTAGTTTCCTTTGTAGGCAACGTTTTACATGTGTTGTTACAACTTGCTGTTGGGAGAATTAAGTGCATCCTGGGTCACTCAACAGAGAAGACCCTTGGAAGCTGGTGCCTGGTTTTCCTCAAACTTTGTAGCATGAACTTTTTCCCTTTGTTAATTTTCCTTTGTGTAATTTCACTGTAATAAATCACAGCTTGAGTATGACCAAATGCTGAGTTTTGTGAATCCTACTAGTAAATCAGTCATAAAACATGGAAGTGGTCTTGGGGACCCTAATCCCATTTTTACAAGAAATCTATATTCTCAGAGGTACTAAAATCAGCAATTTTACTGTGACCATTTTTCCCACTTGAGATGCTGAAAGCTATAGATAATATGTTTTATGAATATAAGAGGATAAATCATTTATAAACTGGTTGGTAAATTTGTCCATGAGGCTGTTAGGAGAATTCTATTTCTTTGAAGCCTAAAATAAATGTTACATTAGCACTTATGACTACATTAAGGATGTCTGAGGTGTTGAATTCTTTCTAAATATTTCCTTCACTTTCAAGATAACAAGAACATATTTTACTCCAGCTTGACTATTTAAATAGGATTAGTAAGGATTTGATTTTGCTATTTTCCTTACATTTTTTTTTTTTTTTTGATGAGGCACTTTATTAAAATGTGGCATATAAAATATTGGCTCACTTAGTAATTCAATATGCATCCATAAAACTCCTACTACATAACTGTGGGATCAAGGAGATTAAAAGCTCAGTGCTTGCTCTCCAGGAACCTACAGTCTACTGAGAGTCAGATGAAACAATTATAATAGGGTGCTAAGAGGGATATAAGGACCCTAAGGCATTTGCCTGGTAACCAGAAGATTGGCGGCTCAAATCCACCATCCACGCCATGGAAGGAAGACAGGTCAATCTACTTCCATAAAGACTGACTGCCTCAGACACCCAATGGGGGTCGCTATGAGTCAGAATTGACTCAATGACAGTGGGTTGGGCTTGGTTTAACTAAGAGGGTTATGCTCAAGGTACTATGAGAAACGGAGATGAAACCAACTTATCCTGGGTGGTAGGAGGGATGGTAGAGAATGTTTCCAGGAGGTGATGATGACAATGGAGTTAGAATTGCAGGTCCTTTGAAACAGATAAATATTCTAGAGCAAGGAAGGATCTTGTAGATCACCTAGTCCAATGTGTTTTCTTTAAGAATGAGAAAGCAGACCCAGAGAATTAAGTGGCTTACTCAAGATCTGTTAACTAATTAGTGGCAGAGGTGGAACTGGCTCTCAAGTCCCTTAAATACCATGCTGGCAGAATTTCCTGTCTTTAACCTAGTTTAAAAGGCTTCTGTAGAAGATTTTTAGCACAAATCAATACTTAAATCAAGTGGTACAGGCTAATGTGGGATTCCCCATGAATATTCATTTAACCCTGTTTTTGTCCGTTTGTGTGTGTTTTAATTAAACATGAAGTAACTTAAAGAAATAATATAAAGTCAAAACTTGTAACTGATGTGAGTCTATATCACTGGGGACATGCAGCAGCATGGCCTTCAGAAATGGGTTTTATAACTTCTGGAAATGCATTATCAACATTAGCAAATCATCCTTGTATTCCTGCAGTGATTTAAGAAAGGATACTCATTTCAACTTAGAAAAAATGTCCTCTGAAAACTATCAATCTAAATTGTGAACAGAAAAAAATGAACAAAGAGATATTTGTAGGATCCCTTTCATCCCTTAAAGGTAAGATCCAGTAGAAAGAACTTGGAGCCATATTGCCAGCTGGTAATTAAATGGATAAACATGGCACCCATCCTGAATGTTGATATTCCAGTAGTGAGAAATAGTGGTTTGATTTCATGGTTTGGACTCACTCTTGCATTTGCACAGGCTCAGAAATCAATAACTGCTTTTATTTCCCAAAAGCCTTCTCATTCTGATGAATTCAGGGGCATAGGATTTTTTTTTTTTTTTTTTTTCTGTGAGCAATAAAGCATCTCAGTCACAATTACCTTTCGTTGATGAAAAGGCCCGGAGTACTTGTTGGTGTACATGCAATGCAGATTGCGTGTATTTCAGTAATCAGTAGTAGCAGCAGTGAAGAAAAGGTGCAGAAATGCACAGTGGGACTTCTGACTTCATACCGTACTTGCCCCTTCTCTAGTGGCGTAACAGCTAAACAAAATATGGGAGCACAGTCATTCCATAAATGTATTGTTTATCAGTCTATGAAAAAGGCATCATTAAAACATTATCCTCATTTAGAACCAAGATCATACTGTCTCATTAAAAAATGAATAATTCTCTGGTATCTATGCTTGGTTCTTTCATAACACTATGTCATTTTAACTTCCTATTTACTTTTGTCTTTTCAACTAAACATTGACCTCCTTGAGGTAGGAATTTTCTGTGATCATTATTGCCAGGGACCAAAATAAAGCTAAACACCAGTTGCTACTGAGTTGATTTCAACTCCTGACGGTCCCATCTGTGTAGAGCAGAACGGGGCTTCATCCAGTTTGCAAGGCTGTGACCTTTCAGAAGCAGATCCCTGGCCTTTCTTCTGAGTTGCCTGGGGCTGGGTTCAGACTATCGACCTTTAGGTTAGTAGTCACGTGCTTAACCATTCGCACCCCCCAGGGACTCCTAATGACCAAAACAGTGCATGCTATATAATCGAATGAATGAATCTGTTGAATGAGTGAAATGTGAATCAGGCATGCCTCACAGCATAATTTTTATCATCACTGACTAGAATAATCACTGTCATTTAGAAAAATACATGGTACTCTTGACAACTTTGGCAAAGAGTCTTATGAAATAGGATTATGAAAATGACCATTACTAATTATTGTTAAATCACAATTAGCATCAACATCCAGCCGCTGTTTCTAACCACTCGTGGATGCTGCACACGCTTGCGCAGCTTGCCTTGTGCCTTCAGAAGAGTACAGCAATTTTGGTCATCACTGTTGAATGAAGTAAGATCACCTGATGGTAGGGAATGTGAGTGCCAGAGTAGTTTTTTAATTTCATTCTGAAGGACTTTGAAGAGCAAACTTTTTCTTCCTAGTTTGCTTTGAAGAATCTGCACACTACATTTGAATATGAGCAGAATGTGATTATTACCCTCATTGCCTCAATTTTTCATCTGAATTGTGAATTCCCTATGCACTTCTGACCTTGCTGGCCGTAGCTGTTCTTATGTGTTATGGCTATAGAACTCTCACCTCCAAAGTGACAGAACTCACTGTCTTGCAGCTTATATATGTTGTTGTTATATGCCGTTGAGTCGGCCCCGACTCATAGCGACCCCTCCTTGGGTTTCCGAGGCAGTATCACTACGGAAGTAGGATTGCCCAACCCTCCTTCCAAGGAGTGGCTGGTGGGTTTGAACCGCCAGCCTTCTGGTTAGCAGTCAAGTGCTTTAGCCACTATGCTACCAGAGCTTATATATACCATGTGCATTTTCTCATTTGAGCCTCAAATCAACACTGTAAGTGAAGTGAACTAAGAGAGGCTGGTGACTTGCTCATGGCCACACAGCTGAGAGTTGCTCTGTGACTCCAACTTTGGTTTTCTAACTCCAAGCTGGCTCATGTTACACTGAATGTAATAATAGAAAATGGTATACCTCCAACTCCAGAAGTTTGTCCTGTGCATGTAGACAAAGAATGACCTAATTATGGAGTCTTTTGAGTCCTGAAGCGCTTCTATTTGAGGCTCTCTTTTGGTCTGTTTCCAGACAGGATAAAAATGTTTCCACATTTATTTACCAAGACTTTGGTGCACAGATCCCAGGCTCTTCAAAATGCTTCCAAAGTAGTCATTTAAGAAGTTTTCCATTTTAAAATGGGTCTGGATCTAATACTTTACCAATATACTAGCCAATACATTTATAGTGTCCGTTGTTTTTTATTCCCGCTTTTGAAAATGAGAGATTATTCTTGTTGTAAGGAAAGCATGCATTTTAATATTAATTAAGGAAATGAATAATGAGTAGGGAGAAGACCATTTAATACAATATACAAGATTGACATTATATAAATTATTTTTCTTGGGAATTATCAGAAATCCAATAATCTACCAAAGCATTTGTTTTTGTTTTTAGTGCTGAATGTAACCTTCTCATAATAGCTTTCCCTTTCATGGGAAGTATAAGAGTCCCTGGGTGATACAAACAGTAGATACTCAACTACTAGCCGGAAGGTTGGCAGTTCGAAACTACCCAGAGGTACTTTCAAACACAGCTCTGGCAATCTGCTTCCAAAAGGCCACAGCCTTGAAAACCCTATGAAGCAGTTCTGCTCTGCATACATGGAGTCACCATGAGCTGTCACCGACTCAACAGCAACAGGTGAAGTAGAGCTGGATACCTGACCATTTATTTCCTATATATCTATCACTTCTTTATTCTCAACAATTAATATTTGATGAGAGGCCCCTGCAAACATGATGCTATACCATTCCTTTTGAATGACAGAGCAAGGAATTTGTTAATGCTAAGATTGAAAGGTATGCATTATTTTCTTTCCTAATGCCTTTGGACATTGATTTGAATTTGGAATACATGCAGTTTTTCCTATCATGACTTCTTATGACTCTTTTTCACTTTTGCTTCCACAAAAATGTCAATGGACATTGTTTAGTTGAATCAATAATACTAAGTATGAATATGTGTATGGACCATGTTTTTAAACATGATTTTAGGTTAAGCTCTAATGTGACTCCCTCCCCAAACCCTAATGCACCATCTAAATTAAGTTCTGTGGTTTTCATTGGACTTTCCTCTCTTTTTTTTTTTTTTTTTCAAGCTGAATTCACTGACTTGGCTTTTTCTGTCCTCTAAGATATCTGACAGAATATAGTGTTCAATGGATATGTACTTGAAAGGTTTCCATGCAGATTCTCATGAGTAGCTTTATAACAAGCCAGATTTTGAGATACACTTGTAGGATTTCAAAGTTCTTACAGTAAATTCACTCAGACTGCTAACCAGAAAAAAAAAAAAAAAGTAACATAAATATTCTAATAACACATCTCAATTTCTACAGAATAGAGAGGACTTCAATGAGTTATATAAATGTTGTAAATGAAAGAATATCTCTGTGGTTAGATCTAATTCCTAATAGTTGAATATCTTGACCAAAATAGCTTATGCCTTCCTGGAATGTCCTTTTTCCTATCTGGGAGGTGAGTTTTGTAGGTTATGGCCTTCTGGTCAAGTGATCTTTTTCCCAAAGGAATCAAATCAACCTATACTGAATAGCCAGGAACACTCAAATGATCCAGAGAGACTACAGTAATTTCTTCCTGAGAAAGACCTTCATTTTCTGCCTCTTCTTTCTGAATCGGGTTATCCTTGATTCAACGCTTGCGCTTTTAGAAGTTGGCATTTGATTTCACTGTAGCTGGTTATGTGTCCACAGCCTTATCCTCTAAAGAGTGGTGTCATCTGTTGAAATCAGTAGAGGCATAGCCCCTTAGGAAACTCACAATCTGGAATAGAAAGTGCAGAGTGAAAACTGTAACAACTAATTCTTAGGAAGAAGCCATTTCCCCTAATGACAGCACACAAAGGTAGTCTGGGGCGTTCGACCCTGTTCAGCTTGCGTTTCCCTCTTTTAGCAGGTGCATTAGCAATTACTTTAGATACAGTCTATGGACTGCATCATAATTCAGGCACGTTTATAGAGTAATAGATTAGTAATAAAGACTCCTTGAAGGTTTTTCACATGACAGAAAGATACATCTCCTTCTCGAGTGAGAAAATAGTGTTTTCTAATGCTGTGTAATTCAGAAACCAGGATGCAGAATGACCTACTTAGCCATTGTACAGTATGCCATTATGCAGAGAAGGGGCTGTTGTGCTAGCACAAAGCAAGCATGAGAGAGATCACATCAACCTGCTGAATTTATGATTCCATAAAACGAGACTGGCTGCCAGCCTGCTAATAGCACACCTGAGAGTCACCAAGTGCTTTGTTACTGAGATCACACCCTGAAAGGACTTCCTCCATAGACTGTGGGGAGTGGGAGTTGGAGATGGGGAGACCAAAGAAAGTGCCTGCCGGAGAATCATCACTTCCCTGTGATGCTGCTGACCTCCCCAAGGTGTTCACCAAGAAGTTCTGAAGGTGGCCATTTGCTATGGCGAGATTGTGAAAACAGACTTGGGCTCAGTAGTTTTGCAAAGCTGCAAAATCTCCGTTGTTGGATGCTTAAGGATTCTACTTGACACATTCCCTTAGATGGGTGTTTTTAATTTTGAGCCAGTAATTATATGGGGGTTGGTAACATTAATGAAACACAAATGTTTGGAGAGAGAGAAAGTAAGAACAGTAAAAATTCAATCAGGATGTGCCTGTTAGCAGAAAAGATGTGCAAAAAAAATCTAATTACATAAAAATGGACCCAATGCTCGAAGAGTACGCCAGCTTTACTCTACCAAATGAAATGGAAGAGATCTGAATTTTCAGCTTTTCAGCAAACTTTATAAAACAAACTTATCGATTCCCTTTCTGGAAGCACAGACATCTCTGTATTTCTATGATTAAATATGCATCCTCTAGAAATAAAGTTATCATTGATGCCACAGAATTTTAAGTTATCCAAGCATTTTCTCATTTTATTCAAATCCTCTTCAGAAAAAAATATGCCCAATTTAGAAAACTGTGACTCCAGACTGTACTTCAGAGAGTGGACATATTCATAGTCATGTGGGTCTGGTTTGTCAAAAACACAGCTGATTAATTTTGATTAAAGATCAGAGATGCATTAAGTATCTCACCAAAATAATGTCAAATTAATATGAGTGACCAGGGCTAAAATAAAGCCAAGGTATAACCATTCACATAACAACAAAATTGATTGTTTCAAAGGGGGAGCAAAGGTAAAGGAGCATCTTTATTGACTTAGAAAAAGACTTTTCTTCTCAAAACTAAAAATTTGAGATCACAGCTTTAAAATGTAGAACAGTAAAACAATCAAGATTTAGAAAATAGAAGAGAACTTTGGAAAAGAACATATATAAAGAAAAAGGTATGTTGCTGTTGAATTGTAGTTGGAGAAAAGACAC
This sequence comes from Orycteropus afer afer, assembly GCF_000298275.1. Taxonomy (NCBI): domain Eukaryota; kingdom Metazoa; phylum Chordata; class Mammalia; order Tubulidentata; family Orycteropodidae; genus Orycteropus; species Orycteropus afer. The sequence continues at coordinate 4,078,921 of NW_006921824.1, read as the reverse complement.
CAGTCACCATCTCCTATGACTCCAGCTCCCTCCTCAGCAGCTTTGACTCTACTTCATCCCACCCACCTGTGTGCTCTAGCTCCACCTTTCTCCCTGCTCCAAGGCACCCTTTACTGAAGCCATTCATTGATGTTTACCATATGTTGCTTTGTAGAATTATTTGTGTTGAATAGGTAGATACCCTGTCTGCATACCCCACTTGTTAAGCTCTAAAAGATAGAGAAATGTCTCTTGTCCCATATACCCAACTCCTCTTTGCAACCTAGAACTCCAATGACATAATGATGTTGCAATGTTTGTTAATTTAAAGCAGTGTGTGTGCTGCTTCCTTTTTTGATGTTAGAACGCAATACCCATGAGGGGAATAAGTACTAAATTGAGAGTAGCAAGACGAGAGGAAAAAGAGGAGCCTGATATTTGTTTTCAATTCTGAAAATTACTGGGATCATTTTGGATGTATCTTTAAAAAGAATTTATAGAACTTTTAGGAATTAGATCTTTTAGGAATCAGAAAATTCTTTCAGAAATTAGAGATAAAAATAAATGTAGACTTACCATTGGATTAGTATAACAATGTATTTCAGTTGGTTAAAAGTAACCCCAAAATGGTAAAAGATGATGGTATGTTTTGGATTCTCCAGGAAGCACATGGATTCTTTCCTTTGCAGCACTAAGCATTACATTTGAAATGGATTGTAATTTTTTTATTTTTTTTTTGGTGAAGGAGAAAGGAAGGAGTATATCCCAAACATATGGCCCTTCCTTCTTAAGTAGCTATAGGCAGAAGAAATGGACCATGGCTTTCTACTCAATTCAGAAAGAAAAATCCTGTTTGCACCTGCAGTCAAAGAGAATCTATACACTCTCCTGGAGAGTTTGCAAAGATCTGTCTTTGTAAGGACTAGAATGCCAGTTTGAGTTCATGTTTATAATCTTGGCAATTAGTTTACTTGGGCAAATTAGTTTACTTGCTATGCCTCATTTAATACCTCTGTAAATTGAGAATAAAAATAATAATATGAATAGAATGCCTTTTAAGTGCCAGGCATTTTTCTAGATATGGAATGCATAGAGGTGCACAAAGCATATATGTTTTCTGTCCACATGGGGTTTAGAGTCTAGCACCTACCTCATAGAATTGCTGTGAATAGTAAATGCATAGATGCCATCCCATGTAAGGTCTTAGTGAATGTTACCAGTGATGATGGTGATGATGATGTGTTTCACAAATTGTCACTCAAGATCATCTCCTAAAATGTTAATAGGAAGAGAAAGTCAGGATGTAGTCTCAGTATTACTGGGGTCTGCTAATCACTGAGGTTAAGAAAGGAAGGTAAATGTTAGCAAGGTACCAAGGTCTGATATCTCTAGAAGATGGTAACCATGTCTTATGAGTCAGATGTAATGTGTAGTGGCAAGGAATCCCATATGCAGCAATGGAATGTGTTGAGAGTTGCAGAAATGAACAATTCTATATTTGCCCGTCATAATGATGAGGTTTCCCGAAGAGATGCCTACTTTCGTATGTCAACACAAAGCAATACCCATCTCCATCTCCTTCCAGAGCCCACACATTCAACATAACCTCTACTAGGGGTACAAATCTCAACTGCAGTCCCTGACATTTGAGAAAATTACTTGACTAATGAGAAATTTTAAGAGAACAGGCAGGGTTTGTAATGTCAAGTCTAGTTCTTGGCAATTTTAGCTTGTGGATTGAATCTAAATTAATGAACAAACTTTCATGCTCTGTCTTGCCATATGTGCTAAAATTAGTATTAGACAATTTAATGTGGCCTAAAACTTGCATTTTTCTCTATAGGTTATAAACTCATCCTGGATTATGAGTCCAGAGCGAGGCTGGCTATCTGAGTATTCTGCTACCTGATAAAATACTATCCTCATAACCATACCCCTGTGGCTATAGAAACAGAGTTATTATGTAAATGTCTTTCTCTTAATGGGAGACACTCAGGGGAAGCATTGGGCAAAATGGAAAAGAGCTTTTTCAGTCTGTGCTTAGTATTAACCCAGTAGTTTTATAAATTAAGAGCCAAATTCATTCTTTTTTTCAGGATTTCAAAGTCAATTTGAATTATAGTTTTAAAAGTAAATGACAGCTACATTTTGCCTTCATTAAAATTTCAATTTCACCTGTTCTTAATGTTACTGCATCTTTGAAGCTTCCCTTTTTTTTTTTTTTAATACCATTTGCCTCTATTGTGGAAGAAAATACTAAAGAAAGGAGGCCATTGGTATGGAAAGAAAGAGAAATAGCACTTCAACAAGGTTATTCCACTAGTCAAATTTGTCAAAGAAAAGGTGAACCAGTATCTTTCCTTTCCATAATATTCTCTGTGAGGAAAAAGTTGCTCATTTTATTCATGTTTGACATTTCATAGTAAAGGTAAAATTCATTTTTAATAAAAAATATCCCACAAGGTTGTTAATTTAAAAAATACAGGAAAAGAGAACTGTCATTTTAAAAGAGCATCTCATGAATTAGAGAAAGTCTCCAGTCAAAAATACAGCTCAGTGAAGCTCTGTCCAGGATTAGCATCTGGCTGCCAGTGGAAAGCAGCCCTCCCACTGCACCCTGGATGGCACCCATGTCATGTGCCATGAGATGCTTTTGCACCAATAGACTGAAAAATTAGCTCCTTGACCTTGGTACTTGAACCTTATACTTCTTATTTTTGATCCATTGTCTTAGCAAATTGTCAACTCCTTGAAAGGAGAGTTCAGGTTTATATGAAACATGCACTCATAGCATCTAGAGTAGAATTTTGTACTACGTGCATGTTGTTGTTGTTGTTTATGTGCCGTTGAGTCATCTCTGACTCATAGCAACCCCTCCTTGGGTTTCTGAGGCAGTATCTCTATGGAAGTAGATTGCCTAACCTTTCTTCTGAGGAGTGGCTGGTGGGTTTGAACTGCCAACCTTCTGGTAAGCAGTCAAGTGCCTTAGGCACTACACCACCAGCACTCCACTCAAAAATTGTTTGGCAATTGAGTGAATCGCTGAACATGATTATTGCATGGATTTATATTCCTCTCTTGTAAATAACATCTCTTTTACAAAAAGGCCAAAGGGGTTAGTAAAGTTTAACGTGTTAAAGAGAAGATAATATTACAAAAATCTTCTGGGTCATGAGAAAATTGCCATATACATGTTCTGTTTGATGATTTCGTACTTCACTTCCACTTCCTAGAACTAACTTCTAGTTTTGCCCCTACTCCTGCTCCTCATGCTTTATTCTTTACCCTGCTCTTTGGTGCTTAGAAGCACCCACTCCTCATGACCCTATCTGACATTTATCTTATAGGTCACTGTAGGTGTTTGAAGAGTCCAAGAAATAGAATTTCCATGCCCATCCCATATCTGGAACCAATTGAAAGATCAAACTATATTATTATGATAAAGTTGATTGGAGGATGTGGCTTTAGGGCTGTATCAGTTGAATTTTCTAATACTTTAACCTTGAATTAAGCATACTTACTCTTCAGGCACTGGCCTACCTAAGTAACTACAACTCTATTCCATGAAGATTACCCTGTTAATTTACTACTTAGTAGACAGTAGGCCAAAATCCATCATATCTGCAGTCCATATGGCTTCAAAAGGGGAAAGCAAGTTACTAGGCTCAATTTCTTCTTCTAACTTCACCAATCAGTGAGGTCATGCCTTTCCTTGGGGGAGAAAGAAGTAAAAGGATAATGTTCGGAATATTATCCTTGTAGAAATCCCTCCATATTGACACATAAAGAGGGGAGAGTAAATATTCTTCTGTAATGAGTACAGATGGTTACAGTAAACATGAATAACATAATATACAGGAATGGCATAAATGTGCATAAATGGATAATATTTATAACATACACAACATATATATATATATATATATATATATATATATACACACACACACACACATGTATATAAATATGTGTTAACATTTTATAAGCACTTATATACATAAATATAACACGTGTATATATACACATATCATTTGGTGTAAATAAGTGTACACAGTATATCACATACGTATATTTACATTTTAAAAGAGTACTCAATCTTTAGTGGTAGAATTCCAGGCAAAGTGATTATGTCTAGAAGGGTTTCAGGCAACTTGGAGGAGATGTCTTGGGACCAGGAACATCTTTTGTAATGATGATTAGATCAGATGATAGAGAAAAGTGAGGATTGTGGATTACTTACACATGAGATGCTTGTCAAGTTGAAGATTTTGGGGCCCCAGCAGCGGTAGTAAATTATAGTTACCAGATGTGGGGGTAGGGGTAAAGATTCTCAACAAGTAACTCATGTGCACAAGGATGGGAGACCATTGCCAAAGAGGGCAGCCCTTAAGATAATTCAGAAGTTTATGATCAGCTCTTGTCCTTCTCCACTAGGAGGAGATGGAGAAAATGACTCAGCTACAAGGTGAGTCACTCATATTATGAATGAATATCTTCTTACAATGAGGGTGACCAGGGCAATGACTGCTATGTACAAGAATTGGTGTAACTGTGCAACATTTCCGACCCAGAGATTCCTGACATTTACTTACAAGCTGTGATGTGTGGTCCATAAGGGAAGCAGGGTACCTACTATTACACAATCAACCTGCCTTCTTCTTCTGGCTGTCTGTGATGAACACTCTAGTCCCTTACCAATCTCGCCATACAGCCTTAATCCTAAGCCTCTTTCTGGCTCTTGGCCTCTGACCAAAGTCCTTCTTTAAATGGAAATGAATGGAACATATATGCTTTGTTCTTTTTTTTTTTTTTCATCCACAAACACTTTTGAAAATGTTATGCCATATATTTTTTTATAGATATTAAACTTATACTTGCTTAGAGAATTGGTGAATTGGTGCTTTTGAACACTATAAAATGTTCAGAACTCTGAGGAAACACTAACAAAGCCAGTACTGACTTGGAAAGTCAGACTCAACGTGGATTTAGTTTAAGGCCGCCTTTTCTGGAGGGTAACTTGCTCTAAGTGTGAGGACAGCATGCGATTCTTTAGAAGTGATGTGGCTGCCGCTCTGTCTGAGGCAACACAGGCTTGAAGATGGGAGGATGGATGACTTTTTGAGGCTCTCCACTCATGAGCTTGTGATCTACACAGGCAAACTGAGAAACCAGCCACTGAATTGTTTTGCCACACAAGGTAACTCTTGTGCATTAAAAGCTGGGAGACTTGATCTTTACTCTTGCTGGTAATTCGTGCAATGTCAATGTCCTGCAGGGAAGGAAGTGGTAAAGAACTCTCTCTGCTAGAATCCAGGTCAAAACAAAATGCAGAGGGCAGAGTCTGAATGGAAGAAGTCCTCTGATATTTCCTTAGAATGATGTACCCTTTACAATCTCCCTGGTTACTTTTCCTACTTCATTCCTCTTCTCTTCACTCCTTGTCCTTCCCAACAGTCTTTTGGATGAGAAAGTATTCTAAAATACTGATGTTTTACTTGATTTTCTTTTTTTAAGGTTTATGATTCTGAAGCCCTAGGTAATAGGCATGTTATTGTTAGGAAGGAAGGTTGGGCAATCCGCTTCTGTAGTGATGCTGCCTCGGAAACCCAAGGAGGGGTCGCTATGAGTCAGGTTCGACTCGATGGCATATAACAACAACAACCATCAAGTTGGTGCTGAATCACAGTGACATGATGTGACAGAGCAGAACTGTGCCATAGGGTTTGCTTGGCTGTAATCTTTGTGGAAACAAAGATTCTTCCAGGTCTCTCTCCTGCAGAGCTGCTAGATGGGTTTGAGTCGTTAACCTTGATCATTTCACCACCATGGGATATGGTGTAGGAAAAAAGGTTCCTGGTTTTCACCATTTCAGATCACAGGAGGTTTTCCCAGAGGTCTCTGAATGATTGGCTTGGGGAATAACCAATCATGATTTCTGAGCTGAGTCAAAAGTTTGGTTCCAGAAGCTAAGAGACTCAGACTTCTTTTGGTTTTCTACTTGTTTCAGAATATATAAACTTCCTTTGTGTTACCTTTCCTTTCCCAAAGTCAAGTTATGAAAGTTCTTTTTGTCATTGTTTAATATCCCAGGCCATCATAGAGATTCAGTTATTTCTTCTTAGTTGATGTGATGTCAGATAATTCATTGGGAAATATTTTGGGTCTATTTGTGCTATTGAGGAAATAACTGATTTTCTAGGAATTGGAAAATTTATATTTTAACCATAATCATGCTTCTTCTTACAATTTGATCATCTTTAAAATTGTGATAGTTGCAATACCTGATACTCCCATTACTCTTAACATTTAGAAATCTATTTCAAATAAAATATGAATATTTGGGGGACATATCACTATCTTCATTTTGTAAATGAGAATACCAAGGCCCAGAGGAGCTAAGTAACTTCCAAACATATTTCAATATTAAGTGGCAGTATAACAACCCTGGAACCAAAATTCCAAGTTTTCAGAGTCTAAGGTCAGTAAGTTTTGTTTTATATCAATCCATCCTACAGAGCTCAAGGAATTCTTGGGAGAAGTAAATAAGGTGTAGTAGAAAAGGTTTTTTAATGGTTGATTAAAAAACAGGTATGATAGTTATACAAATGTAATTTAATATTAAGCAAGATTGTCTTATGCTAATGAAACTCTTCAATAATTTTCTAATTATTTTTTTGAGGTTATAACATTCCAAAGCCTTAGAAAACCAAAAAACTAAACTCACTATGGTCGAGTTGATTCTGACTCATAGTGATCCCCGTTGGGTTTCCAAGGCTATAAATCGTTACAGAAACAGACTGTCTCATTTTTCTTCTGTGGAGTAGCTGATGGGTTTGAACCAGTGAGCTTTTGGTCTGCAGCCAAATGGTCTGCACCGCCAGAGCTCCTTAATATCTATAGGGAATAGATAAAATGGAGGAAAAACTTTCTTTTGTGGTAAGAAAATTTAACTTTGTTCTTTGCTATCTGTAAGGATGCTTCTGTGTTAATTAGCTGTTCCAAACCTGCAGAGGAGCTCTGGTAGCATAGTGGCTAAGGCACTTGACTGCTAATCAGAAGGCTGGCAGTTCAAATCCATGAGCCACTCCTCGGAAGGAAGATGGGGCAATCTACTTCCGTAGTGATACTGCCTCGGAAACCCAAGGAGGGGTCGCTATGAGTCGGGTCCGACTCGACGGCAAACAACAACAAACCTGCAGAGGCTGTAGCTCAGCTTTTGTAATGGTTGTAGCCTATACTGACACTTCCTAACTACACTTGGTACTATAAAAACCAGTTTTCCCTTCCTTGTTAAGAGAGCTTTTCCTTTCAAAACCTTTTACAATCAGCAAACAATTACTTTCACAGCTGTGCTCAGGAGAAACATTAGCCTTTGTTGAAATAAATAAAGCCTGCAAAGGCTTACCCTGGAGTCCCCAGATGTACAATTAACCCCTTTGACTGCTAACCAAAGGTTAGAATTCAAATCTACCCACAGACACTTTGGAAGAAAGTCCTGGTGATCTACTTTCCAAAACAATTAGCAATTGAAAACCTTATGGAGTACAGTACAACTCTGATACACATGGGTTCTCCTTGAGTCAGAATCCACTCAACAGCAACTGGCTTTTTCCTTGCTCACCTTGATGCACCCCTACAGCTACCCATGTGAAGAAACAGCTTCTTATCAATGAAGTCCTGTCATTCAAACTTCTGCCTTTGGGAATTGAATTTGACCTCAGTTTTCTCTGACGACAACATTTTCATGTATACTGCCTTTTCTTCCTGATTGGCAATGAAACAAGCTCCTCGTTACATCTGACTACTCTGTAGGATGACTCTGTAGCTCTCAAGATACTAGTTAAGATGTGAATTTCATGTATACCATATCTTGTTGTTAGATGTCGTCGAGTCATCTCTGACTCATAGCGACCCTATGTACAACAGAAGCAAACACTGCCTGGTCCTGTGCCAGCCTCACAATTCTTGCTATATCTGAGCCCATCATTGCAGCCACTGTGCCAATCCATCTTGTTGAGGCTGTTCCCCTTTGTCATTGACCCTCCACTTTTCCAAGCATTATATTCTTCTCCTGGGAATGGTCCCTTCTGACAACATGACCAAAGTAGTTGAAACAAAGTCTGGCCATTCTCGCTTCCAAGGAGCATTCCAGCTGCACTTCTTCCTGGACAGATTTGTTCATTCTTTTGGCAGTCCATGGTAGTTTCAGTATTCTTCGCCAACACCACAACTCAAAAGTTTCAATCTTCTTTGGTCTTCCTTTTTCATTGTCCAGGTCTCACATGTATATGAGGTTATTGAAAATACCATGGCTTGGGTCAGGTGCACCTTAGTCTTCAAGGAGACATCTCTGCTCTTCAGCACCCCAAAGAGATCCTTTAGAGCAGATTTGACTAATACAATACATCATCTGATGTCTTGACTGCTGTTTCCATTGGTGTTGATAGTGGGACCAAGTAATATAAAATCTTTGACAACTTCAGTGTTTCCTCCATTTATCATGATGCTGTTTATTGGACCAGTTGTAAGGATTTTTGTTTTCTTTATGTTGAGGTGTAACCCATACTGCAGACTGTAGTCTTTAATCTTCATCAGTACATGCTTCAAGTCATCCTCACTTTCAGCAAGCAAAATTGTGTCATCTGCACATCACAGGTTGTTAATAAGTCTTCCTTCAATCCTGATGCCATGTTCTTCTTCATATAATACAGCTTCTTGGATTATTTGCTCAGCATACAGATTGAGTAAGTATGGTGAAAGGATACAACCCTGACACAGTCCCTTCCTGATTTTAAACCATGCAGTAACCCCTTGTTCTGTTTGAATGACAGCCTCCTGGACTATGTACAGGTTTTTCATGACCACAATTAAGTGTTCTGAAATTTCCATTTTTCTCAATGTTGTCAGTAATTTGTTATGATCTGCATAATTGAATGCTTTTGCATAGTGAATAAAAAACACAAGTAAACATTTTTCTAGTATTCTTTGCTTTCAGCCAAGATTCATCTGACATCAGCTCTGATATCCCTCATTCCACATCATCTTCTGAATCCAGCTTGCTTTTTTGGGAAGTTCTTTGTCAATATACTGCAGTAACTGTTTTTGAATTATCTTCAACAAGATTTTACTTGCATGTGATATTAATGATATTGTTTGATAATTTCCACGGTCTGTGGGATCACTTTTCTTTAGAATGGGTACAAATATAGATCTTTTCCAGAGAGTTGGCCAGGTAGCTGTCTTCCAAATTTCTTGAGTGAGTGCCTCCAGCATGGCATCCATTTGTTGAAACATCTCAGTCGGTATTCTGTCAATTCCTGGAGCCTTGTTTTTTTACTAATTCCTTTAGTGCAGCTTCTACTTCTTCCTTTAATACCATCAGTTCTTGATCATATGCCACTTCCTGAAATGGGTGAACATCAATCAGTTCTTTTTGGTACAGTGATTCTGTGTATTCCTTCCATTTTTTTTTTTTTTTTACCTTAGTTTCCTGCATCATTCAGTATTTTGCATAGAATATTTAATGTTGCAACTTGAGGCTTGATTTTTTTTTCTTCAGTTCTTTTAGCTTGAGAAATGCTGAGTGTTCTTACCTTTTGATTTTCTAACTCCAGGTTTTTGCACATTTC
>NW_006921824.1:4062268-4068818 GCF_000298275.1 Orycteropus afer afer | reverse complement strand
GCCTCTTGCCACAGATGTAGTCAATCTGATTCCTGTGTACTCCATCTGCTGAATTCCATGTGCATAACCACCATCTGTGCTGTTGAAAAGTATTTGCCATGAATAAGTCATTGGTATTGCAAAATTGTATCATGCAATCTCCAGTGTTATTTCTATCACCAAGGCCATATTTTCCAACTACCAGTGATTCTTCTTGGTTTTACATTCCAATCACCAGTGATAATCAACACATCTTGATTGCAAGTTTGGTCAATTTCAGACTGCAGAAATTGGTAAAAATCTTCAATTTCCTCATCTTTGGCTTTGGTGGTTGTGAAAATTTGAATAATAGTAGTATTAACTGATCTTTCTTGTAGGCATATGGATATTATCCTATCATTGACAGCATTGACAGAGCAGGATAGATCTTGAAACATTCTTTGTGATGATGAATGCCATGCCATTCCTCTTCAGTTTGTCACTCCATAGTAAATCATATGGTTGTCTGATTCAAAATGGCCAAAACCAGTCCATTTCAGCTCACCAATACCTAGGATATCAATTTTTATGCATTCTATTTCATTATTGACAACTTCCAATTTTCCTAGATTCATACTTTGTACATTCTTTGCTCCAATTATTAATGGATGTTTGCAGCTATTTCTTCTCATTTTGAGTCATGCCACATTAGCAAATGGGGGTCTTGAAAACTTTACTCTATCCACATCATTAAGGTCAGCTCTACTCTGAGGAGGCAGCTCTTCCCCAGTCATATTATGAGAGCCTTCCAACCTGATGGCGTTGTCTTCCGCTACTATATTGGACAGTGTTTCAGGGCTATTCGTAAAGCTTTCCAGTAATATACCAGACAGTCTTTCACTGCTATTCTTAAGATTTTCACTGCCAATTCTTTGAGAAATGGATGGCCTCTTCCTTCTTCCAAGTCTGTCTTAGGAAGCGCTGTTGAAACCTGTCCACCATCTGTCATCGTGCTGGCATTTGATATACTGGTGGCATAGCCTCCAGCCTCACAGCAACATGCAAGCCATCACAGTATAGCCTATATTATAAGTAAGACTATCTCAAGTATGCAGCTCTGGTAGCGTAGTGCCTAAGGCACTTGACTGCTAACCAGAAGGCTGGCGGTTCAAACCCACCAGCCACTCCTCGGAAGAAAGGTTGGGCATTCCTACTTCTGCAGTGATACTGCCTCAGAAACCCAAGGAGGGGTCACTATGAGTCGGGGCCGACTCGATGGCAAATAACAACAACAACAAAATCTCAAGTATACCTTCCACATTTGGTGAAAATTAGACTTGTTATTTTTGTATGATCTGGTGGCAGATACACATATAACAACTTAATTTTGTTTATATAGACATAGAAAAATTATCATCAAAGATTTTCTAAGCTCATATTAGGTACGTAATACTTTGGCTATCATGCAGTTACACATTGGAATATAGAGGTTCCTAATATTAATGCCTTAAATACATGAATTTGTTGCTGTTAGGTGCCATTGCATCAGTTCTAACTCATGGTCACTCTAAGTACCACTGATTGAAACAGTATCTGGTCCTGTGCCATCATCACAATCATTCCTGTATCTGAGCTGATTGTTGTAGCCACTGTGTCAATCCATCTAATGGGGGATATTCCTCTTTTTCACTGACTCTCTCCTTTTCCTAGAATGATGGCATTCTCCATAGATTCATCCCTCCTGATAACACGTCCAAACTGTGTGAGATGAGGTCTCAACATCCCTGATTCTCAGAGGCATTCTGGCTGTACTTCTTCCAAGACAGATTTGTTCATTCTTCTGGCAGTCCATGGTATATTAAATATTCTTCACCAACACCATAATTCAAAGACATCCATTCTTCTTTGTTCTTCCTTATTCATTGTCAGGCTTTTGCATGTATATGAGGCAATTGAATATACCATGGCTTAGGTCAGACATACTTTAATCCTCAAAGTGACATCGTTGCTTGTTAACACTTTAAAGAGGTCTTTTGCAGCAGATTTGGGCAGCACAATATGTTGTTTGATTTCTTGACTCCTGTTTCCATGGATGTTGATTATGGAGCCATGCAAAATGAAATCCATGACATCTTTGGTATTTGCTCTGTTTTTCATGATGTTACTTATTGGTCCAGAGACATGAGTACCCACACTCAATCAAAAAATGTGTATGTTAAGTTTTGTATTGAGTGCCTAATATGTGACAAAAGTTGAGGTGGAATGAAAAATAACAAAGTGGGGAAAAGTCTCCTTTTCAGCATCACTTTTATTCTGGGAAATGACACTACCCAGATTGGGAATAAGTGGGTATGCTAAATATACAAAGATACAGTATGCTAAATGTAGACAACATAGTGAATATGGGTGGCAATGGCCCATTCTACCCTCAGCAATGTGGCCCAGCTGGAGGTTTACATATAGTGGTAAATCTATATAATGTGTGTATGTATGTGTATGTGTGTGTATTTAACCGTTATTGTGGTGTGGTGAAAGTTTACAGACAAAATTCATTTTCCATACAGCAGCTCATACACTTTGTCTCATGACATTGACTTCAATTTCCCACAATGCAACATCTCCCCTCCCACTTCCTCTCCATAGTTACCTCTTCCCTGTGTCCTTCCCTCCCATGTACTCCTACCTCCTGAGCTGTCTTGCTGTACACACAGCCCTTCTTTCTCCCATGATTCATCTTTCCAAGGAGTGTATCTAGCTAATGTAAATATTCAGCTCATATGCCTGCCTTTTGTTTGCTGGTAGCCACAGGAGCGGGTTCAATTCCAGACCTGAAGAGCAGCTAGGCATCATAGTCTCAGTGGTTCCATCAGGCTCCATCAGACCAGCAAATCTGGTCCTTTTTTTTTTTTAAATGATTCTGAGCTTTGTTTCACACATTCTATCCAGGATCTCCTACATAGATCCGCCTCCAAATGGTTGACAGTGATAGCTGGGTACCATTTAGATCTTCTGGTCTCCTATTCATATAGGCTGAAGATTGCATAATATACCAGTCCCTTGGACTAATTGTTTCCATTCATCTTTGCTTTTCTTCATTCTTCTTTGCTCTGGACAAGGAGAGACTCATCATTGCATCTAGATGGCTGATTGCAAGCTTTAAGATCCCTGTCACTACTTGCCAAAGTAGGATGTGCAACAATGTTTTTATATAGTACATAATGCCAGTTGAGCTTGATGTCCCTATGACTGTGGTCCTGAGCTCACAGGTACAACCTACTCCCTCTGGGTTCCTGGCTGTGGCCAAGAAGTGACTACAATGTTGTCCCTTGTCAGCTCTACTATAAACCTAGGAGTTCTTACAGAACATAGAAATACACTTGTAGGAACATCATCTGCCAACCCTATATATGGTCTTGGGCACAGTCCCCCCCATATAGACATACCTAATAGTCCACCCATCTATCCACCCATAGATCAATGTTTGCCTTCACTGACCCCACAGTACTGTATGGGCAAAAGGATTCATCTTTGTTGTCTATACCCCCGATGTGCCTCTCTATGTCTTCCTCTTCCTCAATGCTACCGTGTTGATCACTCATATTTGGTACATTGCCCTTCTCTTCACCCAAATTAACACTTGTGTCTACCTATCTAACAGTACTTCCCTCCCTTCCCTCCCACCCCTGGTAACCAATAAAGAAAATTTCCTTCCATATATAAACCTTTTCTTGACTTTTTACAATAATGGACTAATACAATATTTGTCAGTCTGTGATTGACTTATTTCACTCAGCATAATGTCCTCTAGGTTCATCCATTTTAGTGTTTTGAAGATTCAATGTTATTTTTTAGGGATGCATAGTATTCCATTGTATGTATGTACCATAATTTGGTTATCCATTCTTCTGTTGATGGTCACCTAGGTTGTTTCCATCTTTTTTCTATTGTAAATAATGTTGTGATGAACATAGGTGTGCATATATCTGTTCTTGTCCTGGCCCTTACTTCTTTAGGGTATATACCTAGTAATGGATTGGCTGGGTCAAATGGTATTTCTAATTCCAACTTTTTAAGGAATAGCTATACTACTTTTCACAGTGGTTGTATCATTTTACAGTCCCATCAGCAATGTATGAGGGTCCCAATCTCTCCACATCCTCACTAGCATTTGTTATTTTCTTGTTGAACTTTGCTGCTAGCTCTGGGGCAAGATGGTATCTCATTGTTTTGATTTGCATCTCTCTCTTAGGCGCTCTGGTAACATAGTGCCTAAGGCACTTGACTGCTAACCAGAAGGCTGGCGGTTCAAACCCACCAGCCACTCCTCAGAAGGAAGATGGGGCAATCTACTTCGGTAGTGATACTGCCTTGGAAACCCAAGGAGGGGTCGCTATGAGTCGGGTCCGACTCGATGGCACATAACAACAACAACGACAACAACAATGCCTAAGGATCATGAGCATTTCTTTGTATGTTTATTGGCTGCCTTAATATTCTCTTTGGTAAAATGTCTATTCATGTCTTCTGCTCATTTTTTAATTGGATTATTTGTCTTTTTGTTGTTGAGGTGTTAGAATTTTCTCTAAATTCTAGAGATAAGTCCCTTGTGAGATATATCATTGCCTAATATTTTTTCCCAATCTGTAGGTTCTCTTTTGATTCTTTTGGAGAAGTCTTTGGAAGCACATAACAATTTGATTTTGAGAAGGTCCCATTCATCTAGTTTCTCTTCTGCTGTTGTGCATTTTAAGTTATGATTGAAAGTCTATTTATGCCATAATATTAAGGTCTCTAACTTTGCCCCTAGTTTTTCCTTGAGGAACTTTATAGTTTTAGGTTCCACATTTAAGTCTTTGATCCATCTGGAGTTAGTTTTTTTTGCATGGTGTGAGGTACAGATCTTGTTTCATTTTCTACAAATGGATATCCAGTTTTGCCAGCACCATTTGTTAAATAGATAATCTCTTCTCTATTTAATAGATTTTGGCCCTTTGTCAAAGATCAGCTGACCATAGGTCAATGGATCTAGTTCTGGGTTCTCACTTCTATTCCATTGGTCTATGTGTCTGTCGTTGTACCAATACCATGCAGTTTTGACTACTGTGGCTATATAGTAGGTTTTAAGATCCAGGAGTGTGAGACATCCTTCTTTGTTCTTCTTCAGTAGTGCTTTGCTTATGCAGAGTCTCTTTCCTTTCCATATAAAGTTAGTGATTGTTTTTTTTCATATCCTTAAAGAATGTTCATGGGATCTGAATTGGGATTGCATTGAATGTATAGATTGCTTTGGGTAGTACTGACATTTTCACAATGTTCAATCTTCCAATCCACAAGCATGATATATTCTTCCATTTATGTATGTTTCTTATGGTTTCTTGAAGTAGTCTTTTGTAGTTTTCTTTGTACAGGTCTTTTGTGTCCCTGGGAAGATTTATTCCCAAATATATATTTTGGTAGGTATTGCAAATGGTATTGGTTTCCTTATTTCTTTTTCAGCAATTTCTTTGCTGGTATAGAGGAATTCAACTGCTTTTTGGTTGTTGATCTTGTATCCTGCCACTATGCTAAATGTCTCAATTAATTCCATTAGATTTTTGACTGAGTCTTTTGGGTTTTCTAGGTATAGGATCATATCATCAGCAAATAGGGATAGTTTGCCTTCTTCCTTAATGGTCAGTATATATTTTGATATAGACTTCTAACCTTTATCCTGAGATAGATTCTCAAATTCTGTAATGGAGAATCTTAGAGTGTTTTAAAGTGGTGGTTTTCATTCTTGGATGCATTTAGGATCACCTGGGAGCTTAAAAAATATGATGGCCTCACCCCCAGATATTTTAATTTAAATTGGTTTGTGAACAGGTATAGATATCTTTTTGTTTATTTATTTGTTTTATTTTAATATACCCTTAGTGATTATAATATGAAGGCAGGGTAAAAAACACTATTCCAGGTCAGTTATTCTAAAACTAGTTATATGAATCACTGAGGCAGGGGGGTGGGTATTAGTTGAAATTTAGATTCCTGGGCCTGTCCCCAAAGACTCTGATTTGGTAGTTCTGAAATGGGACCCAGGAATCACCCCTAAGTTATTATGATTTGGATGCTCCTTGGAACACACTTTAAGAAACACCACCTGTGAGCTTCAAAGGTTTGTAATCTGATTGGCTATCTTATAGAAACAAGATTAGATGTGGTAATCTACTAATATTTAGTATCTAAGGTCACCATTCTCAGACAGCAGTTGTTGTCATCAAGTTGATTCCAACTCATGGTGACCAAAGAATTCTTACTTCACTTTTCTCGTTTCTTGCCTTTCTCTCTTATCCATAAAATTAGATGCCTGCAGTGAAAGAGAAAACATCATTGAACATAAACTCAGTTTATAAAACCTTTTAAAACTAAAAAAAAAAAAAAAAAAAACTTCACTGCCATTGAGTCGATTCTTACTTATAGTGACCCCCTTTGGGTTTGCAAGGCAGTAAATGTTTATAGAAGTAGATTGCCCAGTTTTCCTTCAATGAAGTAGCTGGCGAGTTTGAACCACCAACCTTCTGGTTTGCAGTCAAATGCCTTAGGTACTATATCACCA
>NW_006921824.1:4059737-4060808 GCF_000298275.1 Orycteropus afer afer | reverse complement strand
TTTTCCTTCTATATCCAAAGCAATCGAGAATCTTAGTAAAGTTCTTAAGGAATAGGTGTAGGTCCTCTTCATCTATCAGTCCACTTGCTTTGCTGGAAAAACACTATCATGAGCCTTCTTCAAACAGCAGTCAATGTGGTTTAAGATCATAATGCTTGGCCTTAGAAATTTTAGAAGGATTTTTTTTTCTTTTAATATTTATCAAGATTGTCTTCTTTTTTTCATACTCAGAAAAAAAGGCTTCTGTTTAAGTGACTTCTAGTTAAAAATAAGACATGTCTGGAAATTAGCAGATTAAGTTAAGTAAGTAATGGAAGCCAGATATGAGACTACTAAAGGCTTCCCATGAGTCCTTTGTTTTAAATTGCTGCACAGAGCTAATCAGTTTGTATTATTCTAAAGAGACAAGGGAGAAAGCGTTATATGTTCATGGATATTAATTCCATCCTTACTAAGTATTATCCAAAAGTGATTCCTTGACCCTAAGCAATCAGATGTACAATGTAGAGTTGAATAAACTTTATTTCTATCTCCACATTAAGTATCTTTATTTCATGCAGAGCTTGTAAAAAATATATATGAATGGCAAGATAAACTTAATGAAAAACAAACAAGGGAAGGAAATCACAATGAAGTCGAAACATAGGGATGTTCTCTTTTTCTGGTTGCATCTCTTAAATGTCATGGTTTTCTCTGAACTATCTTCACAGGCCAAGAAGACTTTTTCAGAATAAGGTGAAAGCAAGGGGCAAGGCTAGGTATAATGGTAGAAAAGCATCAGATGGGAGACAAAATGAGATGGGAGGCTGGTGAACAAGAGAGGAGTAATAGATTAAATAGTAGCTAGACACCTCTGTCTGACAATAGGCTTCTGAGATTAAATAAGACAAATACACTCAGATACATATGCACTCACAGCGAGGTTGGGCAAGGGAAAGATGGAGCCCAATGACAAGAAATGTATTGTTCTATACTCAAATATAGGAGCTCTGGTAGCATAGTGCCTAAGGCACTTGACTGCTAACCAGAAGACTGGTGGTTCAAACCCACCAGCCACTCCTTGGAAGGAAG
>NW_006921824.1:4055599-4058512 GCF_000298275.1 Orycteropus afer afer | reverse complement strand
GACCCCTCCTTCAGTTTCCAAGGCAGTATCACTATGGAAGTAGATTGCCCAACCTTCCTTCCTAGGAGTGATGACCTCTAAATATCTACACTCTTCTTTCATGCTTGCTGGCAGCTAAAGTCACCACACACCATTCTAAGTTCTTCTTTAATCTTTTAACCATTCCTTCCTCAAATTTCTCTTTCTGCTTAGCATGCCCTTATACCCATAACCTTCCCCCTTCTCTACCTATTGAAGTCCTTTAAGACCCATCTAAAATAGCACTGTCTTTAAGACTTCTATAGCGCCTCTCATCTTTCCTTCCTCCATAATCCCACATTACTTTTGTGCATTCCTTTTATTTAAAGGCCTATCATTGCCTGATTTGCACTGAGGTTCTGTATGACTGTATCTTAACTAGATTGCAGCCTGCTCTAGGAGAGAGATCATATTTTATTCATCATTGCACCTTACATGAGGCACAGTACCTGATCCTTAAAGGTACTTTAAAATTGCTTCCTGTTTAACTGTTTCATGAAGGTTAACTGGTGCTACAGGTCCTAAATGCAATTGTAGGATTTGATAAACTGAGGGAAATGAATGCAACCTATACATTGTCCATGAAATATATTAGTGGAAATCATAGTGAACAAAGTAAATTAAACTGTAGTTGTGATATTTTTATATATTTTCTGTTTTTTATTCAGTGCCACACTTTCAGGCAATAATGTGGAGTCTCATTCACTCATAATGAGCTCTTTGTAGCACCAAGAAAGTTTAAATGCTATGCACTCTTGTAAGTATTTTGCTATATGAGCTAGTATCTTCAGTTACTCTTAGAAAGTAATAGCTGTTAATAATGAACATTGCATTTTGCAGCTAGTGTTTATACTATCTTTAAAGGGTTCTTGAGAAGGATTCCTTTTCCTCTTTTTCAAAACCTATTTTTAGAAAGTTTGACTTCTGAGCAATTAAGAATGTCATCTTTCATTACTAAGCTCTTAACTTACAGAATCATTCTCATTGTATAAAACTCTGAATAGATTTATTTAATAACAACTCACTATAGTCAAGTTGAATCCTACTCATAGTGACCCCTCCTTGGGTTTCTGAGACATATCTCTACAGAAGTAGACTGCCTAATCTTCCTTCCAAGGAGTGGCTGGTGGGTTTGAACCTCCAGCCTTCTGGTTAGCAGTCAAATGCCTTAGGCACTATGCCACTGGAACTCCCTTAGCTCATGTTTATATAACACTGTCCAGATCACAAAGCACTTTTATATGCATCATCAGGTTAATCCTCAATCTAACATTGTGAGGGAGGCAAAATGGATTTTGTTCCCCCTATTTTAATAGATAAATAAACAGACTTAGGAGCTTAGGAGCTTCTTATCCAAGACCACTTACTCCAAGCCACTTACACCTGGTAATTGATTGAGTTGGGTATACAGCTTGGGTATTCTGACTGAAATGACAATATTCATTCTACTGTTTTGTGCTGATTCTAAGGTACAAGAGATAATCTATGAACTCAACAGACATGTCTTATGTATTTTTTTTATGTGACAGATTCTATAAATTCTAGACATTCAGGGTAGAATAGTAAACAGAACAAACAAAAATCAAATCCTATTAAAACTGTGTTAAAAAAAAAAAGGAAAAGAAAAGATTAAAACCATGTTGGGTGTTACAACGAATAAAATAAGCACATAAATGAATAAAATCATTAAAGAAATATATAGTATATTAGATGGTGATGGTGATTAGATTGTGTTATAAATTGAGTTATGCCCCCTGAAAATATGTGTTGTAAATCCCAACATCTATGCATGTGGCTATAATCCCATTTAGAAATGAGTTGTCTTTGTTATGTTCGTGAGGCAGGATTAGTGTAGGGTTATTTTGAGTCAATCTCTTTCAAAATATAAATGAGATTTAAAAAGCAGCAGCAGAGGAGAGATGTGGTAAGATAGATGTCAGAACACATGGAGATCTCCGAGGAACCAGGAAGCTGAAGCTGAGAAGACAAGGGGCTTCCTCCAGAGCCCACAGAGAACCAGTGCTCTGAACTCAGAATTCTTGTACCCTAAATTGTGAGAAAATGAATTTCTGTTTGCGGAAGCCATCTACTTGTGGTGTTCCTGTCATAGCAGCAGCACTAGATAACGGACAGATAGTGATGAGTATTATAAAGTAGAATGAAATAAGGAAGGCAGATGGAACATATACAGAGGATTGCAATTATATGGAGAGTGTATATAGGTCTAGTTAGTTGAGTGAGAATATAAGGTATATAGGAAAGCCAATGACTGAAGACTAGAAGAGTTGTGGAATGACATCAAGGACATCGTATGTGAAGAAAGTAACCAGAAAAACCAAACTCACTGTAATTAAGTCAGTTCCAACTCATAGTGACCCCCATTGGTTCTCCACGGCTGTAAATCTTTATGGAGTAGATTGTATCATCTTCCACCCACACTAAGCAGCTGGTGAATTTGAATCCCTTATCTTTTGTTTAGCAGACCAATGCCTTAAACAAACACCACCAGAGCTCCTGAAGAAAGCAGATAGTCATTAAAAAGACAAGAAAGGAAGGAAAGTCAAAAGGGATGTCAGAAAAGATGCTGAAACTTGCTCTTGAATGGAGAGTAGTTAAAGCCAATGGAAGAAATGATGACGTTTAAAGAACTGAAGATTTCAAAGGGCAGCTCAAAAATACCAAGTAAAGTATTATAATGAAATGTACGAACACCTGGACTAGAAAATCAAAAGCGAAGAACACACTCAGCATTTCTCAAGCCAAAAGAACTAGGAGCTCTGGTAGCATAGTGCCTAAGGCACTTGACTGCTAACTAAAGGCTGATGGTTCAAATCCACCAGCCACTCCTCAGAAGGAAGGTTGGGCAATCTACTTCCGTAGTGATACTGCCTCGGC
>NW_006921824.1:4051750-4054989 GCF_000298275.1 Orycteropus afer afer | reverse complement strand
CCTGAGTGGATTCCAACTCATAGTGACACCTCTTTGAGTTGCCAAGGCAGTATCTCTATGGAAGTAGATTGCCCAGTCTTCCTTCTGAGGAGTAGCTGGAGGGTGTAAACCACCAGGCTTCTGGTTAGGAGTCAGATGCCTTAGGCACTATGCCACCAAAGCTCCTAAAGCCGTTTGCTATTAATAACACATAAAGCACAGACATGATAGTTCTAGCTGATGACACTGAGGATATAGGTAATGATCAGGACAGGACGAAGCCCCTTTTCTGCTTGAAAAATCTTAGAGTTAATACAGGGTCTTTAGCAGGGAATGACATGGCCAGAGTTTCACTTTAGAAATTTTTCTCGGATAGAAGGGTGAAGGACAGTTTTTAGTGAATTAAGATAGAAGCTGATATTATGGAAAGTGAAGAGAGAAATTCCTAGAAAACTTAGACTTTTGATTAAATATATGGAGCCGTTAGCCAAGATAAATATAGAAGTAGGAGCAGTTCCGATATGGGGCACATAGTCTGGGGATAATGATCTTAGTATAGTATTGGCCATGCCAAGTTTAAATTGTCATAATATACAGCTGGTTGTATCTAACAGATTTGGAGATCTAGATTTGGACTATGCTAATTGTGGTTGAAGTCTTATGAGTGGAGGACTTCACTTGGAAACATCATATAATGTTACAAAAGCATTGATTCAAGGACAGAACTGTGAGGATCACTAATATTTGAAGGAATGATATTAAGGAGCATCCATGAATGAGATATAAAGGAAGAAAAAAGGTGTCATGGAGCTCAAGGGAGTAGATTTATTAGAAGAATGGAGTTGTCAGCAGTGTCAAATGCAGCAAAAATACCTATTAAAGTATGGGCTCAAGAGTGCTCACTGGATTTGCCTGTGTGGAAACGATTAGTAATTAGAGAGACCAAGTGAGCACCTTAGAGCACTGAATCAAGAAAGCTACCTGATAGGAGCTGGGACCTTCTGTTAAGGAATTAAGGCAAGACACGTTACAAGGAGGAGCTTGGGTAATAAAGATTGTGGTTCTCACTCTCTCTTTCCTCCTTTATATATCCTTTTGTTGTTGTTGTTGTTAGGTGTCATCAAGTCAGCTCCAATTAATAGTGACCCTATGTAAAACAGAACGAAACACTGCCTGGTCCTGTGCCAACCTCACAATCCTTCCAATACTTGAGCCCATCATTGGAGACACTGTGTCAATCCATCTCATTGAGGGTCTTCCCCTTTTTCGCTGACCCTCCACTTTACCAAGTATGATCTCCTTCTCCAGGGAATGGTCCCTTCTGACAACGTGGTCGAAGTAGGTGAGATGAAGTTTGGCCATTCTCGCTTCCAAGGAGCATTCCAGCCGCACTTCCTTCGGGACAGATCTGTCAGTTCTACTGTCAGTCCACGGTACTTTCGGTATTCTTTGCCAACACCACAAATCAAAAATATCAACTTTTCTTTGGTCTTACTTATTCATTGTCCAATTCTCACATGCATGCAAGGTGACTGAAAATGCCATGGCTTGGGTTAGGTGCACCTGAGTCTTCAAAGAGACATCTTTGCTCGTAAGCACTTGAAAGAGGTCTTTTACAGTGGATTCGCCCAGTGCAATACATCATCTAATTTCTTGACTGCTGCTTCTATTGGTGTTGATGGTGGATCCAAGTAATATGAAATATTTGACATTTTCAGTCTTTTTTCCATTGATCATGATGCTGCTTATTCATCCAGTTGTGATGATTTTCATCTTCTTTATGTTGAGGTGTAATCTATATTGCAAACTGTAGTCTTTAATCTTCATCAGTAAATGCCTCAAGTCATCTTCATTTTCATCAAGCAAGGTTGTGTCATCTGCATATCATAGATTATTAATGAGTCTTCCTCCAATCCTGATGTTCTATTCTTCTGCATATAGTCTGGCTTCTTGGATTATTTTCTCAGCATACAGATTGAATAAGTATGGTGAAAGATAAAGCTCTGACACAGTTCCTTCCTGATGTTAAACCATGCAGTATCCCCTTGTTCTGTTTAAACTACAGTCTCCTGGTCTATGTACAAGTTCCTCATGAGCACAATGAAGTGTTCTGGAATTGCTGTTCTTCTTAATGTCATCCATAATTTCTTATAATCCACACAATTGAAAGCTTTTGCATAGTCAATGAAACACAAGTAAACATCTTTCCGGTATTCTTTGCTTTCAGCCAAGATACATCTGACATCATCAATGATATCCCTCATTCCTCATCATCTACTGAATTCAGCTTGCTTTTCTGGAAGTTCCTTGCCAATATACTGCTACAACTGTTTCTGAATTCTCTTTTGCAAGATTTTACTTGTGTGTGATATTTATGATATTGCTCAATAATTTCCACATTCTGTGGGATCACCTTTCTTTGGAATGGGTGCAAATATGGATCTCTTCCAGTAAGTTGGCTAGGTAGTTGTCTTGCACATTTTTTGCCATAGACAAGTAAGTGCCTTCAGTGTGGCATCTGTTTCTTACAGCATCTCAGTGGGTATACTGTCAATTCTTGGAGCCTTGTTTTTGGCAACTCCTTCAGTGTAGCTACGATACCAATAGTTCTTGATCATATGCCACCTTCTGAAATGGATGAACATCAACCAATTCTTTTTGGTACAGTGACTCTGTGTATTCCTTTCATCTTCTTTTGATGTTCCCTGCATCGTTCAATATTTTGCCCATATTGCAACTCAAGGCTTAAATTTTGTCTTCAGTTCTTCCAGCTTGAAAAATGCTGAGTGTGCTCTTCCTTTTTGATTTTCTAACTACAGGTCTTTGCACATGTCATTATAATAATTGACTTTGTCTTCTTAAGCTGCTTTTTGAAATCTTCTGTTCATGTCTTTTATCTTGTCATTTCCTCTGTTTTCCATAGCTACTCTTCATTCAAAGGCAAGTTCCAGAGTCTCTTCTGACACCCATTTTGGTCTTGTCTTCCTTTCCTCTCTTTTTAGTGGCCTTCTGCTTGCTTCATGGATGATGTTCTTGATGTCATCCCATAATTCATCTGATTTTCAGTCATTGGTATTCTATGTTCAAATATACTCTTTAGATGGTATTTAAATTCAGGTAGGATATAATGAAGGTCATATTTTGGCTCCCATGGTCTTGTTTTAATTGTTTTCAGCTTCAAATTGAACTTGCATATGAGCAGTTGATGGTCTGTTCCACAGTCAGCTCCCGGCCTTGTTTTGGCTGAAGATATAGAGCTT
>NW_006921824.1:4045819-4046480 GCF_000298275.1 Orycteropus afer afer | reverse complement strand
CTATGTCAGAGAAGGAAAACTCCCTGGTGTTTATGAGGTAGGATTCTTAATAGAGAGTGATAGAATGGTGGTAAGCACCCTGTCAAAGGCAGACAACTTGCAAGGTCCAGAAAAACAAATCAGTCCCGTTGAGGTCTGGCTCTCACAGATATCACTGTATAAAAGTAAATTCCTAGAGTAACAATACATTCTTCTAAAATGTGAAAAGAAAAACAAAATAAGACCTGGTTTACATGCAGAGAAGTGTTGGTGATTTTAATTTACTCTTTGACTTCAATAAAAATATTTTCATGATAGTAAAACTTAAACAAATTGAAAATTCACAGAATATTTGTTAGTTTCTTTGCAAGAGGAATGTTAGTTACTAAAACAAAACCTAAGGCACTTGACTGCTAACCAGAAGGCTGACGATTCAAACCCACCAGCCACTCTACAGAAGGAAGATGGGGCAATCTCCTTCTGTAAAGATTTACTGAACCCAATGGGCGTCACTGTGAGTTGGTATTGACTCAACACCAGTTGGTTCGTTTTTTTTGGTTTTATTATATGAAGGATAGGAAGCTGTTAGTGACGTTATCATACAGTCTAACGTTATCTATAGGAGCTCTGGTAGCGTAGTGCCTAAGGCACTAGACTGCTAACCAGAAGGCTGGCGGTTCAA
>NW_006921824.1:4041418-4042574 GCF_000298275.1 Orycteropus afer afer | reverse complement strand
TACGGAAGTAGGATTGCCCAACCTTCCTTCCGAGGAGTGGCTGGTGGGTTTGAACCGTCAGCCTTATATAAGACATATATATATACATTTTTAATATTTCATGGAAAATAATAATACTCCAATAGAGAAAAACTATTTATGTACTCATCTTGCATTTTCCAACAATGAAGAATTTTTGTGGTTGTGTGATACCAAGTAAAAGTGACATTATTTTAAAAGATCAGGAGGATCCAGATAAGGCAACTGACATTAGTCACTGACCAGTAACAGAGGTGAAGCAGGAGGGTATGAGGTCACATAAGTCAGGGGGACAAAGAAGACTGGGACTTTGGAGAAAGAATGGGAATTATCAAAAGTGAATTAAAAATTCCATTTCCAGATTAATCTTCCATCTTTCAGTCCCAAGGAATAGAGAACAACTCAAGTTTAAATATACCCCCTAAGGATTCTCATTTTGTGGGAATAAGCCCATTGCCATCAAATTGATTCTAACTCATAGTCACTTTATAAATTAGAATAGAACTGTCCCATAAGGTTTCCAAACCTGTAAATCTTTATGGAAGCAGACTGCCACATCTTTCTTCTGCAGATCAGGTGGGTTCAAATGGCCAGTCTCTTGGTTAACAGCCAGCAGCTGAGTGCTTCACTATTGTGCCAAGAAGCTCTTTTTGTGGTTATAGACCCTCTCATCAGCATGCTACTGCAATGTAATGAGATAATTCAGTTTAAAGTAAAGTAACTAGCCTACCTCAGTAATTGTTCTCCCTGAAGCACAACAATTATCTTCCAAAGAGAAAGCTAAAACTACATATTAGATGTGTTCCTTGGGACAAAGGAACAGGATCAAATGAGATCTAATAGAATAATATATTTTAAAGTACTTTATGAACTATAACCAAAATTATACACTGTACTGTCAGCATGGAAGGGACACTGGAGTTGGCATTAGGAAATGAATTTCAGTTCCAGCCTGGCTGTTTGTTAGTTGGATGAGTTTAGGCAAGCTACGTAACTTCTTTGAGCCTCATCTGTCAAATGGGGAGTATGATAACTGTTCTCCAGATTTTCAAAAGTGCAAGGAGAAAATGAGGTAACATATTTTTAAGTGATATTATTTTCTACACATTTCATAGTACTGAAGCGTCCCAGTGTAGAT
>NW_006921824.1:4039220-4040218 GCF_000298275.1 Orycteropus afer afer | reverse complement strand
CTCTCACAGTTTGGAGGCTTTAAGTCCAAGTTCAAAGTGCCAGGCTCTAGGGGCTGGGTAAAAGCCCCTCAACCTTGGGCTTCAGCTCTGCCTCCTGCTTCCGCCCCGCTGGAGTTAGAGGCTTTTCTTCACTCAAACAGCTGCTGGCTGCTGAGACTGACAAACCCAAGGTTGACAAATAAAAGGGCACAGTCCTTATGTTACCAAACCACACAGCAGTCCATTAATTTAAGTCCATTGGAAGGTTTGCAGAGCATGGCAGGCTGCTGAACAATGACACGGCTACATGCAGGGTTCAAGCATGCCATAAAAACTAGAGACTGTCCCCAAGGCTTCTCCTTATATACAGAAAGCCGACCACATCCCAAAGGCAGCTACTCAGCTGCTTGTGATAGATCCCACCATGGAGCTGATTTCCAGTCTCATCATGGGGAATAACTACCACCAGCTGCCCAGCCACTCAGCCAGGTCCAGCCAAGTTGACACACAAACTTAATCACCACAAATACTTAGCACAACTTCCCTAAACCTGTTATTTTTATTTTAGTGATCCCAATATGAAAATATATGGAAGCAACCACTATTAGGATCAGAATAATTATGTTCTTAAAAAAGAATATGATTGGATCTTTCCTTTATGGGACACAGGCAAGGACTGGGGCTGTATTCTTATATTTTCCGCAAAGCTAAATGGTGATGGTTTTACTTCTCAATTATATTCCTTTTAACATTCGTGTGCGAAAAATTCTATGCTAAGAACTTAGAAATAAAATGAGATTTTATTCTTCTGAATTTTCAAAGGCTAAGAAATACATGGCAATTGCCCCACAACTGAACATTAGCTTAAACTGATGCCAACCTGAGTGGTACAGACAATTTGCACTCAACTACTAAGCTAAAGGTCACCAATTCAAACCCTCCCAGTGGGTTTGCAGAAGAAAGGTCTGGCCATCAGCTTTCATGAAGATTACAGCCAAGAGAACCCTATGAAATAATTC
>NW_006921824.1:4037735-4038875 GCF_000298275.1 Orycteropus afer afer | reverse complement strand
CCACATATTTCTCCCATGAAGCAGCTGGTGGAATTGAACCATCCACTTTCCAGTCAGCAGCCGAATGTTTTAACCACTGTACCACCAGGGTTATGTGCTCTATTAGAAGTGATCGGAAAACAGAATATTAGTAGTGTGTGCATTGTGACCAGTCACATTTAGCAAGGCATTAGAAAAAAGGAATGGCCTCAGCCAATTATAGTCATGCATCAGTTAATGTCCATGATATGTTCTGTGAAAGAAGATGTTCTGTGATTTGGATGTTGTGCCAACACCATATTGTAGTCTGGCCCCGCTTTTTCTTTAAACATCTTGAGCAAATTTCGTGTCTTAGCAGTGATTGTCAACAGGCTGAGAGGGATTTTCTTTGTGTTTGGTGTTCAATCTATGTCATTAGCTATTTCTTTATACCTGATATAGATTCCTCTCATGTTTTCATTAGCCTTGTAGCTTTCAGTGGATCCAATTCTTTAAAAGCTTGGAGATTTTGTTTTCTTTTGAAAGATTGTCATGATCATCAATTACAATATGCCTAAATCCCAAGCAATAGTATTCACTAAATTTTCTACCTTCATGTAGTTTAAGAACGTTTGTTTCACTTCCAAATTGGTACTTCTCCTTTGTCTCTTACTGATCCTCTCATTTGCACTGATTTTGCTGCATTTGGGAGCCATTATAGACTTCATGGTAATATTTTCAAAAGAAAATTAACAGGGAGATAATGCTATGACACTCTAGAGATGTGCAATATACAAGAATGGATGTTGCCGCCTATGAGTCGATTGTTATATGGTAAATTTTTTTTGATAGAAAGTACCCAGTAAATACATAAAGCAGTTACATAGGAATTCCTCAAGACTATCAAGACAAATGTATTATAGGTTATGTATGTACCGTACTGTTTTACACCTGGCAGCACAATAGCTCTGTACACGAAAGACATAAGAGATAAATGTTGCTTGTGGGAAGCTTGTGTTCACTACATCCCATTCTCCAATTGAGATTTCTGAACTCTATTATAATGTGCCGGGACCACAGATTATATGTGGTTGGATGTTGCCCAAATGGACATTGTGTGGCACATGTGTATATTGGATGGCTTCTAAAAATATATGGAAAAGAAGAGAGAATGTTTGATCT
>NW_006921824.1:4036338-4036985 GCF_000298275.1 Orycteropus afer afer | reverse complement strand
CAGGCTCCTAATTGGTCTCTCTGCTTCCTTTCTGCCTTACCATTTATTTTGCCCACAACAGCAAGAGCAGTCCTTTTATGTGGATGTGAAATAACATTACTCCATTGCTCCAAACTCTCCTGTGGCTTCCCTTAACACTTAAAACCTAAAATCCACTGGGCTTTGCCAATCAAACCCGTCACTGTCAAGCCAATTTTGACTCATGACAACCCCATGTGTTACAGAGTACAACTGCTCCATAGGGTTTTCTTGGCTATAATCTTTATGAAGAAGGCAGCTGGGTGGGTTTACACCAACAACCTTTCAGTTAGTAGCTGAGTGCAAACCGTTTGTACCACCCAGGATACTAGAGAGGCCCTAAGGACCTGGCATGACCCATTCCCTGCTCTCCTCTCCAACCTTCTCTTCACTAACTCTCTCCTTTGTTTACTAAATGCTACCCACTTTGGCCTCCACACTTGCATGTTTACAAACATGCCAAGCTATCTCTCACCTCAGGGATTCCCTCTCTCTAGAGTACTCTCCTCTTGGCTATCTGCATAGCCTCCTCCTTAAATTCCATGAAGATCTCTACTCAAATATTGTTTCTTCATAGAGACTCAAGCACTTTGCCATTCTCCATGTCCTTTCCCTCTTTGTTTTTTGTA
>NW_006921824.1:4034481-4035238 GCF_000298275.1 Orycteropus afer afer | reverse complement strand
GTCTATTTATGCCATATATTAGCCAAAAACAAACAAACAAACAAACTCACTGCTGTCAAGTCGATTCAACTCATAGTGACTCCTCCTTGGGTTTCTGAGGTGATATCTCTATGGAAGTAGATTACCCATTCTTCCCACCAAGGAATGACTGGTGGGTTTGAACTGCCAACCTTCTTGTTAGTGGTCAAACACCTTAGGTACTACGCCACCAGAGGGTCCCTAAATTAGCCCCTGTTTTTTCCTTGAGGAACTTTATAGTTTCAGGTTTCACATTTAAATCTTTGATCCATCTGGAGTTAGTTTTTATGTATGGTGTGAGGTATGGATCTTGTTTCATTTTTCTGCAAATGGATCTCCAGTTTTGTCAGCACCATTCATTAAAGAAAATCTTCTCCATTTAATGGATTCTGGCCCATTGTCAAAGATCAGCTGAGCATAAGTTGATGGATCTATTTCTGGGTTCTCGATTTTATTCCACTGGTCTACATGTCTGTGATTGTACTAGTACCAGGCTGTTTTGACAACTATGGCTATTTGGTAGATTTTGAGATCCGGGAGTGTGAGAGCTCCTACTTTGTTCTTCTTCTTCAGTAGTGCTTTGCTTATCCATAGTCTCTTTCCTTTCCATAGAAAATTAGTGATTGGTTTTTCCATATCCTTAAAGAATGTTTCTGGGATCTGGAAGGGATTGCATTGAATGTATAGATTTCTTTGGGTGGTACTGACATTTTCCCAAAGTTCAATCTTCCTATCCACA
>NW_006921824.1:4019891-4020961 GCF_000298275.1 Orycteropus afer afer | reverse complement strand
AAAAACCCAGAGATGAGTTGGGAGGGGAAAGTGGCCAATCTTTTACATTAGTCCCTCATTTCAGTCCATGGAACTAAACCTTTTCAGTGAAATAATGGCATAGGAAAATAGTATCTGTTTCTGACATTGAATGCAAATATTTTGAATGTTTGGTATTAACTCTGTTTACTTAAGAAGCACAAGAAATATGTCAACCCTTTGAAAGACTTTTAATTAAATTGCTGGAGCTTTGATGTCAGACTTCAAGATGAATATTACATCTTTTAAAAATATCCAATTTCATGTGTCATTGAAAAGGAAAATATTCTGGGCTGCCCAGATAGTTATTGAATTTAGAGCATATTTAAAATATGAATGATTACCATTTGATAAGCTGTATTTAGCACATCAACCTCAAGTTAGAAAACGTGCCTTACCTGGAGGGAGGATTACTCTCCCTCTGACTTCCCTGTTAACAGTGACCATCGTTAATATTGGTTTCTGGTTTAAAATCAATGATTATGTGTCACTCCTGGAAGCTGCTGAGTCTTCAAGAGGTGATGAAAATAGTTTCAAATAGAAAGTACTTTACAAGACTTCAAAGGGAGAGAACCAGAATATTTTGTGTGTCTATTATGTACCAAGGAGCTCTGGTGGTGTAGTGCCTAAGGCATTTGACTGCTAACCAGAAAGCTGGTGGTTCAAACCCATCAACCACTCCTCAGAAGGAAGACTGGGCAATCTACTTCCATAGTGATATTGTCTTTGAAACCCAGGGAGGGGTCACTATGAGTTGGATCTGACTCAACAGCAGTGAGTTTTATTATGTACCAGGGAATATGTACTTCACATATATTTCTAACTTAAACTATTCAGTGGAAGAGTTTGATGCAGTTAAGTAACTTTGCCAGAATCACAAAATTGACTCTGAAGGTGCTTTATCTAATTCTTTTGAATTTTCTTTATAATATTCATACCTGCCATTCATTTTTCAGGACTCTCAGCAAATGTTTCACACTTAAATTACTACAAAGGGCAATTTCTTACATAGCCAACATTTTAAATTTCTCCTCATAGAGTTATAATAAATT
>NW_006921824.1:3993024-4019176 GCF_000298275.1 Orycteropus afer afer | reverse complement strand
AAACACTGACCTTCCATTTAGCAGTCAAGTGCCTTACCCACTACAGCACCAGAGCTCATATGTGTATGTGTGTGTAAACTTCCTTGTAATATGTCACTTTTTTTCCTAGACATTTTTCTCTTTTGCATAAATATACATATACAAAAGGGAAATATGTCTAGAAAAAAATTTGATATATTACAAGGAAAATTACTCACACACATGTACATAAATATACACATACATATGCATATACATGTATATACACATATACTTATATATTTCCCATTAAATAGCAACATAAACTAGAAATCTGAAATACCTCTATCAGTTGTCTTAAGTACATTCCTCTTTGATACACAGGGGAGTAGAATTTAGCTTAGGAGCCCTGACTGGCACACATGGTTAAGTGCTATGTATTTCTTTTGGCTGATAACCAAAAGGTTGGCAGCTTGAATCAACCCACAGGTGCCTTGGAAGAAAGCCCTGATGATCTCCTTCCAAAATATCACAGCCTTAAAAACACTGCGGAGTGCAGTTCTACTCTGAAAAAGTGGGATCTTCATTAGTCAGAATCAACTAGATGGCAACTGTTTAGAACTAAGTTTAATCAATGTTCTTATGTCAAGTTTTAGGTATATTGCATCGATTAAATGGCATTGGAATATTTCTGTCCCTTCAGAAGTGATCTTATAGTATGTTCAAGGTTTTCCTCTGTAAAACAAGGTATATTTGGTATGTTGTTGTTGTTGTTATTTGCCGTCGAGTCGGATCCAACTCATAGTGACCCCTCCTTGGGTTACCCAGGCTGTATCACTAGGCAAGTAGATTGCCCAGCCTTCCTTCCGAGGAGTGGCTGGTGGGTTTGACCCACCAGCCTTCAGTTTAGCAGTCAAGTGCCTTAGGCAATGTGCTACCAGAGCTCACACAATTATAAAATCATCTGTTTTCAGAATCACAATTTGGATCTCTTTCCCCCCTCTACAGATCATTTTCCGTAAGATCAGTGATGTGAAGAAGGAGGAGGAGGAGCGTCTCAGGCAAAAGAACGAGGTAACCCTCAGCATCCCTGTGGACCACCCAGTTAGAAAGCTCTTCCAGAAGTTCAAGCAGCAGAAGGAGCTGCGGAATCAGGGATCCACGCAGAGTGACCCTGAGCGGAATCAACTCCAGGTGGAAAGCCGTTCCTTACAGAACGGAGCCTCCATCACTGGCACAAGTGTGGTCACTGTGTCACAGATCACACCAATCCAGACATCTCTGGCTTATGTGAAAACCAGCGAATCTCTCAAGCAAAACAACCGTGATGCCATGGAACTCAAGCCCAATGGTGGTGCTGACCAAAAATGTCTCAAAGTCAACAGCCCAATGAGAATGAAAAACGGAAATGGAAAAGGGTGGCTGAGACTCAAGAATAATATGGGAGCCCATGAGGAGAAAAAGGAAGACTGGAATAATGTCATGAAAGCTGAGTCCATGGGGCTATTGTCAGAGGACCCCAAGGGTAGTGATTCAGAAAACAGTGTGACCAAAAACCCATTAAGGAAAACAGATTCTTGTGACAGTGGAATTACAAAAAGTGACCTTCGTTTGGATAAGGCTGGCGAGGCACGAAGTCCACTCGAGCACAGTCCCAGTCAGGCTGATGCCAAGCACCCCTTTTATCCCATCCCTGAGCAGGCCTTACAAACCACTCTGCAGGAAGTCAAACATGAACTCAAAGAGGACATCCAGCTGCTAAGCTGCAGAATGACTGCCCTGGAAAAGCAGGTGGCAGAAATTTTAAAAATACTCTCAGAAAAAAGCGTGCCCCAGACCTCTTCTCCCAAATCCCAAATGCCACTCCAAGTACCTCCCCAGATACCATGCCAGGATATTTTTAGTGTTTCAAGGCCTGAGTCACCTGAATCTGACAAAGATGAAATCCACTTTTAATATATACAAATATATTTGTTAATATATTTAAACAGTATATACATCTATATACATACATGTGTATATACAGTCTATACATATATATATATTTTCACTTGCTTTCAATATGATGAACACAATATGGATTTTGATATGTAAATATTGCATGTCCAGCTGGATTCTGGCCTGCCAAAGAAGATTATTAAAATAATAGGTATTGCTTGTACATGATGCAGTTGGCTGCATGCACACTTGACGTTTATTTATAATCTCTATTCTATAATAAAAAAAGGATGATTTTTGTTATTCAAGGCAATGTACTATTTGAAGAATCAGGGTCCAACCTGCCAATGTTGCCATGACAAATTTGATCTCAGGCTAAGTATATCAAACTGTCATTTTCTCACTGTTAAGTTTAAATTATTGATTAATGCCAAGGAAGAGTTCAACATTTTAAACTGTTAGTACCATCCCTTTCCATAGGATATTTTTCTTAACTTGCTGTTAGCTTATTTCCCCCTGCCGGCAGTGTTTGCTCCATTTAAATGATCTCTTTTGTTGCCTAAGCCAGATAGCAGTGTGGGATATTGAGAATTTATTGCTATGGGTTTTGTGCATGAACTGCATTCTTCTCTCAACTATACCTCTCCTTTTTTAACATTGTACTTAGATAGTAATCATTAACTCTTATGTAAGGAAATTCCTCTTCCCTCCGTCTTGGAGAACAGCTGCCATCTTGTAAGCTGACTTTAACAACACCATGAATACTAAACTACTAATACAGTGTATATTACTATAGAAATACTGCACCACAGGGTATAAGAACCTTTTAATAATTTATGTTAGAGATAGTGATTTTCTAAAGGTGAGATTGTTCTATATTTGTGTTTCCAAACTTTTTTCTAAGGTAAAGTTGAAAGGCTCTTAGTAAAGAAACAAACAAAGCATTTGAGTAATCACGTAAAACATTTAACTATTTTATGATATAAATAAAAAAGAATGTAAAGATCTAGATAAGTGTTTCTAGCACATCTATCATTAGAAAGAATGAAACACAGGTATGGAATTGTTCACACATTATTTTGGTAGAAACAATACATGAAAGGTGATTAAAAACAAACAACAATAACAAAAGAAACAAGTAGATGTTAAGTTGCTCAATTCAGATAAGTGTTTTTCTATCATTTTATTCTGGTTACAATTTTCTAAAGCTTTTTTGCACACAGTTCTATTGCTGGACTTCTGCTGAGTTGATCCTTCTATGGCTCAGGTTGAGCCACTTATGAAAGGGGGATACTAAAGACTGAATTTCATAGTCTTTTGGGTCGCAAATCCTCTTCTTAGAAAGTGCCTATTATAAGCTTTAAAAAAAAAAAGTCACAAAAAGTTGCATATAGCTAGTCCCTTAAATGATACACATTCAGAACAAAATGCATGCTCATTTGAAAGAGCCCCAAAGAACTCACTCATTTGTTTTGCCTGAAGTACATTTTATGAAGTTAATCAGAGAGGCATTTTTAATTGGCACATGCATGGCATTTATTAGTGGAGCAGCAGATAGTGTTTTCATCAAACTGAAAATTTATACCAGTAATTTGTACGCTACTGGACCATCTGTACATATATGTTGATAATATATAAAAAATGAAAGTAAAATTTAAAAAGATACTTGAGTCTGTTGTACCCATTTTTATGAGTTTTTGTGACTATCACCCAGCATTCCCTACTGAAACTCCCAGAACTGGAAGACAAGTAATTATGATCAGACTGAAGCAATGCAAGCGAAGTAATTTATAAAACAGTTCCTATTTTAGAATTTCTATTTGAACTTCGTCCCCCCATGCCCATAAGATGTGCCTCTTTAAACTCAGAGTCTCAGAACATATGTGCCGTGGGTTCCGTTCCTCTTCCTTTGCGTGTATAACTTCCATTAAAAATAATGAATACGTTTTCAGGGGAGCACGTCTCCATGCTACGCTAAACTATCTACCTACCAGAGGCACGAGAAAATGAAGCAATTATAGTGTAAAGAATCAGACTGGGAATTAGGATTTAGTTGCCTTCATAGTGAGGATGGCACCTTTTTCTTGACCTCTACAACATTTATTGAATTTCAGGGTATTTTTCTATTTGTTTAACCGTGTATGAGACAAGAAGTATTGGTCAAATTAATCTGAGTACAGAAATTGTCAATTTTACATTAGCCACATGCTTAACACCTACCAGTTGGTATGCAGTTGTATGAGAATGACTATGAAATAGCAGGGTAATTTTGAATCACAGTCCATGGCTTTGCATGTTAATGATTCAAATATGTGTTGTGTTCTAATCACCCAATCGACCTCCAATATTTATTGTTTATAGGAAAGAAGCATAATGGTTTTGAACTACACCAGGTTGTCAAGAAGGGGGAAAAGTATCAATTGTTTATCAATGGTGCAGTTATCATATATTCTTTTCTAGCCACCTCTGTTCTTTGTGTGCATGA
This sequence comes from Orycteropus afer afer, assembly GCF_000298275.1. Taxonomy (NCBI): domain Eukaryota; kingdom Metazoa; phylum Chordata; class Mammalia; order Tubulidentata; family Orycteropodidae; genus Orycteropus; species Orycteropus afer. The sequence continues at coordinate 4,014,795 of NW_006921824.1, read as the reverse complement.
CATGATGTGGTGCTGGATGCACTCTGCTGTGTCAGCAGGAAAGCATGTGTTCAGCAAACATTGTATATACAGTAGTCTTTTAGGTTCCCAGATTCCGCAATTCTCATCAGTTGAACATAGATTTGGATGAAAGGTGAACACTTGCAATATGTGCAATAATGATATAATCATGTTCTGTGCTGCCTCAATCAGCACACAGACTATAGACTCTCTTTAGGGGACCAGATGACTGCATGTTTTATTCTTACACTGTATAGATGCTCTTGGTGCATCCAGAAACATTTTTTTACTATTATATTTCTGAAAAATATATGAATAGGAGTAATAAGATATGTATTTAAAATCCAAAAATTTTCCAAAGTAACTTACACACCTTCAATATTTTTCTAAAACAATATATGACCTGGTTAGAGGCTATACCCTAGGCAGGTGGTTGGAACATAATAGTGAAAGTCAAACACGAATGGACATGTGATATATATATATATATGTCATAACAGCAAATTTTTTATCAGTCTTTAGTAGAATATTGTTGTCTAAATGTGATCTGCTTAGTGAAGGAGTCTTAACAATAAAAGACAAATAGGCACATGAAAGGCAGATGACAGGACCAAGCCTATTAGTGTCCCACATTGACATCAATAGTACTTAGAATGATTACAGGCACAATGATTGAATAGAGACATGTATTTCTTTGTTAAAATGGAAACTTTTTTATTATGATGCTGTTTTCATCTCATGTTAAGTCTGTTAGTAGTAATGTCCTAAGAATTCAGGTTATTTATTTATTTAACTTTATGGAGATCAGAGTAAGTAGAATTAGAAAAATACTTACTCCTGGTGCACCCAGAACTTTAATAGAAATATTAATAGTGGCCACTAATTAAAGTGTCATTTTGTAAATTAACTTTATTGGAGCCCAAATGCAAATCACAGCTTTCTTTAAGGTAACTTTGATATCTGGACCACTGGATTTCTATTTTAAATAACTAAATTATTTTAGAATTTTTTTTTTTTAAATTAGTCTTCAAAGCAGTGACTGTTTTTGAAGTGTCCAGTGGCTGGTACTGGTGAAATTATTTGTTTTATTCCTAATGAATTCCAAAATCTTGCAGTAGTTTTATCTTTTAAGCTACTTACTCTGAGCCTCTTACACAGTTTCATGTAGGCCATCAGAAAATGTGTCTAGAAAGTATGCATTATACATGGATAACTTAAAGATATGACTGTATTAGAATTATGTGAATGCTCTGTTTTACTACTTTTTTGTTATGTGTAAAAGTATTGATCTTGTGATTTTTGACGGAAAAGGGGAAAAGAAAAACCAAACAGACTTTTGAAAACACCATGGGATGAATATCTGGGCTGTGTTTTGAATTCTGAATCTGGCTTTGCCACAATTTAACAGTGTCGTTTCAGGCAAATTGATGGTTCTATGTGTGTGTGTGTGTGTGTGTGTGTGTGTTGGGGCTTCAATTTTCTCACCAATAAATACTAAAATGAAGTTAAGAACTGCTCCTTTATTATATAAAGAATCATATGTTCAGTAATAGAACATAATATTTCTCTTGGATGAAAACCATAGTAAGACAAATTATTATTTATTTGTCTCTCATAGCAGATTAGCTGAGTTGGGCTGTTTATCAGAATATTTTTCCAATATTTAGAGGGGATTTTTCTGGTCAGAGTTTGGTGGGGAAAAGCACAGGTTGCTACATAATTAGTCAGTGGCATGTAAGCACAAAGGCTCTCTGGTGGTAGAGTGTATAAAGCATTTAGCTGCTAACCAGATAGTCAGCGGTTCAGTCCACTCAGCTGCTCATGGGAGGAAGATGAGGCAATCTACTTCTGTAAAAATTTTACATCCTTGGAAACCCCATAGGGGTTGCTATGAGTTGGAACTGAATCAATGGCAGTAGGTTGGTTGGCTCGACAGTATAACAGCGTAAGACTTGAAAATGACCCAGATGTTTAAAGACACTGATAGATAAGGATAAGAGATGAAGGACTTTTGAGGGCAGGAAGATAGGGAAAACAGATGGACATTTTATGATTTTTCTTATTCCGCTTAATCATACTGCTCAGTGGAAATTCCCAATTTTGTAGAGGAAAGTCAATTTATTGGTGAATATTCAAGGTATAGAATGTTCATCTTCCCGATTTTTACTTAAAAATAAACATGATTTATTCAAGCCATATGTGTCCAGAAAAGCATATATTCTTATAACAAGAGTCCTTTACTTTGAAAGAATCCTTTCCAGTAGCAATAGGTTTTTCAACACGTAGTTGCAATAAATTTATAAGGAAGACGTGTAATTCAATTTCACCACTCAAACATTTGATTTTTGAAAAAAACAAAAAATTCATTTTGGTAAGACTTATTTATTCTGCAAAGATAATCTTGTGTCTTAGGGAATACACTCAAACCAGCAGTCAGTACATTTGCCATGGCCAGTGGGTAAGGAAAATAAGAAGAGCACACAGAAATAAAGGGGGAAATTTTATGCACCAGAAGAGATATTCAAACGTTTTATTGGATTTTGCTAATCTCTTTGTCAAGCCAGACTTTAACTGCTATTATGAATTAGAAATTAGGCAATTTTTTGGAAGCAGACATAATTTAGCAAGTTAAAATTAGATTAATCCCCAATGCCTTATAGTTTTGAGAGAGTTAAAAATGTTTCAGAGCAGCAGTCATCACTGACAATGACTTTTTACTATCCACTCTAACCCCCTCTATTTATTTGCTAAATGTTGGTAACATTTATATTTCATTCACTGTGCTAGGCCCTTGGCATTCCCTCTCACAATCACATTACATATATATCATATGCATATGTAAATAAATATTTTCAATCAATTTATTCTCAGTGTAAACTTTTTACTTACAGCCTAAATGTCTTTTAGCAATTTATATAACAAGAACTCTTATGACTAAGGCATGCCATTTATTATTTTTTAGGAGTCAATACAGATGAATTTGGTATTAATGAAATAATCATCTTAGCTTGGCTGAAAAAAGAAAAACCAAGAGCTGATGCACATGGGATTACACAATTAGAATGAAGGCAAATATCAAGTTTTAAGTAGGTTAGTAGTGGTACTAGGTGCATAGGCTTATGGGTGTCCAATCAGGATTTGCAGTGTCCACATTTGGAACAAACCTGTCAAATTGAGCACAACAGAAGCTACAATTTAATACTCATATAGATCTAAGCATCAGGAGTCCTGGGGGCACAACAGTTTGCATTCAGCTGTTAACCGAAAGGTTGTTAGTTCGAACTCACCCAGCAGTTCTTCAGGAGAGAGACCTGGCAATCTCCTTCTGTTACCATTACACCCTAGAAAATCCTGTGGGGGCTGTTCTACTCTGTCACATGGTATCACTGAGTCGAAATTGACTTGACTCCACATAGCAATGAAAACATTTAAGCATGGTCATTGGAAATGCATACAGGCACAATCAGCTGTCCTGTGTTAAGTGATAGAGTATATATTTTTATTATTTTCCCTAGCTCTACTGGTGTACATTGTTTTCTACTATGTTTACTGTCTTCTCTGTGTGCAACCTTCTCAGCAGGATTGCTAAGTCTGAACCTTCCATAAGTCAGCAAAAAATAAACAAAAATGGAGATGGGGGATGAAGAACAGGGAAGAAAAGGAACGATAAGATCCACATTTCTTTAATTGTAGCTTATTTTCTTAATTGGCACATAGTGAAACAAAGACAAGGTCAGATGCATTTCCAAGTGTTGAGAAATATTTTAACTTTAAATAATGTGAATTAGTAAACTTGATAAAACCCTAGGACTTGAACAAGAAATGAATCAAAACCTAGCTGTGTTGCATACATTCTGCTTTATCAGTTTTTCTTATATGTAAACAACAGAGTACAGGTGTGCAATGTTTCTAGTCCCCATCAGTGAATTATGACAAAAAATACACATTCTGAGGCTACAGAACCACTCTCATTAAATGATTTTCTATAGCTGCACATTGAATATTAATTAATCTTTACATTCTTTCATTTTGGCATTTGTCATTTACTCTTTTTCTCTGCAAAGATGGCTATTAATCTTTCCCAAATTCATAAGTCTTTTATCTCCTGGATTTTCACCCAACTTATCTAATTTAGAATATCTCCTGATCTAGATATTTTCACATCCCTCCCCTGTTGTTGTTTTTGTTATGTGCTGTCGAGTTGGACCCGACTCACAGTGACCCCTCCTTGGGTTTCTGAGGCAGTATCACTGCAGAAGTAGATTGCCTCATCTTCCTTCTGAGGAGTGGCTGGTGGGTTTGAACGGCCAGCCTTGTGGTTGGCAGTCAAGTGCCTTACGCACTACATTACCAGAGCTCCCCTAACCTAGTAAAAAGATGCTAAACAACTTTGCCACTAATTCTCTTCCTGGATATGTGAGTTATTTAGTGTTGTTATTAGTTGCTTTAGAGTTGATTCCAACTTCCTGGGGACCCTATATGTGCAAAGTAGAACAGCTCCATAGTGCTCCTTTCAGAAGCAGATCTCCAGGCCTGTGATCTGAGGGGACTCTGGGTGGGTTAGAATTGCCAACCTTTCATCTAGTAGCTGAGCGCTTAACTGTTTGCACCACACAGGGATTCCTCAGTGTGTTTAACGTTTATAAATCAATAGTCCTTTCTTGTATTAGAACAAAGTGCTTACTCTCAATTTTATTAATTTTATTTTCCAACTTGATACCTTTTTAGCTAAAGCACTTTAAAAAAATAACAACATGCAAACTACTTGAAAAATAGAAATTCCTTCTTGCCCATAGATCTTTTTCTACCTTGGACAAAATTAAGAGAAGCATTTATGAAATTATAAATTTTGGTCTTAATTTTGCTTGCAGGATCAAGGAATTTTATTTACAATTTCTATAACTTTAAAATATGTGATATTTCTAAAAAATATTGTAAAAAGAAGTTTGATGCCATAACATATTTGAAGATAAGATATACTAAAAGCAAAACAAAACAAAACAAAAAACCTAACATTATATTGACAAAGTAATTAATAGAATATGCCTAAATACATTTAATAAATCAATTTGTTAAACAGTGCCATTGTTAGTTATTATCAATAAGTCTAATCTTCAAAGCATTTTATACAAAATAATTAGATCTCAGCCATCCCATACGGTCAGAAAAAGTCTGTCGTCAAAATCCATAGGTCACTGAAATAGTATGAAGTTCTCCCAGCACATTGCCCTTCTCCATCTTTCAAAACACTTAGGAGCACACACAAATACACACTTAGACACGGCATCTCCTATTTAGAGAAAGATAGCAAGCTTTTTCATTCTTTGTAGAAGATTTAAATTTATTAAACCACATAATGTAGTTGGGAACCACTTAGAAATTATTTCAATAAAAGCAAAGTAGGTAAGCATTTATATTAGGTAAACACTTTTTTAGATGGCACTAGAATTTGCTGTTGGTCCTAGATTCTAACTAAAATTTAGAATAATGCTTTGTAGAGAAAAGAGGACATGAACAAGCATTTTTAATGCCTAATATGTGTCAGTTGTTATAAGAGTATCAGTCAGTATTCTAATTTAAGATTTTTTATTTCTCAATTTTTATGAGACCAATATGTTTCTATGCTTTATGAGGGTGCAGGCCATTGAGGAATTGGACTGGGGACAAGGAAAATGAAGGCTAAGGCTAAGGAAAGATGGGGGGAAATCTATTTGTTCCTTTACTCTCAGAAGTTAATTAAGCTTATATTTACAGAATGCTCATTCTATATTAGGAGCTCTGGTAGCGTAGTGCCTAAGGCACTTGACTGCTAACCAGAAGGCTGGCAGTTCAAACCCACCAGCCACTCCTTGGAGGGAAGGTTGGGCAATCTACTTCTGTAGTGATACTGCCTTGGAAACCCAAGGAGGGGTTGCTATAAGCCGGGTTCGACTTGACAGCATATAACAACAACAACAATATTCTATATTATGGTAAGCACTTTATTTAGATTATCTCATTTAATTCTTACAACAACTCTATTAAGATTAAAGAACTTTTTCAGGATAACAAACCTATTAAATGGTAAAGCTGAGACCAAGAGAGGCCATTTACTCTTGATTTATCTAGATTATCATCTCACAGAGACCATCAGACCCTACAGAAAACCCTAGTCCTATAGAATGTGCATATTACAAAGACTACTCAGTCCAACCACAAATTCCTAGGTTTCCAAGACATACATGTTTAGAGATGCCTTACACTAAAATAGTCTTTTAAAATTGCCCTCTATAATGTTTGTTTTTTACAAAAGGTCAGGGTAAATGACAAAAGTTGCTGTAATGACAGATACAAGCAAATGTGCCCCTGTTTCATTACTAACAATTTTCTTTCACTTCCCTCAATAGTTGAAGGGCATGATGGAAGTAAATTGAAAAATGTGATTATAAGTAAGAGGCAAGGTTGATGGGTGGTCACAAGTATCAAAATTCCCTTTTGGGTTGAATTTTAACCCCAAGAGGTGATGCATGATAGTCAAAGAAAGCAAGAGACATTCAACATTTTTTCAAGATATTTCTCTTTAATATTGGAATTTGGATGAGACTACAGAAATACTTTTATTTATTTATTTTTTTGACTCACTGAATTTTAAGTATGTTATTCAGATATTTTTATTGATTGCACTGAGGTTTACTTCTTGGCAAACCACTATTAAATGCATTATCCAAATGAACAATTTCTATTTAGAATGATAACTTGTACTCTTATTTCCAAATTTAATGAGCCCTTTGTAAATAGTGTTATTTAAATTTTCTGTAATGAAAAAAAAATGTTTATTTTCTGAATGTGATTTATTCTCCTTTGAGTTATTTATTTATTTTTTAAAGCAAATTCTTGAGATTAGGAGAAAAGAAGTACTAGTTTCACTCTGGGGTCCTCAGCCAGAATTATCTCATTATCACTTCGATAATAACATAGCCAGAGATAATTATGGAAAGAACTATCCTACTTTTTTTCATACTAGGAGCTCTGGTAGCGTAGTGCCTAAGGCACTTGACTGCTAACCAGAAGGCTGTCAGTTCTAACCCACCAGCCACTCCTCAGAAGGAAGATGGGGCAATCTACTTCCGTAGTGATACTGTCTCGGAAACCCAAGGGGGGGTCGCTATGAGTCAGGTCCGACTCGACGGCACATAACAACAACTTTTTTCATAGTAACTGTTGAGGACCCCACTGACACTCTTGAAAGCATTTTTTAGTTAGCTCACTTCTATCCCTGTCTTTTAAATTATGACTTCATTATAATTTAAATCAGGTCATGACTTATGCTATGTCTAAAAGCACTTGGTCAATGAAAATTGACCAAATGGTACAATTTCTGGCCAGAGCTATAACAGAGAAAAAGTGGAAAGAAGAAAAGGGGTAGTAGCCACTCCCGAATGAGTTCTCTCTGTATGGTGCCTCTTGAGAGGTATTTCTATTTCCTTCTTTATGATAATACATAGTCATGACAAACCTTAAGATTATAATGAAACATTAGAAAGCAGTTAGAAAACTTATCCAAGTTTTACATGAATGCTCCCTTACCAGCCAATAAGTTAGAAACGCTGGTTCTGACTTAGAAGCCCTTAAGCACTTAGCAAACTGGGCTACATCTTGATGGGGCAACACTAAGATGATCAGCCTGCTCTCTCTTTTATGCAGAATCCCTGGACTATGGAATGACCAGACCAGTCAAGGCCAAAATATCCACCTTGATTTCTGAGTCATCCACACTGGTTATTCATAATAACTAATTTAAGTAATGTGTTATCAGATATTGTATCCTCATCCTCTGCTAAATAATTTTTGGTAACCTGAAGTTTAACCCTTTCCTTCTATGTTCAGACTTTCCACTGAGTTGTAGAAATTGGACTTTGTGAACAAAACAACATACAGTTTGTTTTGATCATAGAGCTATTGGTATCATTTGATCCTAAATTTTTCCCAGCCAGAGTATGGTGGAAAAGATTCCTGATGAGTCTGAGACCAAGCAAACAGGAAGAATGGCTAGCAAACCATGCAAAATCACCACAGTGAAGGATTCATTTTGAATTCCATGTCAAAGAAAATTAGATTTTTCTAAGATGAACAGTTCAGCTCTGAGACTGAAACAATAATATTTTTACATTGAGATGCCACAGTCATGAATTGTCAGTTTATACAGAGAATTTAATGGAAACTGTTCCAAATTCCAAATCAGGATTATTTAACCTATCTTCATATTCAGAAAAATGGTGGTGAGGATTGTTTGTGAATCTGAGCGACTATTTCCATGTCTTGATTCTCATGATCCATTTTCAGAGAAGGAATGTAAAAGTAATTAATGTTTGCTTATGTCTCTTTGTGGTTGGTAGCACCAGCATCTAAATCAAACAGTCATTCATTAACTTTACATTCATTAACTATTAATAAAGCAAGATGGGACATGCGTTTCATATTAGGAACAAATTCCTTAAATGATTATCTCACAAAATTAGAACCATTTCTATCCTGAAATACATGCTGTAGTTTGTTGAGAAAGCAATGACTTCTGGGTATGCTTATACAAAGACAACACAAATTAAAAGTGTGCACATTTACAACATATTGAAAATTAATTTTTTTCATTCTGTTCTAGTGATTTTCTTTACACTAACTGCCACATTGTATATACGATAATGCAAATACCTGACTATACCACAGATGTTAATATGAGAATATATCTTTTGCAATTTCTGTAAATGTTTTTGCCAGTCCAACCATATTTTTGGGAATCTGAATATTAAAAACGTGTCTGCCTTTAAGGATTAATTGACTCGAAGCAATTGATTCATGTGTTGATTAAGGATATGAAGGGATAACGACATGTGAGATGTTTTTAATATCATTATGCTAAACAGTAATTGCTCTTTTCAATATCTTATTCATGCTGAACAGATTGTTTTTCTACTTACACAATGGTATGGAAATGTGTAATATAGAAATATTATATGTACTGTGGGCCTATCATCACTTGATTGCTGAGACGGTGTGTGAAAATATTTTAACTCTGTGACTTGAGGGTCAATTCATGAATTTTGTGATCAAAGTCCAAATGCTACTGGGAAGTTTGTGGTGACTATCACTTTATTTAAATTTGTTTCAAGACAGTTGTTGTAAAAAGTGAGTTGGCAGGTGGAAGTTTCTAACCCAAAGGAATTCTGGGTTTCAGCACAATAAACTGTATTTCATCAGGGAGGATTAACTTTGATTTTTTTCCACACTTTATTTAAATGTGAATATTTTTTCATGATACAGAATAAAATGTGCATTTTATGGAACCTGTTTGAATTGGGCGTTTGTTGGAAATCATTATTTTGAATTTGATTTGATAAATGAAAACCTTCTAATATAATAACACCAAGTAATGGATTCAGAACAAAAGTCTTTTGATATATTAGTTTTACTACTGCTATTTCAGGATTTTACAATACTTTCCTTCTGATAAATTGTTTTGTTGTATTATATGTAATAAAATTAAAGTCATGTCACCCCAGCAAAAAATTAAAATAAAAAAAAAAGCTTGAATTAGAAGATTTCACTCTCTATGAAATATATACAATGATCAAATCTACATAGAATTTTGGAGAATTTTTTTAAATTTAAAAATGGGATTTCTTTTAATGTTTCATAATTCTATAAATTTTTAAAAATTCTATTTTCCTAACATTTATGCTAGGCTGGGAAAATTGGAGGTGTAAAGGGCACAACGTACATGAGAAAATAGAGTTCTCTCTCTCTTTTGGAAAAAAGTCAGAAATGGTTGTGCCAGTAGCCTTGGCAGACAAAAGCTGAATGTGCAATAAAGGAAGACAGTTATATGAGAACTGCATATCTTTTCTAATTAAAGAAACACATATTTAATGGATGCTTTGTTGCTTGTCACTAAAGAGCACCTATTGCTTTTTTGTGGAAAAAATGACATTTTAAGTGGAGGACAACTGAATAAAGTTTTGTCTTTGCTGTGGGTGTATTTGGATTTAAATAGAGAGTGCTAGAGATGGCTCTCAATTATAAAGGAGTCAAGGACATGATGATCCTACAAAACCAAAGGGACCATCAACATCAAAGGATTGCTGTTGTTGTTAGGTGCTGTTGAGTCATCTCTGACTCATAGCGACCCTATGTGTAGCTGAATGATACACTGCCCAGTCCTGTGCCAGCTCCACAATCCCTGCTATACTTGAGCCCATCGTTGCAGCCACTGTGTCAGTCCATCTTGTTGAGAGTCTTCCCCTTTTTTGTTGACTCCCCACTTTACCAAGCATGATATCCTTCTCCAGGGAATGATCCCTTCTGACAACATGACCAAAGTAGGTGAGATGAGGTCTGGCCATTCTTGCTTCCAAGGAGCATTCTGGCTGCACTTCTTCCAGGACAGATTTGTTAGTTCTTTTAGCAGTCCATGGTACTTTCAGCATTCTTTGCTAATCCCACAACTCAAAAACATCAACTCTTCTTTGGTTTTCCTTATTCATTGTCCAGCTCTCACATGCATAAGAGGCGATTGAAAATACCATGGCTTGTGTCAGGCACACCTTAGTCTTCAAGGAGATATCTTTGTCCTTCAGTGCTTTAAAGAGGTCTTTTGCGGCAGATTTGCCCAGTGCTGTAAGTCGTCTGATATCTTGACTGCTGCTTCCATTGGTGTTGATTGTAGAACCAAGAAATAATCAGTCTTAGACAACTTCAAACTTTTCTCCATTTATCATGATGCTGCTTATTGGTCCAGTTGTGAAGACTTTTGTTTTCTTTATATTGAAGTGTAATCCATACTGCAGATTGTAGTCTTCAATCTTCATCAGTAAGTGCTTCGAGTCATCCTCATTTTCAGCAAGCAAAGTTGTGTTGTCAGCATATCTCAGTGTGTTAGGGAGCTTTCTTCCAATCCTGATGTCACGTTCTTCTTCATATAGTCCAGCTTCTTGGATTATTTGCTCAACATACGAATTGAATAAGTATCACTCCCTTCTTGATTTTAAACTATGCAGTATCCCCTTGTTCTTTCTGTTCAAATAACAGCCTCCTGGTCTATGTACAGATTCCTCATGAATACAATTAAGTGTTCTGGAATTCCCATTCTTCTCAATGTTATCCATAATTTGTTATGATCCACACAATAGAATTCTTTTGCATAGTCAATAAAACACAAGTAAACATCTTCCTGATATTCTTTGCTTTGAGCCAAGATCCATCGGACAGCAGCAATGATATCCTTCATTCCACAACCTCTTCTGAATCCAGCTTGCATTTCTGGTAGTTCTCCGTCAATATACTGCTGCAACTGTTTTTGAATTATCTTCAATAATATTTTACTTGCATGAGATATTAATGACATTGTTGGGTGATTTCCACATTCTGTGGGATCACTTTTCTTTGGAATGGGTACAAATATTGATCTCTTCCAGTCAATTGGCCAGGTAGCTGTCTTCCAAATCTCTTGGTATAGCCAAGTGAGTGCCTCCAGTGAGGCATCTGTTTGGTGAAACATCTCAATGGGTATTCCATCAATTCTTAGAGCCTTGTTTTTCACCACTTCTCTCAGTGAAACTTCAACTTCTTCGTTCAGTATCATTGGTTCTTGATCACGTGCCACCTCCTGAAATGGATGAAGATCTACCAGTTCTTTTTGATACAGTGACTCTGTGTATCTCTCCATCTCCCTGTGATGTTTCCTGCATTATTCAATATTTTGCCCACAGAATCTTTCAATATTGCAACTTGAGGCTTACATTTTTTCCTCAGTTCTTTCAGCTTAAGAAATGCCAAGCGTGTTCTTCCCTTTTGGTTTTCTAAATCCAGGTCTTTGCACATTTCATTATAATAATTGACTTTGTCTTCTTGAGTTGCCCTTTGAAATCTGCTGTTCAGCTCTTTTATCTTCTCATTTCTTCCATTTGCTTTAGCTATTCTCTGCTCAAGGGCACGGTTCAAAATCTCTTCTGACATCCATTTTGGTATTTTCTTCCTTTCCTGTCTTTTTAATGACCTCTTGCTTTCTTCATGGATGATGTTCTTGATGTCATCCCACAATTCCTCTGGTTTTAGTCATTGGTGTTTAATGCATCAAATCTATTTTTTAGATGGTCTCTAAATTCAGGATGGTTATACTCAAGATCATATTTTGGCTCTTGTGGACTTGTTTTAATTGTCTTCAACTTCAAGTTGAACTTGCATATGGGCAATTGATGGTCAATTTCATAATCAGCTCCTGGCCTTGTTTTAGTGAAGATATTGAGCTTTTCCATTGTTTCTTGCCATAGACGTAGTCAATCTGATTCCTGTGTACTCCATCTGGTGAAATCCACATGTATAATTGTCATTTGTTCTGTTGAAAAATGGCATTTGCAATGAATAAGTCATTGGTCTTGCAAAATTCTATCATGAAATCTCCAGTGTTATTTCTATCACCAAGGCCAAATTTCCCAACTCTGATGATTCTTCTTTGTTTCGAACTTTTGTATGCCAATCACCAGTGATAATGAGTACATATTGATTGCATGTTTGTTCAATTTCAGACTGCAGAAGTTGGTAAAAATTTTCTCATCTTTGGCTTTCGTGGTTGGTGCGTAAATTTGAATAACAGTAGTATTAACTGGCCTTCCTTATAGGTGTATGGATAGTATCCTATCACTGACAGCATTGGACGTCAGGATAGATCTTGAAATGTTCTTTGTGACAATGAATGCTATGCCATTCCTCTTCAACTTGTCATTCCCAGCACAGTAGATCATATGGTTCTCTGACTCAAAATGTCCCAAACCTGTGTCCATTTCAGTTCACTAATGCCTAGAATATCAATCTTTATGTATTCTATTTCATTTTCGACAACTTCCAAGTTTCCTAGATTCATACTTCATATATTCCACCCTCCAATTATTAATGGATGTTTACAGCTGTTTCTTCTCATTTTTAGTTGTGCCACATCAGCAAAAGGAGGTCCCAAAAGCTTTACTTTATCCATATCATTAAGGTCAAAGGATAATTTTACACAAATTATTAGTAACAAGTGCTTCTTCTTGCTTTGTCTCTACTTTCTCCTTTCTTTTTATAAATCCAAGCACAGACTCTCTCTCTCTCTCTCTCACACACACACACAGATCCACATTAAATTGCTATCTTTCCTTATAAGTTCTGTGGTGATAATTCAATTGAGAAATAACAGTTTTCAAAACATGGTGGAACAGATTTATATGAGTTAAGTCAACTGACAAACACCAATACGGTGCTGGTGAAAAGTCAGTTTTGTGGCAAACTATTCTATTTACATAAAAGTCAATGTATCCTTTAGTTCAAATCTCTCAAAGTAAAAAAAAAAAAAAAAGTATACTCTCTCACTTTGATATTACTATTGTTACTCAGTTCCCTACAATCATGATAGTCTGTATCAGCTAACAATTTTAGCAGCAGAAAGTGGAGAGAGAATCCATTTGAATATCTGACTAAATCTACACAATTGAGTTAGAATTCAAGAATACTGCAAAAAGATTGGCTGTGTGCTGACTAAAGCAGTTCATTGTGTGAGGACCAGAAATTGGACGTTTTGGGTCTGTTCTCTGAGTTCAAGTGATTGCATGAAACATTGCTTTCCATTTCACCTATTTAGACTAGTGTCTGATGTGCAAATTTAAGTCTCCAGATGTGTTTGTGAATATTTATTTGGGGAAGACATCTTCCTAGCTTCTTAAAATGTACTGGAACTATTCTAGAGCAAATCTCTCTTGGAAGAAGTACAACTAGACTGCTCCATAGATGGGAGTGTGGCAAGACTTCATATCACATCATATAACATACTTTTTACATGTTATCAGATGGAACCAGTCCCTGGAGAAGGACATCATTCTTGGGCCAGTTAAAAAGAGGAAGACATTCAATAACGTGGTTTGTTTCAGTGCCAAATTCAGCTGTTCCCAACCTTTGGACCTTAGGGTATCTTCTACAACTTTTAATATCCTGTTCTGGGCTAACAGCAGGATTTTGTTAAAATTCTTCACATTGATGACCTTTGAGCTATTTAATTTACTGATCAGCAGGAGAAATGATACCTGCATTTTAGAGAGAAGGAAGAATTTCAGCTCTCTCAAACTTTCTTCAAATTTCCACATTGTCCACTCTTAAACCCTTCCCCTCAAATCTTAACCACTCAAGAAAGGTGAAAAGGGAGCAGATTTTCACAGTCCCAGTTTATTCACTGCTGCATGAACATCCTATCTTCTGTTCCCTTGGCTATAGGCAGGGGGAGGAGCAGAAACCCTCTGCAAATGACCTTGAGCTGGTGGCTGTGGCTCCCTGCCTGCCTCAAGTGCAAAGGGAGGATGAAAGCAAGACATCTAGCTATCACCACTAAGCCTTCTGAAAGGTTGAGTGAAGTGGAGGAAGGGCAGGGAGGGGCTTGCCTTTCAGGGTATCAGCAGCAACTATGAGACTTTTGTGCTAGTGGAGTTGCCAGGAGTCTCTCTCCTCTTCCTTTCCTCTGCTAGTGGGTGCTTTTTTCTTTGTGCTGCCTAAAGTAGGCTAGGGACAGATCAAATAAGAAAATAGCTGTGAAAGTGCTTTGAAAAATGTAATGGGCTGTAGAAAACACGAGGTTCTCTCTATTTGCCATTGATTTTCCCAATAGTCAATGGTAGATTTCAGAACTTATTGAAAAGAAGCTATAAATATTAATAGCATACATTGACATCCAGTTCCTAGTGAAGTTTCAGGTTTTTTTCACTTCTATAAAGTGAAAATTGGACAAAGGTCAAAGTTTGTTCAGATATGGCTAGCAGCTGAAGTGCTTTTACTTCCCTTAAACCACAAAGTCTAACATAAGCATCACACACACACACACCATTCCACAAATACACACTGCAGGAAAGAAAATAATATTTTTTAAAAGTAGTTAATGTATGGACTATATCATAAATATATCCCTAGTTTCATTTATCTGAAATACTCAAGAGAGCCACTCTATTTGACATTTTCAGTGTTAGAATTTGTTGTTTTAGGTTCTGTAGAGGAGCAAAACCAGTAATGGTTGTATATATTTATAAGTATATAGATATAGATAGATAGATAGATAGATAGATAGATAGATAGAGATATGCAGTAGCAGAGAGGGCCGGGCAGCCAGAGCAGGTAAGGAGGGCAAGGAACAGCTGCCAGGTGGCAGAGGGCAATGGCAGATAGGGCTGGCAGCAGTAACAGGTAGGGGGGTAGCCCAAGAAGTGAGTGTAGTGATTGGAACAGCTAAGGGAGATGAACTTATCTGTCAGTTTGTCCTACTGTAGTGTCTTGCATGTTGCTGTGAGGCTAGAGGCTGTGCCAGCAGGGGTGGCCATGGTGGACTGGTTTCGGTGAAGCTTCCAGACCAAGACAGACTAGGAAGAAGGAAGAAGCCATCCACTTGTCAAATAACTGCCAGTGAAAGTCTTATGAATAGTAGGGAAACGCTATCTGATATATTACCAGAAAATTTTATGACTAGCTCTGAAATATTTGACTATGAATAGTCTGATAGAGTGCCAGAAGATGAGCTGCTCAGGTCGGAAGTCACTCAAAATATAGCTGGGAAAGAACTGCTTCATCAGAGTAAAGGCTACTTTACTGATACGGCTAAAGCTGAACTTTTGTTGCCTCCATTTGCTGAAGTGGCATGACTCAATATGAGAAGAAACAGCTGCAAACATCCTGGAATTGGAACATGGAATGTATGAAGTATGAATCTAGGAAAATTGGAAGTTGTCAAAAATGAAATGGAACACATAAAGATTGATATTCTAGGTATTAATGAGCTGAAATGGACCAGTTTTGGCCATTTTGAATCAGAGAACCATATGTTTTACTATGCCAGGAGTGATAAATTGAAGAGGAATGATGTGGCATTCATCCTCAGAAAGAATGTTTCAAGATATATCCTGAAGTCCAATGGTGTCAGTGATAGGATAATATCCATATGTCTACAAGGAAAGCCTGTTAATATCACTATTATTCAGATTTACACACCAACCACCAAAGCTAAAGATGAGGAAATTGAATATTTTTTACCAACTCCTGCAGTCTAAAATTAACCAAACATGCAATTGAGCAATTGAGATGTGCTGATTATCACTGGTGACTGGGATACAAAAGTTTGAAACAAAGAAGAATCACTGATAGTTGGAAAATTTGACCTTGGAGATAGAAATAATGCTGAAGATCACATGTTAGAGTTTTGCAAGACCATTGACTTTTTCATTGCAAATACCCTTTTTCAACAAGACAATGACAGCTATACATGTGGACTTTGCCAGATATAGTACACAGGAATCAGACTGACTACATCTGTGGCAAGAGGCAATGGAAAAGCTCAATATCTTCAGCCAAAACAAGGCAAGGACCGGATTAGACCATAAACTGCTCATATGCAAGTTCAACTTGAAGTTGAGGACAATTAAAACATGTCCACAAGAGCCAAAATATGACCTTGATTACATCTCTCCTGAATTTAGAGACCAGTTAAAGAATAAATTTGAACACCAATGACTGAAAACCAGAGGAATTGTTGGATGACATCAAGACATCATCCATGAAGAAAGCAAGAGGTCATTAAAAAGACAGGAAAGAAAGAAAAGACCAAAATGGATGTCAGAAGAGACTCTGAAACTTGCCCTTGAATGAGAGTAGCTAAAGCAAATGGAACAAATGACAAGATAAAAGAGCTGAACAGAAGATTTCAAAGGGCAATGAAAGAAGACAAAGTCAATTTTTATAACGAAATGTGCAAAGACATGGAGTTGGAAAGCCAAAAGGGAAGAACATGCTTGGCAAACTGAAAGAAGTGAAGAGGAAATTTATGCCTCTAGTTGCAATATTGAAAGATTCAATGGGTAAAATATTGAATGATGCAGGAAACATCAAAAGAAGATATAAGGAATAAAGAGGGTCACTGTACCAAAAAGAATTAATAATGTTCATCCATCTCAGGAGGTGGCATACGATCAAGAACTAAAGGTATTGAAGGAAGAAATCAAAGCTTCACTGAGGGAAGTGGGGAAAAACAAGGCTCCAGGAATTGACATCTCCAGGATACCCATTGAAATGTTTCACCAAATGGATGCCACACTAAAGGCACTCAGTTGGCTATGCCAAGAGATTTTGAAGACAGATACCTGGCCAACTGAATGAAAGAGATCCATATTTGTACCCATTCCAAAGAAAGGTGATCCCACAGTATGTGGAAATTATCCAACAATATCATTAATATTGCATGCAAGTAAAATTTTACTGAGGATAATTCAAAAATGGTTGCAGCAGTATATTGACAGAGAACTTCCAGAAATGCAGGCTAGATTCAGAAGAGGACATGGAATGAGGGATATCATTGCTGCTGTCAGATGGATCTTGGCTCAAAGCAAAGAATATCAGAAAGATATTATGTTTTATTGACTTATAGTGACCTCATGCACAGTAGAATGTTCCACTGACTATGCAAAAGCATTCGATTATGTGGATCATAACAGATTATGGATAACATTGAGAAAAGCATTTAATTGTGCTCATGAGGAACTTGTACATGGACCAGGAGGTTGTCATTCAAACATAAAAAGGGGACACTGCATGGTTTAAAATCAAGAAGGGAGTGCATCAGGGCTGTATCCTTTCACCGTACTTATTTAATCTGTATACTGAACAAATAATTGGAGAAGCTGGACTATATGAAGAATAACATGGCATCAGGATTGGAGGAAGACTCATTAACAACCTGCGTTATGAAGAAGACAGAACTTTATTCGCTGACTTGAAACACTTATTGATGAAGATTGAAGACTATAGTCTGCAATGTGGATTACACCTCAATATAAAGAAAACATAAATCCTCACAACAGGACCAAAAAGCAGCATCACAATAAATGGAGAAAAGATGGAAGTTGTCAAAGACTTCATATTACTTGGTTGTACAATCAACACCAATGGAAGCATCAGTCAAGATATCAGTCATCATTTCGCATTGGGCAATCTGCTGCAAAGGACCTCTTTCAAGTGCTGAGGAGCAAGGATGTTTCCTTGAAACCTAAGGTGTGCTTGACACAAACCATGGTATTTTCAATCACCTCATATGCATGTGAGAGCTGGGCAATGAAAAAGAAGACCAAAGAAGAGTCAATGCTTTTGAGTTGTGGTGTTGGCAAAGAATGCTGAAAGTACCATGGACTGCTGAAAGGACTAACAAATCTGTCCTGGAAGAAGGACAGCCAGAATGCTCTTTGGAAGAGAGAATGGCCAGACCTCATCTCACCTACTTTGGTCATGTTGTCAGAAGGGACTATTCCCTGGAGAAGGATATCATGTTTGGTAAAATGGAGGATCAACAAAAAAGGGGAAGGTCCTCAACAAAATGGATTAATACAGTGGCTACAATGATGGGCTCCGGTAGGACAAAGATTGTGGGGCTGGTGCAGGACTGGGCAGTGTTTCATTCTGCTGTGCATGAGGTCACGATAAGTTGGAGCCAAGTCGATGGCACCTAGCAACAACAATATAGATATAGAGATAGACGGAGAGAGATAGAGATAGAGAGGATAGAGACAGAGATAGATAGAGATAGAGACATTTACTCCAAGGAAATGGTTAATACAGTTGTAGAAGCTGGAAGTCTCTAATCTGTGGGTTAGACTTCAAGCTGGAGGCTTCTCCTGTCTTTGAAGGCCACTCCTCCATAGTTCTATCAAGCCAGCTGCTTCATGATGAAGGAGAACATGGTAAGACCAGCGAATTCCAAGGACATGGGCTCATTTCTGCACTTCATTTGCTCAAAGTGAAATAATTGATCAGAGGCAATGCTGTGTGGAATACTCTGACAGTGTTTAAGGCATTCTTAAATGCATGGATGGTAGTTTTGACAGAAGCATTGCATGCAGGCAAGGCAAGTCTACATCCACAGTAAGTGTCTCCCCGTAAGAAAAATATGCTGTCCTTGCCATGATGGAAGTGCTCCAATGTAATCAACCTGCCACTAGTTTGTTGTCTGATCACCCAAAGGAATGGTTCCTTATCATGGACTCAGTGTTAGTCTCTGTTAATGGCAGATTGGACACTCAGCATTGGCTGTAGCCAGGTCAGCCTTGGTGAACGGAAGTCCATGTTGCTGAGCCCATGAATAACCTCCATCCTGCCATTATGCACACTTTGGTAATGAGCCCATTGCACAAGGACAACAGTGGCTGGAGAAAGAGGATGATTGGTTTTAGCAAAATGCATCATCCTAACCCCTTGATTGTTAATATGCTTCTCTATCAAAGTCACCCTTTGGTGGACATTCACATGAGATTTGAATATCTTCACTTCTTTGGCCCATTCAAAGAAGTCTATCCACGTGTCTCTTCCCCATACCTCCTTGCCAACAATTTTCCAATCGTATTCCTTCCAAGTCCCTGGACATCCAGCCAAATCAATGGCCACAGCACATGAGTCAGTATCCAATGTCACATCTGGCCATCTCTTCTCCCAAGTAAATGAACAACCAGGTGCATTGCTTGAAGTTCTGTCCACTAGGAGGATTTTCTTTCACCACTGTCCTATAGAGGACCCTAGAAAGGGACTGCAGTGCTGCTACTCTCCAATTCTGAGTAGTCCCTGCATATTTTGCAGAAACATCTGTAAACCAGGCACTCAGTCAACTGATTATAAGGAACTACCCATGAAGCCATGGGGAGCTCTGGTAGCATAGTGGCTAAGGCACTTGACTGCTAACCAGAAGGCTGGTGGTTCAAACCCACCAGCCACTCCTCAGAAGGAAGATGGGGCAATCTACTCCCATAGTGATACTGCCTCGGAAACCCAAGGAGGGGTCGCTATGAGTTGGGTCTGACTCGATGGCACATAACAACAACAATAACAACAACAACAACCCATGAAGCCATAGGTATAGACTTGGAGAGGGAAGGTAATGTGACAGGAGTGGAGACCATGGGCATTTGGGCCACTTTCTCATGTAAGTCATTTGTGCCTTTTGGTCCTACTTAAGTTCGATTTCATATATACTACTTCCATTTAATGATGGAATGCTTTTGTGCATATCTGTGTGGATCAAACAACACATAGTTCATGATGGATAGCTCAGACCTTATAGTGACATAGTGACCCATGGTTAAGTGTCCAGTCTCTGCTAAGGTCCAGTAATAAGCCAAAAGATGTTTCTCAAAAGGAGAGTACTTGTCTGCAGAGGATGACAGAGCTTTGCTCCAAAATCTTAAGGGTCTTTGCAGTGATTCACTAAAGAAATGAAACAGAATCTCTCTCTGCCACTGACATATCTAGAACCATTGGATCAGCTGGATTATTTGCCCCAACTGACAGAATGTCTTCCATGGTAGCCTGAACCTGCTGCTTTCTCCTGTTCTGGTTCTGACTAAAACTAGCAGATATTCAAGTCACTTGATAAATACACTGGAGTAGCACACCCAAATGAAGGCTATGTTGCCCATAAATTAGACATTCACCAAGCATTGTGCCTCCTTTTTAGTTGTAGGAAGGGCCAAATGTAACAATTTATCTTTCACTTTCAAAGTAATAGAGGAGCCCTGGTGGCATAGTGGTTAAAGCAATTGGCTGGTAATCAAAAGATCAATGATTCAAACCCACCAGCCATTCTGTGGGAGAAAGATGAGGTAATATGCTTTTGTAAATATGTTGTTGTTAGGTGCGGTAGAGTCATCTCCAACTCATAGGGACCCTATGCACAGCAGAACAAAACACTGCCCGGTCCCACAGCAGTTCCGCAGTCCCTACTATAATTGAGCCCATCACCAGAGCCACTGTGTTAAACCATCTCGTTGAAGGCTTTCCCCTCTTTTGTTAACCTTCCACCTTACCAAGCATGATATCCTTCTCAAGGGAATGGTCCCTTCTAATAACATGACCAAAGTAGGTGAGACGAAGTCTGGCCATTCTCACTTCCAAGGAGCATTTCAGCTATACTTTCTCCAGGACAGTTTTGTTAGTTCTTTTAGGAGTCCATGGTACTTTCAGTATTCTTCACCAGCACCACAACTCAAAAGTATCAATTCTTTTTCAATCTTCCTTATTCATTGTTCAGTCCTGACATGCATATGAGGCGATTGAAAATATGGCTTGTGTCAGGCACACCTTAGCCCTCAAGGAGGCATCTTTGCTCCTCAGCACTTGAAAGAGGTCCTTTGCAGCTGACTTGCCTAGTGATATTCATCGTCTGATGTCCTGGCTGCTGTAAATATGCACAGCCTTTGAAACTCTGGGACAGTTCTATTCTTTCCTATAGGGTCACTAAGGGTCAGAATTGACTCAGTGGCAGTGGGTTTTGTTTTTGTTTTTAGAAAGAATATCTTGATATGCCCCACACCACTGGACCCTTCAAAATTTCACTAAGGTAGAAGGCACCTGAATTTTGTTGGACTAGTTTTCCACCCTCTAACACACAAATATCTTACCAATAAATCTAGAATCATTGATACTTCCCCTTTACTACATCCAAAGCATAATGTCATCAATGTAACAGACCAGCATGATGTCTTATGGAAGGGAATGGAGTTCAAGGTCTCTGAAAACTAAAATATTACATAGGATTGGAGAGTTGATATATCTTTGTGGTATGACAGTTGTTGCTGTTGTCGTTGTTAAGTGCCGTCGAGTCGTTTCTGACTCATAGCGACCCCATGCACAACAGAACGAAACACTGCCCAATCCCACGCCAGCCCCACAATCTCTGCTATACTTGAGCCCATCATTGCAGCC
>NW_006921824.1:3979468-3989894 GCF_000298275.1 Orycteropus afer afer | reverse complement strand
CCCTGGGGCTGACTGCTCCTCTGTCTGGGTTCCTGGCTTTTAATCCCCTTTCTCCTGCTCTTCCCGCTTGCTACTTCGGGCGTCCCTGAGTTGTCTCTCCTCACCTGTAACCCTGGGGCTGACTGCCGTGGTATGACAGTGCAGGTATGTTATTGGTCTTGCCAGCTTATGGGAAACTGCTTCTGGCGATCCCTCGAAAATGGAATAGAGAGAAAGGGACTGACCTGATCAATATATGCATACCAGGTACCACGAGATGTATTAGTTCACTCAAGCAATGAAACCACATCTGGAATAGCAGTTGCAATTGAAGTAACTACCTGGTTAAGTTTACAATAATCCACTGTTGTTCTCCAAGATCTTTCTATTTTTTTGCACAGGACAAATAGTTGAGTTGAGTGGGGATGTGATGGGAATCACCACACCTGCAACCTTCAAGCCTTTGATGGTGGCATTAATCTCTGCAATACTTCCAGGAATGAGGTATTACTTTTGGTTTACTATTTTTCTCTGGAGGGACAGTTCTAATGGCTTCCACTTGGCCTTTCCTACTATAATAGGCCTTATTCAGGGATTCAATGTGGTGGGTCTGCCAGTTGTTGAGTATGTCTATTCCAATTATGTACACTGAAACTTGGAAATTCACTATATGAGGCCTTTGAGGGCTTTGGGGACCCCCTGAACTAATTGTGACATATAACTATGCTAAGTTTTCATTAAAAACTGGATCATAATAAGGCCTCACTCCTACTGGTGGGCAACAGTGAAGTTTTGGGTCTCCTGGAATTAGTGTGAGTTCAGAGTCATTGTCTAGTAATCCCAAAAAAGTCTGATTATTTTATTTATCTCAATGAACACTCTCTCATAAAAGGCTATAGATCCTTTTAAGGAAGAATGGGAGAAAGAATAATAGTGTAAATTTTGACAGTGTAGTTGGTCCCTTCCACCACTCATCTGTCAGTTTGTCTTACAGTTGGTGGCTTTTATGTTACTGTGATGCTGGAACTATGCCACTGATATTTCAAATATCAACAGAGCCACCCACAGTGGACAGGTTTCAGTGGAGCTACCAGACTAAGACAGACTGGAAAGAAGGATGTCCACCTACTTCTGATAAAGAATGTCCACTGAAAACCTTATTAATAGCAGTGAAATATTGTCTGATGTAATAATGAAAAACTTTTTAAATAGCAGTGATTCATTGGTTGATATAGTGTTGATATATGAGTCCCAAAGTTTGGAAGACACTCAGTATATGACTGAGGAAGAGCTGCCTCCTCAAAGTGGAGTTGACCTTAATGACATGGATGGAGTAAATCTTTCAGGACCTTCATTTGCTGATGTGGCATGACTCAAAATGATGAGAAACAGCTAAAAATATCCATTAATAATCAGAACATGGAATGTATTAAGTATGAGTCTAGGAAAATTGGAAGTTGTCAAATATGAAATGGAATACATAACAATTGACATCCTAGGCATTAATGAGCTGAAATGCACTGGTATTGGCCCTTTTGAATCAGATAACAATATGGTCTGTTATGCCAGGAACCAAAAACTGAAGAAGAATGGCATCACATTCGTTGTCAAAAAGAACATTTCAAGATCTATCCTGAAGTACAATGTTGATAGTGATAGGATAATATCCATATTAGAGGATAATATCCATATTATACCTATAAGGAAGATAATAAATACTATTATTATTCAAATTTACCCACCAACCACTAAAGCCAAAAGTGAAGTAATTGAAGATTTTTACCAACTTCTACAGTCTGGAATTCATAAAACCTGCAAACAAGATGTATTTATAATTACTAGTGATTGGAATGCAAAAGTTTGAAACAAAGAAGAAGCATCAAAAGTTGGCAAATATGGCCTTCTTGATAGAAATGATGCTAGAGACCTCATGACAGAATTTTGCAAGACCAATGACTTAGTGCAAATACTTTTTCCAACAACGTAAATGGTGACTATACATGTGGACCTCACCAGATGGACTACACAGGAATCATATCGACTACATCTGTGGAAAGAGACAATGGAGAAGCTTAATACCATCATTCAGAATAAGGACAGGAGCTGACTGTGGGACAGACTTCTATTGCTTGTATGCAAATTCAAGTTGAAGCTGATGACAATTAAAACAAGTCCATAAGTGCCAAAATAGAGCAGCATTTGTTGTTTTCTGTTTTTTTTTTCTTTTTGAACTTTGTTATTAATACTAAGATGACATGATATCTTGTTGTTTTGATTCATATCTCTAACAGCTAATGATTGCAAGCATGTCTTCATGTGTTGATTGACTGCCTGAATGTCTTCTTTGATAAAGTATTCATCTCCTCTGCCTACTTTTTAATTGTATCGTTTGTCTTTCTGTTGTTGAGGCGTTGAAGTTTTTTATAAATTTTAGAAATTAGTCTCTTGTTCAAGATGTTATTGCTTCAATTTTTTTCCTAGTCTGTAATTTCTCTTTTTACTCTTTCGCTTGAAGTGTTTTGATGAGCATACGTGTTTAATTTTTAGGAGGTCCCAGTCATTTAGCTTGTTTTTGTTGTTTGTATATTTTCATTTATGCTTGTTAGCAGATTTTTCTTCATTGCTGTTGTTTTAGTGTTTACTGAGACTTTAAGATTTTCTTCTGTTTTATTTTGGTGAAAAGGTTTATTGATTTTCTTTGAGGCTACCTTGTAATTTATTATTATCTTTCCAAGCTGAAAGTGATCTTTTCTACCTTAATATTGTCTTGACTTCCTCCCCAGTTGGAAGTTCTATAAATACATCATTTTTCCCTCTTTTTGCTTAGTAGTTATTATCACTTAAAATTTGATGACATTGGTTCCCAATTTTCATTTTTGTAGATATATTTTATTTCTGATACTTCTATATCTTGGTTCCTTTATGGTTGTTATTATTGTGGGTCTTACTCTCCAGTTGCTGTCTGCCACTGTTGGTTCTCTGTTCAAAGGACTCCCTTTAGTGTATCTTGTAAGGTTAGTCTTGTTTTTACAAATTCCCTTCATTTCTGTTTATTTGGGAGTGTCCCAATTTTGCCATCATTTTTTGAGGGAAAATTTTTTGGATATATAATTCTTGATGGGCAATTTGTTTCCTTCAAATTTTATATATGTCATCTGATTACCTTCTTGCCAGCATAGTGTCTACCAAGAAATGAGAGCATAGTCTTACTGGTTCTTTTCATAGGTAACTTTTCATTTTTCCCAAGCTACTTTAAGGTTTCTTTCTTTGTCTTTGGTTTTGGAAAGTTTCATTATGATATGTCTTTTTTTTTTCCCCCCTACATTTGTATTGTGATTTTGGTGAAAGTTTACAGAGCAAATTCATTTTCCATACAGCAGTTCATACACATTTTGTTTTATGATATTGACTGCAATTCCCCACAATGTGATAGCTCTCTTCCCACTTCCTTCTCAAAGTTACCTATTCCCTGTGTCCTTCCCTTCCATGCATTTCCTCTCCTGGAGCTATCTCTCAGTACAAATACTCACCTTCTTTTTTTTCCCATGATTGCTACAAGGAGTGTATCTGCCTGATGTAAATGTTCACCCCATATGCATGTCTATTGTTTGGCTGGAAGCTACAAGAATGAGTTCAGTTCCAGACCTGAAGGGTAAGTAGGGGCCATAGTCTCAGGGGTCTCATCAGGCTCTATCAGACCAATAAACCTGTGCAGTATGTTATGCCAATTGAACTTGAAGTCCCCTATGACCATGGTCCTGAGCCCACAGGTCCAACTACTCACTCCTTCATGGTAGCTGACTGTGGTCAAGAAGCCACAATCTTGCCCCTTGTCAGCTCCACTATACACCTAGACATTCTTACACTACATACAAATATCTATGTAGAAACATCCTCTGCCAACCCTATATATGGTCATGGGCAGACTCCCCCATGCTTATACATATCTGATCATTCAGCCTGCCCACCCACCTATCCATCCATAGATCTATGTCTTGGTGATTTTCTTTCGAGGTCTCTCTTATTTCGGTTCATTGAACTTCTGGAATTCATATCTTTTTGTCTTTCACGGTATTAGGGAAGTTTTTTTTCCAACCAACTGACAATTTTCTTGGTGCTTTTCTCTGTTTCTTCCTGTTCTGGAATTCTGGTGACATGCAACTTATCCTATTGATTCTTTGTTGTTGTTAGGTGCCTTCGAGTCAGGTCCAACTCATAGCGACCCTATGTACAACAGAATGAAACATTACTTGGGCATGCATTATCCTCACAATCTTTGCTGTACCTGAGTCCATCATTGCAGCCACTGTATTAATCCATCTAGTTGAGGGTCCTCCCCTTTTTCACTGATTCTCCACTTTACCAACTATGATATCCTCCTCCAGGGAATGGTCTCTTCTGACAACATGACCAAAGTAGGTGAGACTAAGTCTTACCATTCTCACTTCCAAGGTGCATGCCAGCTGCACTTCTTCCAGGACAGATTTGTTCATTCTTCTGGCAGTCCATGATATTTTCAGTAATATTTGCCAATATCATAATGCAAGGCATCAACTCTTCTTTGTTCTTCCTTATTCATTGTCCAGCTTTCACATGCACATGCATATGAGGTGATTGAAAATACCCTGGCTTGGATTAGGCACACCTGAGCCTTCAAAGTGACATCTTTGCTCTTCACCACTTTAAAGAGGTCTTTTGCAGCTGATTTATGGCATTTGATTTCTTGACTGCTGCTTCCATTGGTGTTAATTGTGGATCCAAGTAATATAAAATCTTTGACAATTTCAGTCTTTTCCCATATTTTGTGATGTTCCTTATTGGTCCAGTTGTGAGAATTTATTTTATTTTATTTTATTTATGTCTAGGTGTAATTCTTACTGAAGACTATAGGCTTTAATCTTCATCAGTAAGTGCCTCAAGTCCTCTTCACTTTCAGAAAGCAAGGTTGTATCATTTGCACATCTCAGATTGTTAATGCATCTTCCTTCAATCCTAATGCTGCGTTTTTCTTCATATAGTACAGCTTCTCAGATTATTTGCTCAGCATACAGATTGTATAAGTATGATGAAAGGGTACAATCTTGACACACACCCTTCCTGATTTTAAACCATGGAGCATCCTCTTGTTCTGTTTGAACAACAGTCTCTTGATTTATGTACAGTTTCCTCATGAGCAAACATTCTGCACAATGTTATCCATAATTTGTTATGATCCACACTGTAGAATGCCTTTGCATAGTCAATAAAACACAAGTGAACATATTTCTGGTATTCTTTGCTTTCAGCCAAAATCCATCTGACATCAGCAATAATATCTCCTTTTCTGAATCCAGCTTGCATTTCTGATGGTTCCTTATCAATATACCCCTGCAAATATTTTTGAATTATCTTCAGCAAAACTTTATGTCTGTGTGATATTAATGATATTGTTAGATAATTTCCACATTCTGCTGAGTCATCTCTCTTTGGAATGGGTACAAATATGAATCATTTCCAGTCAGTTGACCAGGTATCTGTCTTCCAAATTACTTGGCATAGAAAAGTAAGTGCCTCCAGCAGGATATTTGTTTGTTGAAACATCTCAATGGGTATTCCATCGATTTCTGGAGAATTGTTTTTTTGCCAATTCCTTCAGTGCAGCTTTGACTTCTTCCTAAGTACCATTGGTTCTGATCAAATTCCACCTTCCTGGAACAATTGAACATTGACCAATTCTTTTTAGCACAGTGACTCTGTGTAGTCCTTCCATTTTCTTTTGATATTTCTTGCATCAATTAATATTTTGCCCTCAGAGTCCTTCAATATTGTAACTCAAGGCTTGATTTTTTTCTTCACTTCTTTCAACTTAAGAAATGCTGAGAGTATTCCTCCCTTGTGGTTTTCTAACTCCAGATCTTTGCACATTTCATTTTACTCATTGACTTGGTTTTCTCGAGCTGCTCTTTGAATTCTCCTGTTCAGCTCTTTTACCTTGTCATTTCTTCCATTCACTTTAGCTAGTTTCCCTTCAAGAGTAAGTTTCAGAGTCTCTTCTGAGGTACATTTTAGTCTTTTCTTCTTTTCCTGTCTTTCTGATGAACTTTTGCTTTCTTCATGTATGATGTTCCTGATGTCATCCCAGAATCTGTTTTTTGCTCATTGGTGTTCAATGTTTCAAATCTGTTCCTCAGATAGTGTCTAAATCAGGTGGGATATAAATATATTTTGGGCATAGACTTATTTTATATTTCTTCATCTTCAACTTGAATTTGCATGTGAGTAATTGATAGACTGTTCCACAGTTAACTACTGGCCTTGTTTTGTTTGAAGATATTGAGTTTCTCCATCTTTCCACAGAAGCAGTCAATCTGATTCCTATGTATTACATCTGATAAGGGCCATGTGTATAGGCACCATTTATGTTGTTGAGAAAAGGTATTTGTAATGAATATGGCATTGATCTTGCAATTTTTCTCATGCAATCTCCAGTGTCATTTCTATCTTCTTTGTTTCTAACTTTTGCATTCCAATCACCATTAATAATTAATACATATTGATCGCAATTAATACATATTGAGTCCAAGTTCAGACTGCAGAAGATGGTAAAACTCTTTAATGTCTTCATCTTCTGCTTTAGAGGTTGGTGTGTAAAATTGAATAATAGTGGTATTAACTGGTCTTCCTTGTAAGCATAGGGGATATTATCCTATCACTGACAGTATTGTACTTCAGGAGGGATCTTGAAACATTCTTTTTGACTATGAATGAGATACCATTCCTCAGCAATTTGTCATTCCTTCCCTAGTAAACCGTATGAGTCTCTTATTGAGAATGGCCAAAATCAGTCCATTTCTGCTCACTAATGCCTAGCATATTGATCTCTGTTCATTCCATTTCATTTTTCACAACTTCCAGTTTTCCTAGATTCATACTTCATAAATTCCATGTTCTGATTATTAATGGATGTTTGTAGCTGTTTCTTCCCATTTTGATTTGTACCCCATCAGCAAATGAAGATCCCAAAGCTTTATTCCATCCATATCATCAAGTCAACTCTACTTTGAGGAAGGAACTTTGGTAGCACAGTGCTTAAGGCATCTGACTGCTAACCAGAAGGTTAGTGGTTCAAACCCATCAGCCATTCCAAAGAAGCAAGATTGGACAATCCACTTCCATAAAGATTTACCACCTCGGAAAACCAAATGAGGTTGCTATGAGTTAGAATTGACTCAGTGGCAGTGGGTTTGGTTTTTTGTTTGGCTCTACTATGACCCAGCTCTTCCCCTACACTATTTTGAGTGCCTTCCTACCTGAAGGGCTCACCTTCCAGCACTATATCAGACAATGTTTCAGGAGTATTCATAAAGTTTTCTGATAACCTATCAGACTATCATGATATTTTTCTATCAGTGATGTATTCTACATTAATATATATACTGGTATTCAAAAGGTTTTCACTGGCCAATTTTTTGGAAGTAGATGACCTCATCTTTCTAGCCAGTCTTTCTTAGTCCAGAAGCTCTGCTGAAACTTGTCCACCATGTGTGACCCTGCAGGTATTTGAAATACCAGTGGCATAGACTCTAGCCTCAGAGTAACATGCAAGCCACCACAGTATGAAAAACTGAGAGATGAGTGGTGGATTCCTTTGGTAGTGCCCACATAATTCTTAGGCGTTCTCCCCCGCCCTGCCATTTCCCCATTTGTTTTCCTGATTGTGTGTCTACTAGTTTAGTACTAACCCATTTGTTTTCAATCTTGCCTATTCTGTCTTACACTGACTCAATTCTCCTTTGTCCTTCCAATGCATTATTTATTTCTGAAATTTTAGTATTAATCTTCTGTATTAATCTTAATTTACTATTAATCTTCTTTTGCTATTTTTGTATGATTTTGAATTTCCCATTTGTTTTGTCAGTATTATTTATTTTATTTTTCTATAATTTTGTCTGTATTTTATCTTTGGTTTCCTCAAATTTCTCTATCTGTTAAAGGCACCTAAATATGATTCTTCTAAATTCCTTATCATGTAGTTCCAATAACATTTCCTCCAGAAGATACAGATTTGGTCACTTATTTGAGCCATCTTGCCCTGTTTTTTTTTTTTTTTAGATATAATGTTATTGTATTAATTTAATTTATTGATTATGTGTTGATTTTGCTTTATTCTGACTTTTTTTTTTTTTTCCACGTACCTGGGCAACATGGTGGGCATGTTACTCTGTTCACTAGTTTGGCAGCACTGGGACACTCATTACCTGACTCTGGTTAAATCTGAGAGCAGGTATAAATGTGGATACAAGTCTTTGATTGCTGCTCATGCAGAGCACCTCAGGGCAGACTGGGAGGGTGGTGGCCTCCATCTATTGATCTAGTGGTTCTAGAACAGATGATGGCACTTGCCCAGTGATTGGGCGGCACATATAGTGAGTATGGCTGGGTAGGATTGTTGCCTTCTGACTACATGGGAAAGAGAGAAAGAAAAAAAAAGGGAAGATGAAGATAGAAGAAAAAAATGAATAGAAAAAATACACAAAGGGAGGGGAAGAATGGAGAACTGAAAAGAAAGAAAAAGAGGTAAGAAAAAGAAAAGGGGGAAATAAGGAAAGGAGAAATAGAAAAAGAAACACACACACACACACACACACACACATATGCACAGTACTTGCACAAGTGGCCACCAATCACGGTCATGGCAGAAATATGGTGTTTGCTTTGTGGAAGTACAGCTCACTAAATGTGGAGGGTCGGAGATGGGCACTACTGAATATGGAGGTGGCAGATGATGGAGCACCTACTCAGTTGGATGGAAAAAAAAGAAGAAGAAGAAGAAAAGAAAAAAATGGGAGAGGGAGAGAGCAAAAAGACTTATTTTAAAAAAGAGAACAATACAATGGGGGAGAAGACTAGACCTGTAAAGACAGGAAAAAGAAAAAGAAATGAAAAACCAGTACAAGTGTTTGCCACCAAACACAGCTGCAGCAGAAATGTGGAGCTCATTCTGGGGAAGTGTGCATCACTGTCCACAGAGTGGTGGGGGCAGGCACTACTGACCATGGAGGGAGAAACTCTGAGGGTTAAAAAAATAATAAAAGTGGGAAGAAAAGAAGAAAAAAGAGAAAAGACAGAAGAGGAAAACAAGGAGAAGAAGAGGTAAGAACTAAGAAGAAGGAAAACTGAAAGAGAAACAAATTACAAAAAGAAAAGCAGTGAAGTACTGGCAAAAGTGCTAGCAACCAAGCACAACTGTCCTGGAATTCAGTGTGTGCTCCACTGCAACAGACACCTCTGATTAGCTAGGTGAGGGGGTAGGTGCTGGTAGCCATGTAGGCCATGAGAGGGAGGGACACCTGCTCTCCACATCCAGAAAAAAAGAAAAAGGGGCAAGGGAAGTGGAAGAAAAAAAAAGGAAAGGCAAAAAAGGAAAATGAAAAGGGGAGATGAAGAAGGAAGAACTAAGAAAGATACAGAGAAAAACAGTGGCACAGCACTAGCAGTGGAGGAGGGGTGTGACTGGACACTGGCTGCATGTTGGCTGGGAGGCAACACCTCTGGTCATTGAGAGGTTGTGCACAGTAAGCAGAAAGTCACGCCTCTCTGGTTGCCAATCACTGATGTGGGTGCTGGTGCAGTTCTGGGGAAACCGAGCTAGTTATCTGGTTCTGGCACCGATCAAAATGCTGCTTGCGATCATTCAAAATGGCCACACTGTGCTGGCTGGCAGTTTACTGTTCTTTGTTCACTTCTTTTATTCAATGTCTTCCTATCTTCAGGATTTGATCCACTTCTTTGTTCTTTCCTTTGAAGTTCTGGATTGTAGGACTGTCATCTGTATCACTTTTACTTGATTTCTCAAGTCTTTGTTGTAGAGGATGTGGATAATGTACCTGCCTAAGCCATTTTGGATCACTCTATTTACTAACATATTGTTAAAAATCCTTATATCTGTATTTCTGAGAGATGTTGATTTTTACACTTATTTGCCTGAGTTTGGTATTAGGGTAATACTGTATTCATAGAATGTGTTGGGAAATGTTCTCTTATCCCATATTCTTTAAGGTATTCTGTAGAATTAATTCTTCTTCTTTCTTTTTTTTTTATTGTGATTTTGGTGAAGATTTACAGAGCAAATTCACTTTCCATACAGTAGTTCACATAATACACTTTGTCTCATGACATTGACCACAGTTTACCACAACGCAACAGCTTCCCTCCCACTTCCTCCCCATAGTTACCTCTTCCCAGTATCCATCCCTCCATGGACTCCTGCCCCCTGAGCTGTCTTCCTGTGCATAAGCAGCCCTTCTTTCTCCCATGATTGTTCTCTCCAAGGAGTGTATCTACCTTAGGTAAATGTTCAACTCATATGCCCGTCTTTTGTTTGGCTGCAAACCACAGGTGTGAGTTCAATTCCAGACCTGAAGGACAGCTAGGAGCCATAGTCTCAGTGGTTCCACCAGGCTCTATC
>NW_006921824.1:3972646-3977645 GCF_000298275.1 Orycteropus afer afer | reverse complement strand
GATGGATCTATTTCTGGGTTCTCAATTCTATTCCATTGGTCTATGTATCTGTTATGAAACCAATACCAGGCAGTTTTGACTACTGTGGGTGCATAGTAGGTTTTGAGGTCCAGCAATGTGAATTAATTCTTATTTAAACGTTTGAGAGCATTTTCCAGTGAAAAACATTCAGGGACTGGACATTTCGTTTTCAAGAGGAGTTTAATCACAGATTAATTTCCTTAACAGTTATAAGGCTATTCAAACTTTCTATTTCATATTGAGTGAGTAATGACAATTTGTACATTTCTAAATATTGGTCCATTTCATCTAACATATTAAATTTATGTGTGTAGGATTCTTTTATTATCATTTTTATGTCTGCAGGTCTGTAGTGATATCTTCTGTTTCATTCCTGAGATTAGTAAATTTTTTCTTCACTTTTTTTTGGTCAGTCTTCTAGAGATTGTTAATTTTATTGGATTTTTCAGAGAGTCAGCCTTTTATTTTCTTGGGTTTGCTCTTGGTATTATTTCCAATTCACTGATTTATGTCTCTAACTCATTTTCTTGCTTCAGTTTGCTTTTAGTTTTTTTTTTTTTCTCTCTCTAGTTTCTTGACATGGGAGCTTAGATCATTTGGATTACTGATTTGACACTTTTCTGCTTTTCTAATGTAAGAATTTATTGATGAAAATTTCCCTGCTAGTACTGCTTCATCTTCATCCCACAAGTTTTTTGATATGTTGTATTTTCATTTCATTCAATGCATTTTTTTAATTTTCCTTGGGTTTTACTCTTTAACTCATAGATTATTTACAAGAGTGACATTTAGTTTCCAAGTATTTCGAGATTTTCCTGTTACATTCTGGTATTAATTTCTAATTTCCATTTTTGTCAGAGAATATATATGTATGATTTCATTTCTTTTATACGTATTAAAGTTTGTTTTATGATTCAGGCTATCTTCTCTCTTGGTATATGTTTCATTAGATGCTTGGAAAAACTGTTGTAGGAAGGAGCTCTGGTAGCATAGTGCCTAAGGCACTTGACTGCTAACCAGAAGGCTGGTGGTTCAAAGCCACCAGCCACTCCTTGGAAGGAAGATGGGGCAATCTACTTCCATAGTGATACTGCCTCAGAAACCCAAGGAGGGGTCGCTATGAGTCAGGTCTGACTTGACGGCACATAACAACAACAACACTGTTGTAGGATGGAGTGTTTCATAAACATGGATAGTGTTGTTGAAGACTTTTCTGTTCTTGCAGGTTTTCTATATAATTATTCTACCAATTGTTAAGACAGTCATACTGAAGTCTCTAACTATAATTGTAGATTTGTCTATTTCTCCTTTCCATTCTGTCAGTGTTTTTCTTCACATAGCTTGGACCTTTGTAGTTTGGTGCACACATATTTAGGATTGCTATGTCTTCTTGGGGGAGCTCTGGTAGCATAGTGCCTAAGGTACTTGACTGCTAACCAGATGGTTGGCTGTTCAAACCCACCAGCCACTCCTCAGAAGGAAGGTTGGGCAATCTACTTCCATAGTGATACCGCTTCGGAAACCCAAGGAGGGGTCGCTGTGAATTGGGTCTGACTCTATGGCACATAGTAACAACAGCAACAACATATCTTCTTGGATGAATGACCTTTTATTATTATGTAACATCACTGTCTGTCCCTGCTAATCTTCTTTGTTCTGAAGTCTATTTTATCAGATATGAATAAAGCTACTCCCATTCTTTTGATTAATGCTTGCATGTTATATCTTTTTCCATTCTTTTATTTTTAAACTACTGATATTTTCACATTTTATGTGAATTTCTTGTAAATGGTATATTGTTAGATCTTT
Organism: Orycteropus afer afer; assembly: GCF_000298275.1. NCBI lineage: Eukaryota > Metazoa > Chordata > Mammalia > Tubulidentata > Orycteropodidae > Orycteropus > Orycteropus afer. The sequence goes on along the minus strand of NW_006921824.1, from coordinate 3,975,815 downwards.
TTTTTCAACCCATTTTGCCAATCTATGTTTTTCAATTTATATATCTAGACCTTTCACCACTGATACAATGTCATGTTAAGGTTTATGTCTGCCATTTTGTTTTCTATTTGTTCTATTTTTCTAGGTTTTTATCATGCTTTCCTGTGAGTGACTTGAACATATTTTCAGGATTTCATTTTTATTTATCTATAGTTTTTTTTTTTAATGAATCTCTTTGTATTGCTTTTTTGATACTAAATCTTATCACAGTCTACTTGTGTTGAAATTTTACCAGTTTGCAGAACTGTAGTAATCTTACCTCACTTTATGTCCCCTTATCTTCCCATATTGATAACATAATTTCTGAAAATTACTTCTACATATATTGAGAACCACACTAAACAGTGTTCATATTTTTTTTCAATCATCAAACATAATTTAGAAATTAAAAGTAGAAGGAAACTCTATTGTATTTACCCATTGTTGCTCTACATGTTGCTTTTCCTTCCTGATATTCTAAGATTGTTTCTTTCATCATTTCCTTTCTGTCTAGGAAGCTTCCTTAGCCATTCTTTTTTTGTTGTTGTTGTTGACAAAATTTTTCTGGTATTTCTTTCATCTGAGAATGTCTTGATTTCCCCTTCATTCCTGGATGATATTTTCACTGGATATAGCATTGTTTGTTGACAGTTGTTTTCTTTCAACATTTGAAAAAGGTGCCAATTTTTCTGAATTCTATGGTTTCTAAAGAGAAATTACCTGTCAGTTGAATTGTTTCTCTCTGGCTGTTTTCAAGATAAACTCAGTGGCAGTGGGTTTGAGTTTTATATGTATAGTCTTTAGTTTTCAAAAGTTCAACTATGATGCATCTTGGCATGAATTTCTTTGTTTTATTCTGTTTGTGATTTGTTCAGGTCTTTAATCTGTATGTTTAAGTCTTTTGTCAAATCTGAAAAAGCTTTGGTCATTATATTTTCAAATACTTTACCAGTCCTACTTCTCTTTCCAGGCTTTGATGATTCAAATGTAAGATATTTGTTAATGTCTAACAGCTCCCTGAAATCTGTTCATTTGTGTCATCTGTTTTCTCTCTTATATTCAGGTTGGGTAATTCTACCATTTTTTTTTGCAAATTCACTAATTCTTCATTCTGCTGCTGAGTATATTTATTGAATTTTTTAAAAATCAGTTATTGCATTTTTAAGTTCTAAAAGTTCATTTAATTCTTCTTTTTATCTTTTAGTTTTCTCCTCTCTCTGTGTGTGTGTGTGTGTGTGTGTGTATATATATATATATATATATATATAATTTGTTTCAACTGTGTGCATAATTACTCATTGAAGCAGTTTATAATGACTGTTTTATAATCCTTGTCAGATAATTTTTTAACATCTCTGTCATCCCATTATTGATCATCTGTTGTTCAAGTTGAGATTTTCCAGTTTCTTAGTATGATGAGCTCTTTTCAATTGATAATTACACATTTTGGGTATTATATTATAAATCTCTGGATCTTATTTAAATCTTGCATTTTATCATGCTTCTTCTAACACCACTCCTTGATGAAGTACTTCATTACCACCAAGTGGGGATGATAGTTTAGACTTTTCATTTAATCTTCACTAACACTGAAGTGTTACCACCTGTCAGTATGAGAGCCCGAGCTTCTCACTTGACCTTAGCTGACACCATCCCTATGTGGCTTGGAGTGTCTAGTTACAGCCTAACTAGGGTAGAAATCTAGGCTCTCCACTAGACTTCTGCTAGTGGAAGTAAGCATGGAACCACAATTTTTTCCATGGTATGTGTCTGCAGTAGACCAGGTATGTCCTTGAATAGCACAAACAGTTAAGCACTTGACTCCTAGCTTAAAGGTTGGCAGTTCAAACCCACCCAGAGGATCCTCAGAAAACATGCCTGGCAATATGCTTCCAAAAGGTCACACCTTGAAAATTTTATGGAGCAGTTCTACTCTGTACACATAGGGTCACTATGAGTTGGAATCAGCTTGATGCTCACTAGGGACACCACCACCACCACCACCATCAATAAGAGCAGTTATTGTCGAAAAGTTTGTTATTTGCTTGGCTGTCTCTTTCTGGGTACTTTAGCTAGAGGGAGCGGGCTCTTCTTGGGGGTTATGCTTGTCTATCTTTATGGGTTGCCAGCCTCTGTAGTTACTAGTCTGAGATATGAAAGGCAAAAAGAAAACTCAGGAAACTCACTACCATCTTATTCTTTGGGTGGTGGTGACCTTAGCTGGTCTGCCTGTTTCTCTTCATTTTTCAGTGCTTTTTCATATTTGTTTTATATGTAATGTCCAACATTTTTAGTTATACTTCATGGGGAGAATAGGGAAAAGTACATCTACTCCATCTTCCTGAAAGCAAAAGTAATGTTTCTTTTAAATTTACTTAGTTATTTGATTAGCTTTCTATTTGACACAAAAGGAAGGCCAGCATCTGGGGTTATAGTGTCAGCTCTACTAATACTATCTGCCATAACCTAAATATCACGACTCATCCTTTTCTTATGAAATAGGTGTGAATAGAGGTTCTATAAATCTTTTACCTAATTTCACATTAAATATGTAAAAAGAGCATCAATTCCTAACAACAACAGTAACAACAACAAAAAGATATACAACATCAGAAATTGAGACCAAGTGTCTACATTTACTTAGCTGAGAAATTTATGTAATGCCAAATAACTAAGATTTTTAAAAAAGTGAAAACTCAAATTGAATTATGGTGAATATTGTCTGACTAACTCATTTTGCTTTGAAGATGGTATTATGCTCTCAATACATCCCTTGTCAATATTTTGTATAAAATTAGTTTACTTTAAATTTTAGATATGTACATATCTAAACCAAAAAAAAAAAAAAAAAAAAACACTGCCATTGAGTCGATTCCAACTCATAGTGACCCTCGTTGGGTTTCCAAGGTGGTAAATCTTTACAGATGTAGATTGCCCCATTTTCCTTCCATGGAGTGGCTGGTGGGTTTGAACTGCCAGCCTTCTAGTTAGTAGTCAAATGCCTTAAGCACTGTGCCACCAGAGCTCCTTATGTGTATATCTAGTGATAATTATTTAATACAAATCAGTTTACCTAACATTTTTTTGAGAAGGAGCTCTGGTAGCATAGTGGTAAGACACTTGCCTGCTAACCAGACGGCTGGCGGTTCAA
>NW_006921824.1:3963794-3971548 GCF_000298275.1 Orycteropus afer afer | reverse complement strand
AGCAGTCAGGACATTAGACGACATGTAGCATTGGGAAAGTCAACTGTGAAGGAACTGTTTCAAGTGCTGAGGAGCAAGGATGTCTCAAAGCTTCCACCAGTCTCTATCAGACTTGTGAGCCTAGTCCTCTTCTTCTTCTTCTTTTTTTTTATGACTTTGATTTTTGTTTCACATTTTTCTCCCACTCTATCCAGGACCTTTTATTGTGATATCTTTGAGAGTGGTTAGCAGTAACAACCAGGCACCATCTAATTCTTCTGGTCTTAGAGTCACTGAGGTTCACTTAGTCCATTAATCCTTTAGATTAATTGTTTTCATGTATCTTTGATTTTCTTCACTCTTCTTTGTTCTGAGAGGCTGTTTGAAGAAGGAGATTCTTCAGAATAAATCAAGGATAAATGACCAAGTAAATTATCTCTAAATGATTTACAAAGGCTGACAAATTTTACAAACTCTTTTTCTTACTTACTATAAATAGCAATTGGTACAGGAAAGCCACAGATAACTGCTAATCTTAGCATATTTATTAATGAACTATGTAGGGTGGGAATTCTGTTAGGTGTTAGAAACAAAAAAGCAAATAACAGGTATGATGAAAAATGAAGTTGTGGAGTGGCTGAAACATCTTTCTGGTAAATCATGTCATGAATGCTTCCTTCACATTCAGACTTGCATCATTTCTTAGGGGATTTTTGTTGTCATGACAACATGTTTTACAAGAGCATTTTCAGCCTCCATAATTTAAGTTAGAAACACACAAAAAGAGTTTAACACAATGAATACAGGTGAGCTTTAGTTATTACATTTGGATAACATCCCCCTGCATTATCACAGTCATATCATTGAAGAAATTAAAACTGTGACACTTTTCTCCTTTGCTAAGGTAGGTCATTTTATTATAAGGCTGTTTTTCCCTAAGAAAATGAATTTAAAAACTCCCAAATTTTCTCAGCTTATAGACTACTAAATTAAAAAGTAATTTATAATAAATAAGTCATAATAATAGCTACTGCATGAAAGGACTTTAAAGCTATATTCTGTTTCTTGTAGAGATGAATTTTGATGTGTATTAGTTAGCTAAGTATAGTTGAAAGTATAGGTAAAACATGAAAACACTATTAAGAATTTGATAACAATTTCCACTGGGCATATTCTCATCTTACCTGAAATTCTCACTAACATGAAAAAAAAAAATCCTTTCGTTGTCCTGTTTATCTTCTGCAAAATAGCTTCAGGATAAATGAAAACTCTTTCCTAGTTTTAATTTTAACTATTACACCTTTAACTGACTGGAAGAGATCCATATTTGTACCCATTCCAAAGAAAGGTGATCCCATAGAATGTGGAAATTATAAAACAATATCATTAATATCTCACCCAAGTAAGATCTTACTGATGATAATTCAAAAACAGTTGCAGCAGTGTATTGACAGAGAACCTCTAGAGGTGCAAACTGGACTCAGAAAAGGACGTGGAACAAAGGATATCATAGCTGTTGTTAGATGGATCTTGGCTCAAGGCAAAGAATACCAGAAAGATGTTTACTTGTGTTTTATTGACTATGCAAAGGCATTTGATTGTGTGGGTCATGACAAATTATGGATAACATTGAGAAGAATGGGAATTCCCGAACACTTGATTGTACTCGTGAGGAACCTGTACCTTGACCAGGAGGCTGTCATTCAAATGGGACAAAGGAACACTGCATGGTTTAAAATCAAGAAAGGAGGGCATCAGGGTTGTATCCTTTCCCCACACTTATTCAATCTATATGCTGAGCAAATAATCCGAGAAGCTGGACTATATGAAGAAAAACATGGTATCAGGATTGGAGGAAGAATCATTAAAATCTGAGATACGCAAACAATGCAACTTTGCTTGCTGAAAGTGAGGATGACTTGAGGCACTTACTAACGAAGGTTGAAGAATACAGTCTGTGGTATGGGTTATGTCTCAATATAAAGAAAACAAAAATATTCACAACTGGACCAATGAGCAGCATCACAATAAATGGAGAGAAGATTGAGGTTGTCAAAGAATTCATGTTGCTTGATTCTACAATCAATGCCAATGAAAGCAGGAGTCAGGACATTAGGCAATGTGTAGCATTGGGAAAGTCAACCGCGAAGGAACTGTTTCAAGTGCTGAGGAGCAAGGATGTCTCCTTGAGGACTAAGGTGTGCCTGACACAAGCCATGATATTTCCAATCACCTCATATGCATGTGAGAGCTGGACAATGAATAAGGAAGACTGAAAAAGAGTTGATGTTTTTGAGTTGTGGGGTTAGCAAAGAATGCTGAAAATACCATGGATTGCTAAAAGAACAGATCTGTCCTGGAGGATGTTCACCTGAAATGCTCTTTGGAAGCGAGAATGGCCAGACTTCGTCTCACCTAATTTGGTCATGTTGTCAGAGGGGACCATTCCCTGGAGAAGGATGTCATGCTTAGTAGTGTGGAGGGTCGATGAAAGAGGGAGAGGCTTTTAACAAGATGGATTGACACGGTGGCTGTGATGATGGGCTCAAGTACAGCAGGGATCGTGGAGCTGGCATGGGATCAGGCAGTGTTTTGTTCTGCTGTGCATGGGGTCGCTATGAGTCGGAAATGACTTGACGACACCTAACGACAACAACAACACACCTATAATATTATTTTCTAGTGGTGCATTTACAGATATCTTCAAGATAACACATAAGACATAATATTCTTCCTTGGAACACTGACAACCATCTTATTTCCAAATAGACAGATAAGAGGTGAAAAGTCAATATTCATGTACTTTTTAAAATATATATTTAATATTTGTAACTTCTATAAGAATTAAAAATCAATACTAGAACCAATAAATGCATTGTATTATAGCAGCTTAACTGAACCAAAATTTTAGTTTTTTCCCTTCTTATCCATGTCATCTTAAGAATATTTTTTCTGATGCTAGAAATAAGAACCCATTCTGTTACTGACATTATTAAATAATACACTAATTTTTATTTTATTAACTTAGCTGTCAATTAGAATATATAATATACAACAAATTGTAGCTAGAATGTGAAGGAATAACATAGAATAATGACCAAGAATGCTAACTGTCGGTTAAACTGCCTGGGTTCCAGCCACATATCTGCCACTTGCTAGGCTCTAGCTTCAGAAGAGAATGTAAACCTAGGGATATCATTGCTGATGTCAGATGGATCTTGGCTGAAAGCAAAGAATACCAGAAAGATGTTTATCTGTGTTTTACTGACTAGGCAAAGGCATTTGACTGTGTGAATGATAACAAAGTATGGATAACGTTGTGAAGAATGAGAATTCCAGAAAAGTCTTAATTGTGCTCATGAGGAACCTGTATATATAGACCAAGAGGCAGTCATTCAAACAGAACAAGGGGATACTGAATTATTTAAAATCAAGAAAAGTATGCATCAGGGTTATATATTTTCACAATATGTATTCAATCTGTATGCTGAGCAAAGAATCTAAGAAGCTAGACTGTATAAAGAAGAACATAGCATCGGGATTGGAGGAAGACTCATTAACAACTAGTGATACGCGGATGATACAACCTTGCTTGCTGAAAGTGAAGAGGAATTGAAACATTTACTGATGAAGATCAAAGACTAAAGCCTTCAGTATGGAGTACACCTCAACATAAAGAAAACAAAATCCTCACAACTGGAACAATAAGCAACATCATGGAGAAAAGACTGAAGTTGTCAGGGATTTCATTTTACCTGAATCCACAATCAAGGCCCGTGGAAGCAGCGGTCAAGAAATCAAATGATGTATTGCACTTGACAAAGCTGCTGCAAAAGACCTCTTTAAAGAACAAAGATGTTACTTTTAAGGCTAAAGTACACCTGACCCAAGCCATGATATTTTCAATCACCTCATATGCATGTGAAGCTGGACAATGAATAAGGAAGACCACAGAAGAATTGATACATTTGAATTACGGTCTTGGCAAGGAATGATGAATATACCATGAGTGCCAGAGAATTAACAAATCTGTCTTTGGAAGAAGTACAGCTGGAATGCTCCTTAGAAGCAAGAATGGCCAGACTTCATCTATCATACTTTGGTTAAGTTATCAGAAGGGACCAGTCCCTGGAGAAAGATATCATGCTTGATACAGGGTCATGAAAAAGGGGAAGACCCTCAACAAGATGGATGGACACAATGGCTGCAACAATAGGCTCAAGCATAGCAAGAATTGTGAGGATGGTGCAGGAGCAGTCACTGTTTCATTCAATTGTACATAGGGTTGCTATGTGTTGGAACTGACTCGACAGCACTTAACAACAACAACCCTAGCCAACTGTTTTTATCTGAATGTATCTTGGTTCCTCATATTCAAAATGGGGATAATAAAAAAAACCTACCACATGGCACTGTTACGAAAATTAAATCAGTCGATATTCACAAAATATTTATGACAGAGTTTGGGGCATATTAATTGCTATACAAGGGTTTATAACAAACAAAAATTTTAAACAAATTAAAACCAGGATCTATGAGTTTAAGTTATACTTTCTTTAATGGGTCATGAAACTCTTAGGGTACATTGCATGAAAAAGAATAAAGCCATTACCTATCTGAGAACTGAGGAAGCTCAAATCATTCACATAGAAAATATTTATTTACATTAATTCTGCATGAAAGGAACTCTGATAGCACAGTGCCTAAGGCATTTGACTAATAATCAGAAGGTTGGTGGTTCAAACCCACCAGCCACCCATAGAAGATAGGACAGTCTACTTCTATAAAGATTTGCAACCTTGGAAACCCAGTGTGGGTCACCATAATTCAAAATGAATTCAATGGCAGTGGGTTTGGTTTTTGGTAATTCTACATATAAATTGGGTCTGTGTTCTGCTGCATGTGGTAGACTATGCCAAAATCTCAGTGACTTACCTACACATACTTTCATTCTTTCAGATAAAAGCTTTCTAAAGTAAATGTTTCAAGGCTACTAGAGTCACATGCTGGCCTTCGCAAATAGGCAGAGATTTTTTGGGAGCTCTGGTAGTGTAGTGCCTAAGACACTTGACTGCTAACCAGAAGGCTGGCAGTTCAAACCCACCAGCCACTCCTCAGAAGGAAGGTTGAGCAATCTACTTCCGTAATGATACCACCTCAGAAACCCAAGGAGGGGGCACTATGAGTTGGGTCCGACTCGATGTCACATAACAACAACACAACAGAGTCACATCAAGTCTACAGTAGCAACATTTGTTGTTGTTGTTGTTGTTGTTGTTGTTTAATGGTTACTCTGTGACCTTCAGGGACTCATGGTTCCTTTAGTTTTCTGATTCATCATTCCAAGGTGGGACTTTCATTCTCACTCTCAATGATCTCTACTTGAGCCCCATCCATTTCATCCACATTTCAAGCAGCAGATCTAGAAGAAGAAATAAGAAGAACAGCATACTGGCCCTTGTAGGAAACCTTCAGGGAAGCAGTACCCGATATTTTTGGTCACATATCATTGGTAGAAACTTAGTTACATGATTTTATCTGACTGCAAGAATGACTAGGGTATGTCAGTTTTTAGCAGAGTAGCAATATGGCTGCACAAATATGGCTGGTTACTTTTGAGAAGGATAAACTGTAGAACAGATATTGAGAGACAATTAGAAGTTTCCAACGTAGGTTCCTAGTAAATGTTTATGATGCTTCTTTACACTTAAGATTACAAAGTAGCCTGTGAAATAATTGAATGCATCAATTAAGTAATAAGTTGGTAAAACTAATCTTTTCTTCAGTGTGTGAAGACATATAGCTAATTCAACTAATAGGTTTATGGAGCTAAGTTGGGAAAAGCAGTTTTACACTAAATTAACTATTAGTCTGCAATAAATTTTTTGCCAACTCACCCTTTAAATCTTCCTCTGAACCTTAAAAATACCAAAGTATGCTAAGTAGCAAGTATGCTTCTACTGGGGTTTTAAAAATGAGTAAGATGCAATAACCATCTTTATTTGGAGAGGGGGACAGTTAAAATAAGTAACCACTTTTTATGACATGTCAATGTGATATAAAGGAACTATAAAGTATGTTTGGAGTTCCAGGGAAAGAGAAGTAGCCCTGGAATTGAATAGATAGAATTCCAACAGATATGGCTTTGAATGGTATTCTTGGGGAAAAATGCAGACAGACAATGTACCATAAGGAGAGGTCTAGAAGCAGGGAAGAATGCCATGAGTTTGGGGAAATCACTTGGCACATAACATAAATATTAGAGATGATGACCTAAAGCTTAGAGGAGTTAGATTAAGAAGGGCCTTTGATGCCTGACTAAATTTTGAGCTATTGCAGGTGGCAAAGGAATGACATGACTGCCCCACCTACTCATTTTTCAGTGGTGGTGCCAATCTCCTGCCCTTTGGGTATGGCATCCTGCCTCCTCAGCTTTGAGTGATAGCCCCATACTCTTGATCCATTTGAATGGTAGCCCCACACTCCAGAACTGAAGTAATGGGGATCTGACTCTTTGAAATCTAGGTTGGAGTTTTTCACCCATTAAAATGGAGGTTCTACACTTAAGGAGGTTGCCCTGTCCTCCATGGTCTATCCAACTAAGCTCCTAATTATTGTGCTGATTGTCAAACTGCTCCTGGGTGGTGCTTTCCTGTTCTCAGGAGACAACAGATGTTTGGAACCAAGTAGCTCCATTGGCCCATTTCTTGACTGTAGAAAGGAAGCAGGCAACTTTCTTTCATTTTTTATTGCCTCTGTCTCTTTCTGCTGCAGTGGTTGAATAAATTCATCAATCACAGGCTTCATCTTTTGGACAAAGGATTGGATAGCCATGCCTTTGGTGAACGTTTTTCCAGGACATATTTATTTAGTTTGTACAACAGATTTTTCCAAGTCTTTAAGTTCTGGCTTCATTTTTCATAGTTATTTTAAATTTTCTTTCCTCTTGCACTTTACCATAAGTGGCAAGGAGAAACCACATTGCTCATTTAAGATCTTGCTTATAAGTTTTGTCAGCCAAATATCCAAGTTCATTACTTATAATTTCTACCTTCCACCACATGTTATAACATAATTCAGACAAATTCTTTGTCACTTTATAAAAAGTACCTTACTTCTTCAATTGTTCAATCACTGTTTATGATTTCCTTTTAAAGTATCACAAGAAGCACATTTAATGTCCACATATCTAGCAACGTTCTGTTCATAATGATAAAAGATTTCATCACAGCTCTCAATGCTTTCTGTGCCCTCATCAGAATTGCCTTTAATATCTGTAACTTTAACAACAGTCTCTTCAGGGTAAACTAGGTTCTTACTATAAAAGCAGATTAAAATTCCTTCAGATTCTCCCATTACACAATTCCAAAACTACTTCCACATTTAAGTATTTGTTAGAGCAGCTCCAACTCCTGGTTCCAAATACTGTCTTGGCTTCTTAGTGCTGTTGTTACAGAAATACCACAAGTGGGTGGCTTTAATGATCTCTGTGATGGTCAATTGTTAATATGGCTAGGTTATTGTGCTCAGTTGCTGCTATGAAGGCATTTACACATTATTAGCATTTAAGTCAGTTGACCATAAGTAAAGCAGATGAAACTTTATGATGTTGGTGGGCCTCAAAAAATCTGCTGAAGGTCTCAAAACAAAAACTGAGTGTCTTATTTATCTAATGTTGTAACAGAATGGGTAACAGAAATACCCAAGTGGATGGCTTTAACAAACTGAAATTTATTATCTCATGGTTTGTTGTTTTTGTTATGTGCCCTAGAGTC
>NW_006921824.1:3955109-3963619 GCF_000298275.1 Orycteropus afer afer | reverse complement strand
AGTCAGGTACCTTAGGCACTATGCTACCAGAGCTCTCATGGTTTGTTGTTGTTGTTGTTATTTGCCATAGCGTCAGCCCCGACTCCTAGCGACCCCTCCTTGGGTTTCCGACCCCTCCTTGGGTTTCCGAGGCAGTTATCACTACGGAAGTAGGATTGCCCAACCTTCCTTCCGAGGAGTGGCTGTCTCATGGTTTAGGAGACTAGAAATGCAAATTTATAGTGTCAGCACTAGGGGAAGGCTTTCTCTCTCTTTTGGCTATGTGGGGAATGTCTTGTCTATTTCCTTTTTCCTTGGAGAGCTTATTGTGTGTTGGCATCTATTTTACCCGTCTCTGTTATGCATAATCCTTTAATCTCTTTTACATCTCAAAAGACATCAACTAGCTACACTAATCTTGCCTCATTACTATAACAAAGACAACCCATTCCCAAAAGGCATTATAACCACAAGGTTAGGATTTATATCATATGTTTTTGGGAGCACAATTCAACCCATAACATTCTAACCATTGCCACCATTGCCCCCCCCCAATTCATCTCCTTGACACATGAAAAACACATTGATGCCATCACATCTTACCAAAAGTATTAAATTAACTTCAAGCCTAAAACCTCATCTTCTGGATCATTTAATTCGAATATGGGTGAGACTTTAGTTGCATTACATCCTTGGGCAAAATTCCTCTTAATCTGTGACCTTGTGAAATCTAGGATACAAGTTATCTATTTCCAAAGTACAATGATGGAACAGGCACAAGGTGGACATTTCCATTACAAATGGGAGAAATTGGAGGAAAAGAAGAACAGGCACCAAGCAAATCTAAACCCCAGCAGAACAAATTACATTAGCCTTCAAGTTTTGAAAATTATCCCCTGTCTCTGAGACCATTGGACAATGGCTCCACCTCCAGACGCTAGAGGATTCTGGGTGCAGGCCCGTCATCTCTGAGCTTCAGCTCTGCCTTCCAGGGCCACTGTGATGGAAACCCTGTTCCCATTTTCCTAGTCCTTCTTAGTGAAGAACCACCCCTTTGGCCTCAGTAGGCCCCATTTTTCTCCCCCTTGGGCATGACAGCCCCACTTCTTCAGATTTGGCCAGAGGCCCTATCCTCTTGCACACCTCAACAGCACCCTCATATTCCAGAACTCAGTTCGCAAAGATGCAACTTTTTAAAACCTAAGACACTGTGGGCTCACCCTTTGAGATCCAGGAGACTGTGGACACAGCCTTTGAAACTGAGAAGGCTTCCTGTGCTCCTTATAAGACTTCTGCTGTTCTCTAAACTGCTCCAGGGATGGTCTTTTTCTTTTCTTGGAGGACAACAGCTGTAGCTCCATTGATCTGTTTCCTGCCTGTAGAATTCCAAGAGGCAAACAGTGTTCTTTCCTTTTGTTCTTTCTCTTTCCTTTCAGCCCAAATTGAGTTTTCTGCTGTGGTAGTTGGTTAGACCCATCAGTCACAGGCTTAATCTCTTTAACAAAATATTGTGCAGCCATGTCCTTGGTGAACATTTTAGGACATGTGTCCTTAGTTTGTACAACAGAATTTTTCAGTTCTTGAAGTTCTGTTTTCATTTTGCACAGTTCGTTTTTAAGTTCATCTTTCCTTTCACATTTTACTATAGGCAGCAAGGAGAAACCATGTGGTCCCTTTAAGAACTTGCTTAGAAATCTCCTCAGCCAGCTGTGCAAGTTCATCACTTACAAGTTCTATCTTCCACCAAACATTTGACCATAATTCAGACAAGTTCTTTGCCACTGCATATAAAGCATCACCATTCCTCCATTGTCCAACCTCGTGTTCTTCATTTTCTTTTAAAGCCTCACCATGGCATATTTAACATCTGCAGTCTTAGCAGCATTCTATTGCTGGCACCATATATGTTCTCTAAAATGATACAGACTTTCTCAATAGCCCTCTTCCCTTCCTTCTAAGCCCTCACCAGAATAATCTTGACATTCATAATTCTACCAGTAGTCTCTTCAAGGCAACCTAGACTTTTACTATTGTTGTTGTTGTGTGCCATCGAGTTGGACCCGACTCATAGCGACCCCTCCTTGAGTTTCCGAGGCAGTATCACTACGGAAGTAGATTGCCCCATCTTCCTTCTGAGGAGTGGCTGGTGGGTTTGAACCGCCAGCCTTCTGGTTAGCAGTCAAGTGCCTTAGCCACTATGCTACCAGAGCTCCCTCAGTTTTACTTCAGTTGTTGTTGTTGTTTGCCGTCGAGTCAGCCCCGACTCATAGCGACCCCTCCTTGGGTTTCCGAGGCAGTATCACTACGGAAGTAGGATTGCCCAACCTTCCTTCCGAGGAGTGGCTGGTGGGTTTGAACCGCCAGCCTTCTGGTGAGCAGTCAAGTGCCTTAGGCACTATGCTGCATCTTCAAACTTTTCCAGCTTCTACCCATTATTACACAATTCCAAAACGCCTCCCACATTGTACTGACTCTCCTGGTACAATTTCTCTCTTAGTTGTCTATTTCTGCTATAACAGAAGTATCACAAGGGGAGGGCTTTAACAAACAGAAAATTATTTTCTCATGGTTTAGGAGGTTAGAAGTCCAAATTTAGGATGCCATCTCTAGGGGAAGGCTTTCTCTGTGCACCCTGGAGGAAGTTCCTGGTCCTTTTAGTTTCTGTTTCCTTGGAGATCTTTATGTCTATCTTATCCTGTCTGTGCTCTGCTCACTTGTTTAATTTTTTTTTTTTATATATGTCAAAAGATATTGACTCAAGATATACCTTACACTAATCCTGCCTTATTAACAACAGCAACAACAAAAATCCCAGATAGGATTACAACCACAGACATAGAGGTTAGGATTCACAACACAGAATTTTGGGGAACATAATTCAATTCATAACACTGAGGATTCTATTTTAAGAATGTAAATAGGTATGATTGCTGGAGTTTCCAGCTTGTTGCCTGTCATATGGATTTTGGACTTCCAGCCTTCAAAATCACATAGCCAATTTCTCAAAATAAATCATTCCCTGTTCTCTTTTCTGTCCTCTCTCTTTATATATATATATATATATATATATATATATATATATATATATCTCCAGAAACCAAACCAAATCATTTGCTGTCGAGTTGCTATGTCTATATCTATCATCTATGTATCTTATAGATTCTGTTTCTTTTGAGAACTCTAAGACATATTTGGACACCAAGCATGGAGGGCATCCTAATAATTTCTGTGTGGTGTCTTATCAGAGCAGAGAACAGACACAGAGGCACACACAGCAAGAAGACACCATGTGAATACTTATTTACAAGCTAAGAAATACCAGCAGTCATTAGAAGCTAGGGGTGAGGTATAGTTCCTTCCTCAGAGCCCTCAAAAAGAATCAACATGGCCACTATCCTGATTTGGACTTTTAGCCTCCAGAACTGTGAGAAAATAAATTCTTTGAAGTGACCCCCTTTGTGGTATTTTTTACAGCAGCTCTAGGAGACTAATACTGTCCTCTACTCTGTGTAGGCAATGCTGGATGCAGAAGAGACACAGTTACAGTGAAATCTATGAAAGCAAGAACTCGATGGGTCTACCTTGGTTTTCCAGGTCTTGCAAGTTCCCGCCTTTGACAAGATGCAGCTTATCACTTTTCTGTTGCTTACTATTAGTGGAAAATATTTGAGTTTTCCTTCTCTGATAGGTTTCTGCCTTATATAGGTTCCAGCTTTCACAGGTTTTACAGTGGAATATTTCTACTTTCCTGTGTACATGAGACAGTTGGATAATTTAAACATACTTTCTAAAACAGTCGGGAGAGATATTGTTGTTAGGTGCTGTTGCATCGTTTCCAACTCATAGCAACCCTAGACGCAGCAGAATGAAACACCGCCCGATCCCGTGCTAGCTCCATGATCCTTGCTTAAGGATACTCCTATACTTAAGCCCATCGTCTCAGTCACTGTATCAATCCATCTCATTGAAGGCCTTCCCTTCTTTCGTTGACCCTCCACCTTACCAAGCATGACATCTTTCTCCAGGGAATGGTACCTTCTTACAACATGACCAAAGTAGGTGAGATGAAGTCTGGCCATTCTTGCTTCCAAGGAGCATTTCAGGTGCACTTCCTCCAGGACAGATCTGTTAGTTCTTTGAGCATTCCATGGTACTTTCAGCATTCTTCGCCAGCACCACAACTCAAAAGCATCAACTCTTCTTCAGTCTTCCTTCCTTATTCATTGTCCAGCTCTCACACACATATGAGGCAATTGAAAATATCATGGCTTGTGCCAGGTGCACCTTAGTCCTCAAGGAGACATCCTTGCTCCTCAGCACTTGAAAGAGGTCCTGTGCAGCCAACTTGCCAAGTGCTATACATTGTCTGATGTCCTGACTGCTGTTTCCATTGGCATTGATCGTAGAACCAAGCAATGTGAATTCTTTGACAACCTCAAACTTTTCTCCTTTTATCGTGATGCTGCTTATAGGCCCAGTTATGAGGATTTTTGTTTTCTTTATATTGAGATGTACTCCATACTGCAGACTGTATTCTTCAATCTTCATCAGTAAGTGCTTCAAGTCATCCTCACTTTCAGCAAGCAAAGTGGTGTCATCAGTGTATTGCAGGTTGTTAATGATTCTTCTTCCAATCTTGATGCCATGTTCCTCTTCATATAGTAAAGCTTCTCGGATTATTTGCTCAGCATATAGATTGAATAAGTATGGTGAAAAGATGCAACCCTGACACACTCCCTTCTTGATTTTAAAGCATGCAGTGTTCCCTTGTTCTGTTCATACAACAGCCTTCTGGTCAATGTACACATTCCTCATGAGCACAATCAAGCACTCTGGAATTCCCATTCTTATCAGTGTTTCCCATAGTTTGTTATGATCCACACAATCAAATGCCTTTGCATAGTCAATAAAACACAAGTAAACATCTTTCTGGTATTCTTTGCCTTGAGCCAAGATCCATCTGACAGCAGCTATGATATCCCTTGTTCCACGTCCTCTTCTGAATCTGGCTTGCAGCTCTGCAAGTTCTTTGTCAATATACTGCTGTAACCACTTTTTAATTATCTTCAGTAAGATCTTACTTATATGTGATATTAATGATATTGTTCAATAATTTCCATTCTGTGAGATCACTTTTGTTTGGAATGGGTACAAATATGATTCTCTTCCAGTTAGTTGGTCAAGGAGCTGTCTTCCAAATCTCTTTGCATTACCGAGTGAGTGCCTCCAGCAAGGCATCCATTTGTTGAAATATCTCAATGGGTATTCCATCAATTCCTGGAGCCTTGTTCTTCACCATTTTTTTCAGTGCAGCTTCAACTTCCTCCATCAGTACCATTGGTTCTAGATCATATGCTACCTCCTGAATTGACCAGTTCTTTTTGGTACAGTGACTCTGTGTATTCCTTCCATCATCTTTTGATGTTTCCTGCATCATTCAATATTTTGCCCATAGAATCTTTCAATATTGCCACTTGAGGCTTAAATTTTTTCCTCAGTTCTTTCAGCTTGAGAAATGCTAAGCATGTTCTTCCCTTTTACTTTTCTAACTCCAAGTCTTTGCACATTTCATTATAGTAATTGGTTTTGTCTGCTCTAGCTGCTCTTTGAAATCTTCTGTTCAGCCCTTTTATTTTGTCATTTCCTCCATTTGCCTTAGGTACTCTTCATTCAAGGGCAAGTTTCAGAGTCTCTTCTGTCATCCATTTTGGCCTTCTCTTCTTTTCTCATCTTTTTAGTGATCTCTTGCTTTCTTCATGCATAATGTTCTTGATATCCTCCCACAATTCTTCTGGTTTTCAGTTGTTGGTGTTCAATGCATCAAATCTATTCTTCAGATGATCTCTATACTCAGGAGGGATATATTCAAGATCATATTTTGGCTCTTGTGGACTTATTTTAATTGTCTTTAACTTCAAGTTGAACTTGCATATGAGCAGTTAATGGTCTATTCCACAATCAGCTCCTGGTCTGGTTTTGGCTGAAGATATTGAGCTTTTCCATCGCCTCTTGCCATAGAAGTAGTCAATCTGATTCCTGTGTTTCCATATGGTGAAGTACACCTGTACAGCCACTGTTTGTGTTGTTGAAAAATGGTATTTGCAACGAATAAGTGGTTGGTCTTGCAAAATTCAACCATGCAATGTCCAGCATCATTTCTGTCACCAAAGCCAAATTTTCCAACTACTGGTGATTCTTCTTTGTTTCCAATTTTTGCATTCCAGTCACCAGTGATAATTAACACATTCTGAGTTCATGCTTGGTCAATTTCAGACTGCAAAAGTTCATAAAATTCTTCAATTTCCTCATCTTTGGCTTTGGTGGTTGGTGCATAAATTTGAATAATAGTCATATTAACGGGTCTTCCTTGTAGGCGTATAGATATTATCCTATCACTGACAGCATTGTACTTCAGGACAGATCTTGAAACATCCTTTGTGATGATGAATGCCATGCCATTCCTCTTCAAACTGTCATTCCCGGCATAGTACATCATATGATTCAAAATGGCCAACACCAGTCCATTTCAGCTCACTAATGCCTAGGATATCAATCTTTATGCGTTCCATTTCATTTTTTGACAACGTTCAGTTTTCCTAGATTCATACTTCGTACATTCCATGTTCCTATTATTAATGGATGTTTGCTGCTGTTTCTCCTCAATTTGAGTCATGCCACATCAGCAAATGGAAGTCTTGAAAGCTTTATCTTATCCATATCAGTAATGCTGGTTTTACTCTGATGATGCAGCTCTTTCCCAGTCCTATTTTGAGAGCCTTCTAACCTAAGTGACTTATCCTCCTCTTCTGTATTGGACAATGTTTCCAGGCTATTCATAACGTTGCACAGTAACGTGTCAGACAGTGTTTCTCTGCTATTCATAAAGTTTTCCCTGGCCAATTGTTTGAGAATTGTCTGTCTCAGTCTGCAAGCCAGGATGAAACCTGTGCAACATGTGCACCTCGCTGGGTTTGAAACACTGGTGGCACAGCCTCAGGACTGACAGCAACATGTCACCACAGTAGGACAAAGCAACAGACAAGTTTGTTTCCCTTAGCTATTTGAAACCTCTCCAACCTCCCTTCACTTGGATCCCTGCGGCTGACTCCTCACTCTGTCCTGGTCCCCCAGGGCTTTTTCTCTCCTTTCCCCTGCTTTCCTGCCTTGCCTCTTATGGGATGGAGAGATCTGTCTATGGTAAATAAATAAATAAAAGAAAAGTATATTTTGTTTGTTATTTGCTTTTCGTTGGTAGGAAACACATGGAGTCACTTGAGTCAGAATTGACTTGACAGTAAGTAATTTTTTTTCCATTGAGTTTGATTTAAAGACTAAATTGTTTCAGTGATGCTTTGTATTTTGAGCTGATTAATTTACTCCAAAATTTCTTGAGTGTGCTACACACAGACATACACATAATCATTTCAGTAACATGACTCATTTGGAATATAAACTATCATAATTACAAAATATTTTAAAACTATGCTCTGTTATCACATAACCATCATAATTACAATGAACTACCAAAAGAATTTCTAAATTAATAACATACTGGACTATATTATTTACTTACATATAGTTTATTTACCTATATATAATTTAAAGCCAAATTGTGGAGCTATAAACATGGAATTTATTAACTGACAACATCTTGCTGTATGTTTACATGCACAACAGAAGTGTCG
The DNA here is from genome assembly GCF_000298275.1 of Orycteropus afer afer. Taxonomy (NCBI): domain Eukaryota; kingdom Metazoa; phylum Chordata; class Mammalia; order Tubulidentata; family Orycteropodidae; genus Orycteropus; species Orycteropus afer. The sequence goes on along the minus strand of NW_006921824.1, from coordinate 3,955,955 downwards.
TGGTCTTTGTAGCTATGACTAATGGTAATAATCATCTGCAGATGGGGTTGTGGCTGAAATTGATCCCAAGCAGCAAGCCACACTGCACCCATGTGGCACTGATCTTTGATTTGTGGCTAAAACCATTGTCTACTATAATTTTGCAGCAGATAAATTGCATACACACTTTTCTGGTTGAGACTTACTGATAGCTTTTTCTAAGTCTATATTCTCAATATTTATGCTGAACAAGGCAGATAACAACCAAAAATGTTTGTTGCTGAATATGCTTTACCCCTTGAGCTTTCAGGCTATTAGGAAGTAGCAGGCTTTATTGAAAACACAATTGCGTAACATCACAATTCCTAAAAGTCTATTCAAGGCCAAAAAATAAGGACAGACTCCAGCTGGCTGTCTGCTCAGTTGGTTACCTGCTCAGATTCATGACCAAACCTGAGCTCAGAAACAAAAGCTAAGTAAGCAAAGTATGTCTTTGATTAATCCAGAAACTCCCCTTCCTCTTCATATCCACTTTGTCCTTCTTACCTTAACCAAAGTCTTGTTATATGTGCTGTAGAGTGGATTCCGATTCACAGCAATCCTATAGGACAGAGTATAACTGCCACATAGGATTTCCTGGGCTGTAATCTTTATAGAAACAGATCACCAGGTCTTTTCTCCCATGGAGCAACAGGTGGGTTCAAACTACTGACTGTTCTCTTAGCAGGTAAGTGCTCAAACATTGTGCCAGCAGGTTTCCTTGCCAAGTCTTATTTTCCATGTAAAACTTCATCCATTATACATAGGTATATGCATTCTTTTTTTTTTTTTTAATTGTGATTTGGGTGAAGATTTACAATTTACAGA
>NW_006921824.1:3895725-3937839 GCF_000298275.1 Orycteropus afer afer | reverse complement strand
GGGGTCCAAGATTATCTTCTGTGTCTGTGTTAATTGGTTTCCCTTTTCTTTGTTGAAGAGGGTCTGTGCAATCCTTCTGCCTAGTCCGCCATCTTGCCCCCAAGATGAAAGTAATGCTTTTGAGACCTCCATTTGCTGACATGGCACAACTCAAATTGAGAAGAAACAGCTGCAGACATACACTAATAATTGGAACATGAAATGTACAATGTATGAATCTAGGAAAATTGGAACTTGTCAAAAATGAAATAGAACACATAAAGAGTGATATCCTAGGCATTAGTGAGCTGAAATGGACCAGTTTTGGCCATTTTGAATCAGACATCCACAGAATCTATTATGCCGGGAATGGCAATTTGTAGAGGAATGGCATGGCATTCATCATCACAAAGGATGTTTCAAGATTTGTCCTGAAGTACAGTGCTGTCAGTGATAGGATAATATCCATACACCTACAAGGAAGACCAGTTAATATGACTATCATCCAAATTTATGCACCAACCACCAAAGCCAAACATGATGAAACTGAAGATTTTTATCAACTTCTGCAGTCTGGAAATGACCGAACATGCAATCAAGAAGTGTTAATGACTGGAATGCAAAAGTTGGAAACAAAGAAAAATCACTGGTAGTTGGAAAACTTGGCCCTGGTGACAAAAGTAACACTGGAGATTACATGATAGAATTTTGCAAGGCCAATGTCTTATTCATTGCAAATACTTTTTTTCCAATAACACAACCAACAGCTGTCCACATGGACTTTGCCAGATGGAATACACAGAAATCAGATCGACTACATCTGTGGTAAGAGGCAATGGAAAAGCTCAATATCTTCAGCCAAAACCAGGCCAGGAGCTGATTATGGAACAGACCATTAACTGCTCATATACAAGTTTAACTTGAAGTTAAAGACAATTAAAATAAGTCCTTGAGAGCCAAAATATAATCTTGAACATATCCCTCCTGGATTTAGAGACCATCTAAAGAATAGATTTGATGCATTGAACACCAATGATTGAAATCCAGAATTGTGGAATGACATGAAGAGCATCATCCATGAAGAAAGCAAGAGATGACTAAAAAGATGAGAAAAGAAGAGAAGACAGAATAGATGACAGAAGAGACTCTGAAACTTACCCTTGAGTGGAAAGTAGCTAAAGCAAATTGAAGAAATGACAAGATAAAAGAGCTGAACGGAAGTTTTAAAAGAGCAGCTTGAGCAGACAAAGCCAATTAGTATAATGACATATGCAAAGACCTGGAGTTAGAAAACCAGAAGGGAAGAACATGCCCAGCATTTCTCAAGCTGAAAGAACTGAGGAAAAAATTTAAGCCTTGAGTTGCAATATTGAAAGATTCTATGGGCAAAATATTGAATGATGAAAGAACATCAAAAGAAGATGGAAGGAATACACAGAGTCACCATACCAGAAAGAACTGGTTGATCTTCATCCATTCCAGGAGGTGGCATACGATGTAGAACCAACGGTATTGAAGAAAGAAGTTGAAGCTGCACTGAAAGAATTAGTGAAGAACAAGGCTCCAGGAATTGATGGAATATCCATTGAGATATTTCAACAAATAGATGCCTGGCTGGAGGCCCTCACTTGGCTATGAAAGAGATTTGGAAGACAGCTACCTGGCTAACTGACTGTAAAACATCCATATTTGTGCCCAATCCAAAGAAAGGTGATCCCACAGAACATGGTAATTATCCAACAATATCATTAATATCGCACACAAGTAAGATCTTACTGAAGATAATTCAAAAACGGTTACAGCAAGTATATTGACAGAGAACTTCCAGAAAAGCAAGCTGGATTCAGAAGAGGATGTGGAACAAGGGATATCATTGGTGATGTCAGATGGATCTTGGCTCAAAGCAAAGAATTTCAGGAAGATGTTTAATTGTGTTTTATTGACTATGCAAAGGCATTTGATTATGTGGATCATAATAAATTGTGGATAACATTGAGAAGAATTGGAATTCTGGGAGACTTAATTGTATTCATGAGAAACCTATACATAGACCAGGTGGCTGTCATTCAAACAGAACAAGGGGACGTGCATGGTTTAAAATCAAGAAGGGAGTGCATCAGGGTGGTATCCTTTCACCATACTTATTCAATCTATATGCTGAGCAAATAATCTGAGAAGGTGGACTACATGAAGAAGAATGTGGCATCAGGATTGGAGGAAGAATCATTAACAACTTGTGATATGCTGACAACACAACTTTCCTTGCTGAAAGCGAGGATGACTTGACATACTTACTGATGAAGATTGAAGAATACAGTCTGATGTATGGATTACATCTCAATATAAAGAAAACAAAAATTCTCACAACTGAACCAATAACCAGCATCACAATAAATGGAGAAAAGATTGAAGTTGTCAAAGACTTCACATTGATTGGCTCTACAACCAATGCCAATGGAAGCAGCATTTAGGACATCAGATGACATATAGCAGTGGACAAGTCAGCACAAAGGACCTCTTTCAAATGCTGAGGAGCAAAGATGTCTCCTTGAGGACTAAGTTCTGCCTGACACAAGCTGTGATATTTTCAATCACCTTGTATGCATGTGAGAGCTGGACAATGAATAAAGAAGCCCAAAGAAAAATTGATGCTTTTGAGTTGTGGTGCTGGAGAAGAATGCTGAAAGTACCATGGACTGCTAAAAGAACTAACATATTTATCCTGGAGGAAGTACAGCCAGAATGCTCCTTGGAAGTGAGAATGGCCAGACTTCATCTCACCTACTTTGGTCATGTCAGAAGGGACCATTCCCTGGAGAAGGATGTCATGGTTGGTAAGGTGGAGGGTAGATGAAAGAAGGGAAGGCCCTCATCGAGATGGATTGACACAGTGACTGCATCAATGGGCTCAAGCGTAGCAAGGATTGCGGCGCTGGTGTGGGACCAGGTGGTGTTTCATTCTGCTGTGCATAAGGGTCACTGTGAGTTGGAGACAACTCAACGGCACCTAACAACAACACAACAAGATTTTACTTGCATGTGATATTAATGATATTGTCAATAATTTCCAAATTGTATTCTATGGGATCACCTTTCTTTGAAAGGGATGTAAGTATGGATCTCTTTCAGTCAGTTGGAGAGGTAGCTGTCTTCCAAATTTCTTGCCATGGACCAGTGAGTGCCTCCGGCATGGCATCTGTTTGTTGAAACATCTCAGTGGGTATTCCATCAATTCCTGGAGCCTTGTTCTTCACCAATTCTTCAGTGCAGCTTCGATTTCTTCTTTCAATACCATTACTTTTGATCATGTACCACCTCCTGAAATAGATGAATATTGACCAATTCTTTTTGGTACAGTGACTCTGTGTATTCCTCCTATCTTTTGATGTTTTATGCATCATTCAATTATTTCACCCATAGAACATTTCAATATTGGAACTTGAAGCTTGAATTTTCTCATCAGTTCTTTCAGCTTGAGAAATGCTGAGCTTGTTCTTCCCTTTTGATATTCTAACTCCTGGTCTGTGTATATTTCATTATAATAATTGACTTTGTCTTCTCAAGCTGTTCTTTTAAATCTTCTCTTTAACTCTTTTATCTGGTCATTTCTTCCATTTGCATTAGCTACTCTCCATTCAAGGCCAAGTTTCAGAGTCTCTTCTGACATCCATTTTGTTCTGTTCTTCCCTCCCTGTCTTTTAATGACCTTTTGCTTTCTTCATGGATCATGTTCTTGATATCATCCCACAATTCCTCTGGTTTTTGGTCAATGGTGTTCAGTGTATCAAATCCATTCTTTAGATGGTCTCTAAATTCAGGAGGGATATAATCAAGGTCATAGTCTGGCTCTCATGGACTTGTTTTTAATTGTCTGCAGCTTCAACTTGAACTTGTATATGAGCAGTTGATGGTCTACTCCACAGACAGCTCCTGGCCTTGTTTTGGCTGAAGATACTGAGCTTCTCCATTGCCTCTTGCCACAGATGTAGTCTAATTCCTGTGTACTCCTATCTGGTTAAGTCCATGTGAATAGCCATTGTTTGAGTTGTTAAAAAAGGTATTTGCAATGAATAAGTCATTGGTCTTGCAAAATTCTATCATGCACTCTCCAGTATTGTTTCTATCATCAAGATCATATTTTCCAACTACTGATAATACCTCTTTGTTTCCAACTTTTGCATTCCAGTAACCAGTGATAATCAACATATTGTGATTGCATGTTTAATAAAGTAAATTTCAGACTGCAGAAGTTGGTAAAAATCTTCAATTTCTTCATGTTCCTTGTAGGTGTATGTATATTATCCTATCTCTGACAGCATTTTATTTAAGCATAGATCTTGAAACATTCTTTGTGACCATGAATGCCACATCACTCCTCTTCAATTACCTGTGTAGTAGATCATATGGTTATCTGATTCAAAATAGCCAAAACCAGTCCATTTCAACTCACTAATGCCTCGGATATCAATCTTCATGCATTCCATTTAGTTGTTGACAGCTTTTAATTTTCCTAGATTCATACTTTATACATTCCATATTCCAATTATTAATGGATGTTTGCAGCTGGTTTTTCTCATTTTGAATTGTGGCACATCAGCAAATGGAGGTCCTGAAAGCTTTACTCCATCCACATCATTAAGGTGGACTCTACTCAGGAGACAGCTCTTCCACAGTCATATTTTAAGTGTCTTCCAACCTAAGGGGCTCATCTTCTGGCACTATATCAGATAATTTTTCAGCGCTGTTCATAGAGTTTTCCAGTAATATTTCAGAGAGTGTTTCATTGCTATTCATAAGGTTTTCACTGGCCAATTCTTTGAGAAGTGGATGGATGGCCCCTTCCTTCTTCTGAGTCTGTCGTAGTCTGGAAGCTCCACTGAAATCTGTCCACCATGGGCTGCTCCACTGATATTTTGAATAACAATGGCATAGCCTCCAGCCACCACAGTATGGCAGACAGGGGAGTGGTGTAACCATCTGTGGTAGTAAAGGTTGTATGTCAACTTGGCTGGGCCTGATTGAGTGGCTGGGCAGCTAGTGATAGTTATTCTCCATGATGAGACTGGCAATCAGTTCCATGGTGGGATCTACCACAAGCAGCTGAGTAGCTGTTTTAGAGATGTGATCTGCTTCTCGTATGTAAGAAGCAGCTCTGGGTATGGTCTATAGTTTATGGCACATTTGAACCCTGCATGCAGCTGTGTTGTTGTTCAGCAGTCTGCCATGCTTTGCTGACATTGGGACTTTTAAGGACTTGAAATGATGGCCTGTTTTGTGGTTTGGTAACATCAGAACTGTGCCTTTTTAATTGTCAACCTTGGGCTTGTCAGTCTCAGCAGCCAGCAGCTGTCTGAGTGAAGAAAAGCATCTAGCTTCAGTGGGCCAGGAACAGGAGGCAAGCTGAAGCCCAAAGTTGGGGGGCTTTCACCCAGCCCCTAGAGCCTGGCACTTTGAACTCAGATTTAAAGCCTCTAAACTATAAGAAAATAAACTCCTGTTTGTTCAAGCCATTCCATTTGTGGTATACTCCTGTCAGAGCAGCACTAGGTAACCAGAACGCAATCTCTATAGACAGCTGAATATCAGTATATAAACATCTATGTATCTTCTTACTCCTTTCTCAGCTACTTTGTTTTATGAATTTCCAGGTACTTTCTCCATTGCTGGCCACTTCTTGTTGTTCCTAGTATGCCTCAAAAACCACAAACTTCACTGCCATCGAGTTGGATCTGACTCAGAGATAGCAACCCCTCCTTGGGTTTCTGAGGCAGTATCACTACGGAAGTAGATTGCCCAACCTTCCTTGCGAGTAGTGGCTGGTGGGTTTGAACTTCCAGCCTTCTGGCTAGCAGTCAAATGCCTTAGACACTGCACCACCAGAGCTCTTATGCTTCAAAAGTAATCATTAAAAGATATGTAATTGAAAATTTCTGTCGTTTTCACTTCATGTTCATTAGAAACCCTATACACTGGATCATCAAAATATGTAGAAAAATTTTCTTTTTCATCAAGTCCCCCAATTTTTTTCTCCAGGACTTTAAGGTGACAAATATTCTCCTATTCTCTGGACTCTTTATTCTTTATTTTTCTTTAGTTGAACATTTATGTTATTATGATCACTCCTTGGTGTTTGGGACAAATCTTGGTTTTTGGCAAGAGAGATTTGCAAAGTTGTAGTCTAATGTCCTGGGAGACAATCAGAGGTCATTTAAGATGCTTCCCTGACTTTGTATCTTAGTTCTTTTTCCAAAACCAAGACTAACTTGTTTTGACCTTTTCATTCCTTAAACCTGCATTGTGGACTTGATCTCCTACCTATATTGCTGCTCTGCTCTTGGCATTCTCCTCCCAAATGAGCAATCCTGCCCTCACACTTTAGACAGCGGTCTATAGTTCTGCAATCTGCTGAAAGGTTTTCTAGTCCCCAGTGACTTAGTGTTATGAATTGAATTGTGTCTGCCCAAAATATATGTTGAAATTCTAAATCTTGTACTTGTAAATATAACCATTTTTGAATATAGGAGTTTTCCTTTATTATGTTAATAAGATCGTACAAGAATAGTGTGTGTTCTAAACCTAATCACTTCAAAGTGAAGTCTTATAAAAGAACAGAATTGACACAGAGATACACAAAGGAGGAAGACAAATGCCAAGGAATACCTAGGAACACTAAGGAATTCCCAGGGCTACCAATAGGAAGGTCACTATCTTAGAGATCATGCCTTAATTTAGACTTCTAGACTCTAAAACTGTGAAAAAAAAATATTGTTTTGTTTTTTTTTTAAAGAAGCTATCCACTTATTGTATATATGCTATAGCAGCACTAGATAAGTAAAACACCTATGTGTCAAAGCTATTCCTAGCTTGATCCTGTAACTATTACTCTTATTCAAGCTTCTATTATCTCCTTTATGAAGTATTACAATAGCCACCCAATTTGTCTTCTTAGCTCTCAGTTTCTCTTACTCCAGTTTCTTTGGATCCATTCCTCTTTGAAAACTTCTATGATCTTTACTGAAAGAAGTAAAACTTCTCTTGTGCTATTTAATCTCTGCCTAATGCCTCTATGAGAGTAAGACCTACACTGTATCAAAGTAGTATTATGCATAGATGCCTGTGCCATCCTAAGTGCTTTATGAATGTGAACTAATTCTGCTTACAAAAACTCTATTATCTTAATTTTACAGGTGAGAAAACTAAGGCATAGCAAAGTTCAGTAACTCATCCAACAGCACCTAGCTATACATGGACAGAGTCTTAATTTGACCAAGGCAGTCTAACTTCTGCATCCTTATGTAACCTCTCTAATTAAGGTTAACTATTTTCTCTTTAAAGATATTCATGCATATTCAACAAATTGTACATGTTGTTGTTAATGTGCCATCGAGTTGGACCCGACTCATAGTGACCCCTCCTTGGGTTTCTGAGGCAGCATCACTACGGAAGTAGATTGCCCCATCTTCCTTCTGAGGAGTGGCTGGTGGGTTTGAACTGCCAACCTCCTGGTTAGCAGGCAAGTGCCTTAGGCACTACGCTACCAGAGCTATATAAAGTGGTAAAAATAATCTGGGTCTATTTCTTTTTTGAAGAAATTTTCAAATTTCTATTTTGAATACTAAATGTTATTTGGATAGATTTGTTTATTCTCTCTGGTAGAGATGAAAATAAGTATTTCTGGGCATTAGTGATATTAGTGAATTTTGTATTCATCTATGTAAGCTGTTATTAAAATCTAATGAGTCTTTAAGAAGGAGGAAAAAGAGCTAAGAATATTAAAAGCAGACATGAAGTACAAGAGGGACCTGAAAATAAACACTGTATTTCACATGTAGATATTAGCAAAGCAGACAGAAAGTATATGCGGTTGGAGATTAAAGGAGGCAAAAGAAGAGGAGGGAGAAGAGGAGTGAAAAATTATTTCAGTTTTCTCAGAAAAAACTGTGAACCTGTGTGTCCTTTTACCATGTGGATGCCTCTGCTACTAATTGCACAGTAGTGTCTTATAAGGAATTATATGCAATTTAAGGGAAAATATCCCACTGAATTGGCTTAATGTCAGAGGAAGGAAAAAAAATGAGAGATATGCAAGAAAATATACAAAGTAAACCATTTCTCAGGGAAAAAATTAAGTAACCTCAAATTTTCTTTCATAATTTTCACTCATGTGATGATTGAAGGCGACAAAGTTGAAAATTAAACACAGTTTCTGTTGAATTATTTATCCAAAATTTGGTATAAAGACTATTTAACTGTTTTTATTATCACCAAGAGAGAAACATTACCCTAAAAATCAAAACCAAACACACTGCTATTGAGTCCAACCTGACACATAGCAACCCCTCCGTGGGCTTCCAAGGAGATATCACTATGGAAGTAGATTGCCCAACCTTTCTTCCGAGGAGCGCCTAGTGGATTTGAACCATCAGCTTTCTGGTTAGCAGTCAAATGTCTTAGGCCCTGTGCCACCAGAGCACCCTAAAAATAGTGACCATTAAAAAATATGCCACACTGTGAGGAGAATATCATTGCCCTTGCTGTGTTTTTAATATATGTATATGTCACCTCTGTGGCATATTATATACCAAACCTATGTTATTTCAACTTTGGTGTCTTACTTCTTTACTGCTAATTGCTTTGTTTATTTAGTTAAAAAAAAAAAAAAAAAAAAAAAAAAAGGAGAGCTAAATCTGGCATTCTCTGTAAGCATTAATTCAATAACCAAGACTTGAGACCCTTTCCAAACCTTGGACGAGACATGAGGAAAGGACCTTTTTAAGAAGACCTTTACCATCTTTCTGTTTTCTCTATGCTTTGAAAGAGCATGGATCCTAAAAAAAGCAGAAGATGAAAGAAGGGATAAAATAAATTAAGGTTTCATTCTACTCAGATATGGGTATGACTTCCATTTGAACTTTGTATTGTCCTAGCATATCACATACTTTGAACAAAAATGTGCATGTAAAATATAAAATAAGATGTTTTGGGATTATCCTGTAGCCATCCTTGTTTATGAGGCAAGCAATGATGCCTATATTCGCAGATTCCCTGTCATTAAATACAGCATAAATGAACAAACAAATGGGGTGGTGGTGGTGGAAACAACTCTGAATCTTATATTTGCACTGGTTATATATACATTTTGTAGTAAGCCAGTCTTACTTTTCTATATTTCTATTCAAGGGTGAGAGTTAAGTTTTAGCAAAAGAAAACAGTTGTTTTTTAGGGATTAGTTCTTATTAGTTATAATGAACATATTCTGCTACAACAAGAACATTAAAATACATCAAGCTGTAGGTGGAGGAGATGGAAGGGACTTCAGAAACATCACACATGACGTGGAACATTCACATCTCTTGGAACAACTCAACCAGCATTCAAGCAAGAATTTAGGTAAGAAGGCATTGCTCCATCTCTTCTTCCTGGCTTCTGAGTGTCTTTGGACCACAATGAACAGTCTTCACAAAGCAGTGATACAAACTGCTCTCACTCTAGAATGCTAAGCATGAGATCTGAGGATGGGAGAGTTCTGGTGTCTTTCCTACACTGGAATGTAATGAATGAATGAACAACATTTTTTAAAATGTTAAAAAATCTTTTTATTCAAACATTTTTAGTTTAAAACTATTTATTTCAAAACTCCTTAATGCAAAAAAGTGTAGTACCAAAAGTGGTAGGATATACAAACTTCTGAACTCTAATGGACTTATATTTGAAATCAACACATGGAATACATAGGAGTAAGCTTGACTACATCTGTAGAAAGAAGTGATGGAGAAGCTAAATATCTTCAGGCAAAACAAAGCCAGGAGCTGACTGTGGAACAGATCATCAATTGCTTATATGCTGTTTCAAGTTGAAGCTGAAGACAATTAAAACAAGTGCATGGGAGCCAAAATATGGCCTTAAATATATACCACCTGTGTTTAGAGACCATATGGAGAAAAAATTGATGCACTGAATAGCAATGAGTGAAAACCAGATGAATTGTGGGATGACATCAAGAGCATCATACATGAAGAAAGCAAAAGGTCATTAAAAAGACAGGAAATGAAGAAAAGTCCAAAATAGATGTCAGAAGAGACTCTGAAACTTGCTCTTGAATGGAGATTAGCTAATGCAAATGGAAGAAATGGCAAGATAAAAGAGCTGACCAGAAAATTTCAAAGAACAGCTCAAGATGACAAAGTCAATTACTATAATGAAATGTGCAAAGACCTGGAGTTAAAATAACAAAAGGAACAACGCACTCAGCATTTTGCAAGCTGAAAGAACTGAATAAAAAAAATTCAAGCTTCAACTTGCAATATTGAAAAATCCTATGTGCAAAATGTTGAATGATGCACGAAACATCAAAAGAAGATGGAAGAAATACACAGAGTCACCGTACCAAAAAGAATTGGTCAGTGTTCATATACTTCAGGATGTGGCATATGATCAAGAACCAATGGCACTGAAGGAAGAAGTCAAAGTGCACTGAAGAAATTGGCAAAAAACAAGGCTCCAGGATTTGACAGAATACCCATTGAGATGTTTCAACAAATGGATGCCACCCTGGAGGCACTGACTTGTCTACGCCAAGAAATTTGGAAGACAGCTACCTAGCCAAATAACTGGAAAAGATACATATTTATACTCATTTCTGAGAAAGATGATTCCACAGAATGTGGAAATTATCTAACAGTAACATTAATATCTCACACAAGTAAAATCTTACTGAAGGTAATTCAAAAACGATTGCAGCAGTATATTGACTATATATATATTGCAACATCTAGAAATACAAGCTGGCTTCAGAAGAGGACATGGCATGAGGGATATCATGGCTGATGTCAGATGGATCTTGCCTGAAAGCAAAGAAAACCAGAAAGATGTTTATTTGTGTTTTATTGGCCATAAAAAAGCATTTAACACTATGGATCATAACAAATTGAGGAAAACATTGAGAAGAATGGGAATTCCAGAACACTTAATTGTGCTCATGAGGAACCTGTACATAGACCAAGAGGTTGTCTTTCTAACAGAACAGGGGGATACTGCATGTTTTATAATCAGAAAGGGAGTGCATCAAGGTTGTATCCTTTCACCATATTTATTCAATCTGTATGCTGAGCAAATAATTTGAGAAGCTGGGCTATATGAAGAACATGGCATCAGGATTTGAAGAAGACTCCTTAACAACTTGTGACATGCAGACTACACAATCTTGCTTGCTGAAAGTGAAAATGATTTGAAGCACTTACTGATGAAGATTAAAGACTGCAGTCTGCAGTATGGATTTCTACTCAACATAATGAAAATGAAAATCCTCACAACTGGACCAATAACCAGCATCATGATAAATGGAGGAAAGACTAATGTTGTCAAAGATTTCATATTACTTGGTTCCAATGGAAGCAGCAGTCAAGAAATCAGACATTCTATTACACTGGGCAAATCTTCTGCAAAAGACCTCTTTGAAGGCTGAAGAGCAAAGATGTCTCTTTGAAGGCTAAGGTGGACATAATCCAAGACATGGTATTTTCAACAGCCTCATATGCATGTGAAAGTTGGGCAGTGAACAAAGAGGACCAAAGGAGAGTTGATGCTTTTGAGTTGTGGTGTTGGCAAAAAATACTGAAAATATCATGGACTGTCAGAAGAATGAACAAATATGTCCTGGATGAAGTCCAGCTGGACTGCTCCTTGGAAGCAGGAATGGCTAGGCTTCATCTCACCTACTTTGGTCATGTTGTCAGAAAGGACCTTCTCTGGAGAAGGTTATCATGCTTGGTAAAGGGGTGGGTTGGTAAAAAAAAGGGAAGACCCACGATGAGATGGAGTGACACAGTGGTTACAAAAATGGGATCAGGTACAGCAAGGGTTGTGAGGATTGTGTGTGACTGGGCATCGTTTCTTTTTTTGTACATAGGGTCTCTATGAGTTGGAGCCAACTCGACAGCACCTAACAACAACAACAAATGTGTTGAATATGTCAATGGGTATATTGTCTAACTGCGAGTTCTCTGAATGAACTTATGTGTATAATATAATGCTTATTAAAAGACAAGTAGTAAAAATGTGCTAATTTAGCATACATATATATAGTTATTAAAACCCAACAATAACTGTTCACATCTTTGACCAGAAAAATAATTTTTTGGAGTTGTTATTGTTGTTATGTGCCGTTGAGTCAGACCTGACTCATAGCGACCCCTCCTTGGGTTTCTGAGACAGTATCACTATGGAAGTAGATTGCCCTATTTTGGAGAGGAGTATTTTATTACTGACATTGATTAGAATTGCCAACTCATGATATTAATAAAAAGTAAACACACTTTGTTTTTATTTTTCAATTCTGTACAATGAATGCCCTAATCTATTGTTGCACCAAGACATACTTCTCCTACTCCTTGCCCTTGGTACAACTCTGTAGAGATTCCCAACAGCTCACGTTAGCATCTCCCATACCCCTTCACGTAACTGAAAGCACATTAGGTCAAATGGGTTTTTTGGAACAAAACAGCCAAAGTCAGTTTTCCTTCCCTCTGCCATGTCCCCTTGAAATGACAGTATAAACAATATGCATGGGCCAGAATGTTTCCTATAAACTTTTCTTTCTGAAACTCCCTGTAAACACTATAGCTCTGCCCTTCCTAACAGCCAGCCTGAGGATAATCCTGGCCGTGATGTGATTTAACCCAACGGCTCCTCTAGAAATCAGCTTAGCTCAATTCTCTACTTTGCACTGTGCTTTAGGCCTTAGAACACTAGAAACTTCTCTCTGCTTACAGTTTACCTACCTGATAAATTTGCTAGTAGAGATTGAGTGCACTAAAATTATGCACAGATGAAAGTCTAATGATCTAATATTCATTTTAAAGCTGTTACTGTCAGTGAAGAGGAACAGAAAATAGAATACCTAAAGAAAGGAACGCACATGAACATCATGTTAATAAGTTCTTGCTGCTTAGGACACAGTGAGCAAATAAAAGTAAGTGTGATAATTCATAAAGACAGAGAATTAAAATTAATCATTACTTAAAGAGACCCTAAGTCAATATTGCTAAAGGAGATTTGTGAGCTTTATGTCTTTGCAATGGGAATTTTTATTTGCTGAATCTCAAAGATTGCATCAGCAGAAATTATTGTTGTTAAGCAAAGGATATAATAATCCAAAAAGCCAGAAAACTGCCATTACAACATACTTTTCCTTCCTGGCTGTAAGCAGCAGTAGCAGTGTGAGCCAACTTGTCCTTCAAAGGACATATAATTACAGTATGCGTGTGTGTCGGGGGGGGGCTGGCAGGGAGAGAGGGGCAGTAGGATATACATCTGTAGATTCAAGTGACAGTAATAAAATTAGCTTTGAAAACCCATTATGTGAATTCCAGAAATATTAGAGTCCCAATGCCAAGGTTTAATTACCATTGTTGTTTACATATATATATTTTGTCCAAAAAAAAAAAAAAAGTCCCAAAATACCAGGCAAATAGTACTACAAAACACTACTTAATGTAGGGTAATGAATCTCTATGACCACAGGAGAGAAAAATAATTCTTCTATAAAAAATGTTTATAAAAGTATTTTATCCTAATAGAGAAACAAATAAGTCTTTGAATTTAGAAACTTCTGTTAATCACTGAATACAATTTGACCTAATATCTCCTTTATATTCAATTCCACTAAATATAATGCTCATGAAATAAGTCAACATAGCTTCCTTACATATAGATGCAATATGTATCTTGGTTACATATATTTATATGTTGGTTACATATAGATACAACATATCTCTTGGTTATGCCGAGAGATTTGGAAGACAGCTACCTGGCTAACTAATTGGAAGAGATCCATATTTGTACCCATTCCAAAGAAAGGTGATCCTGTAGAATGTGGAAATTATTGAACAATATCATTAATATCACATGCAAGTAATATCTTATTGAAGATAATTAAAAAAAACAGTTGCAGCAGTATTTGACAGAGAACTTCCAGAGGTGCAAGCTGGATTCAGAAGAGAATGTGGAACAAGGGATATATGATTGCAGATGTCAGATGGATCTTGGCTCAAAGCAAAGAATACCAGAAAGATGTTTAGTAGTGTTTTATTGACTATGCAAAAGTCACTTGTGTGGATTATAACAAATTGTGGATAACATTGAGAAGAATGGAAATTCCAGAACACTTAATTTTACTCATGAGGAAACTGTACATAGACCAGGAGGGTGCTGTTCGAACAGAACAAGGGGACACTGCTTGGTTTAAAATCAAGAAGGGAGTGTGTCAGGGTTGTATCCTTCCACCATACTTGTTCAATGCACATGCTGAGCAAATAATCTGAGAAGCTGGACTATATGAAGAAGAACATGGCATCAGGATTAGAGGAGGAAACGTTAACAACCTGCAATATACTGACAACATCACTTTGCTTGCTGAAAGTGAAGATGACTTGAAGCACTTACTCATGAAGATTCAAGAATACAGTCTGCAGTATGGATTACATCTTAATATAAAGAAAATAAAAATCTTCACAACTGGACCTATAAGCAGCATCATGATAAATGTAGAAAAGATTGAAGTTCCCAAAGACTTCACATTGCTTGGTTCTGCAATCGACGCCAATGGAAGCAGCAGTCAGGACATCAGACGATGCATATCACTGGGCAAGTCGGCTGCAAAAGACCTCTTTCAAGTGCTGAGGAACAAAGATGTCTCCTTGAGGACTAAGGTGTGCCTGACACAAGCCATGATATTTTCAGTCACCTTATATGCATGTGAGAGCTGGACAATGAATAAGGAGGACTGAAGAAGAATTGATTCTTTAGAGTTGTGGTGCTGGTGAAGAATGCTGAAAGTACCATGGACTGCTAAAAGAGCTAACAAATCTGTCCTGGAGGAAGTGCAGCCAGAAAGCTCCTTAGAAGTGAAAATGGCCAGATTTCATCTTACTTTGGTCATGTTATCAGAAGGGACCATTTTCTGGAGAAGAATGTCATGCTTGGTAAGGTTCAACGAAAGAGGGGAAGGCCCTCAACAAGCTGGATTGACACAGTGGCAGCAGCGATGGGCTCAAGTATAGCAGGGATCACAGAGCTGGCGCAGAACCGGGTGGTGTTTCATTTTGTGCATAGGGTCACTGTGAGTCAAAGAACATTCGATGGCACCTAACAACAACAACACAACATATACAGTCACTGTTGTTGTTGTTATGTGCCATCGAGTCGGCCCCGACTCATAGTGACCCCTCCTTGGGTTTCCAAGACAGTATCACTACGGAAGTAGGATTGCCCAACCTTCCTTCCGAGGAGTGGTTGGTGGGTTTGAACCGCCACCTTCTGGTTAGCAGTCAAGTGCTTTAGCCACTATGCTACCAGAGCTCCTATACAGTCACTATGCATGTGTATATAATTAAATGTGTTTATATGTCATACATAATATATACAAATATTACATATATGTTGTTACTAGCTGCCCTTGAGTCAACTTCACCAACAGAATGAAATTTTCCCCAGTTCTGTGTCATCTTCACAATTGCCAGCATGTTCAAGGCCATCATTGTGGCAGTGTCTCACTGTTGGCTTCCCGTTCCCCTCACTGGTTCTCTATTTAACCAAACGTGATGTCCCTCTCTTGCAATTGATCCTTCCTGATGACATATCCAAAGCCAGCAAGTTGGATAATGTTCCATTGTGATCTGTAAGGTCTTCGATGACTAATTTTCATAAGTAGATCACCAGGCCTTTCTTTCTAGTCTGTCTTAGTCTGGAAGAACTGCTGGAACCTATCCACCGTGGGTGCTTCTACTGCTATTTTAAATACTGGTGGCATAGCTTGTAGCATCACCACAACATGCAAACACCATGGTACAACAAACTGAGAGAATGATGGATGGTTACATATATGGATCATTTTTATGAAAACTCAAGTAAGTTACTTAATAATCATCCATTTTGAGTTTTAGTATATGTTGTTGTTGTTAGATGCTGTCAAGTTGGCACTGACTTATAGTGACCCTATGTACAACAGATCAATCCTGCATCAGCTTCACAATCCTTGCTATGCCTGAGCCCATCATTGCAGGTACTGTATTAATCCATCTCATTGAGGGCCTTCCCCTTTTTCACTGACCCTACACTTTACCAAGCATGATATCTTTCCCTAGGGAATGGTCCCATCTGACAACATGATCAAAGTCGTTGGAGCATTCTGGCTGCACTTCTTCCAGGACAGATTTGTTAATTCTTCTGGCAGTCCATGGTACTTTCAGTATTCTTACCAACACCACAAATCAAAGGCATCAACTCTTCTTTGGTCTTCCTTATTCATTGTCCAGCTCTCACATGCATATGAAGTGATTGAAAATACTATGGCTTGGGTTATGCACACCTTAGTGTTGAAAGAGACATCTTTGCTCTTCAGACCTTTAAAGAAGTCTTTTGCAGCAGATTTGCCCAATGTAATACGATGTCTGATTTCTTGACTGCTGCTTCCATTGGTGTTGATTGTGGAACCAAGTAATATGAAATCTTTGACAATTTCAATCTTCTCTCCATTTATCATGATGCTGTTTATTGACCAATTGTGAGGATTCTCATTTTCTTTATGTTCAGAGTTTAGTCCATACCGCAGACTGTAGTCTTTAATCTTCATCAGTAAGTGCTTCAAGTCATCCTCACTTTCAGCAAGCACGGTTGTATTGTCTGCATATTGCAGGTTGTTAATGACTCTTCATGAAAACCTGATGCCATGTTCTTCTTCATATAGTCCAGCTTCTCAGAGTATTTGCTCAGCATATGGATTGAATAATTGTGGTGAAAGGATACAATCCCGACACACTCCTTTCATGATTTTAAACCATGCAGTATCCCCTTGTTCTGTTCAAAGGATAGCCTCCTAGGATATATACAGGTTCTTCATAAACATAAGTGTTCTGGAGTTCCATTCTTCTCAATGTTATCCATAATTTGTTGTGATCTACACAGTCAAATGCTTTTGCATAGTCAATGAAACACAAGTAAACATCTTTCTGGTATTTGCTTTCAACCAAGATCTATCTGACATCTGACATCAGCAATGATATCCTTTGTTCCACATCCTTTTCTGAATCCAGCTTGCATTTCTGGAAATTCTGTAAATATACTGGGCAATTGTTTTTGATTTTTCTTCAGTGAGGTTTTACTTGCATGTGATTATAATGATATCATTTGATAATTTCCACATTTTTTGGGATCACTTTCTTTGTAATGGGTACAAATATGGATTTTTTCCAGGTGGTTGATCAGGTAGCTGTCTTCTAAATTTCTTGGCATAGGCAAGTACCTCCAGTGCAGCATCCATTTGTTGAAACATCTCCATGGGTATTCTGTCAATTCCTGTAGCCTTGTTTTTCACCAATTCCTTCAGTGCAGCATTGACTTCTTCCTTCATTACCATTGGTTCTTGGTCAAATGCCACCTCCTGAAATAGATGAACATAGATCAGTTTTTTTTTTTTTTTTTTTTTGTACAGTGACTCTGTGTATCTCTTCCATCTTCATTGGATGTTTCCTGCATCATTCATCATTTTGCCCATAGAATCTTTAGATACTGAACTAAGGCTTGAATTTTTCTTCAGTTCTTTCAGCTTGAGAAATGCTGAGCATGCTCTTCTCTCTTGTTTTCCTAACTCCAGGTCTCTGTACATTTCATTATAATAATTGACTGTCTCCTTGAACTGCTCTTTGAAATCTTCTGTTCAGCTCTTTTATCTTGTCATTTCTTCCATTTGCTTTAGTTAATCTCCATTCAAGAGCAAGTTTCAGAGTGTCTTCTGTCATCCATTTTGGTCTTTTCTTCCCTTCCTGTCTTTTTAATGACCTTTCTTCATGGATGATGTTCTTGATGTCATCCCACAATCTTCTGGTTTTCAGCCATTTTGTTCAATGTGTGAAATCTATTCATTAGACGGCCTCTAAATTCAGGTGTGATGTAAGCAATGTCTTATTTTGGCTCTCATGGACTTTTTAAAATTTTCTTCAGCTTCAACTTGAGCTTGCATATGAGCAATTGATGGTGTGTTCCACAGACAGCTCTTGGCCTTGTTTTGGCTGAAGATATTGAGCTTTTCCATTGGTTGTTTCCACAGATATAGTCAATCTGATTCCTGTGTATCCCATCTGGCAAAGCCCATGTGTGTAGCCAGTGCTTATGTTGCTGAAATATGGTATTTGCAATGAATAAGTCGCTGATCTTGCAAAATTCTATCATGCGATATCCAGCATCATTTCTATCACCAAGGACATTTTTCCAACTACTGGTGATTCTTCTTTGTTTCCAACTTTTGCATTCCCATCACCTGTAATAATCAATGCATCTTGATTGCATGGTTGGTCAGTTTCAGACTGCAGAAGTTGGTAAAATCTTTAAATTCCTTGTCTTTGAGTTTGGTAGTTAGTGTGTAAATTTGAATAATAATAGTGTTAACTTGTCTTCCTTGTAGGTGCATGTATATTATCCTATCACTGACAGCATTATACCTCAGGATTGATCTTGAAATATCCTTTGTGACAATGAATGCCATGCCATTCCTTTTCAGTTTGTCATTTCCAGCATAGTCAGTCATATGGTTTTCTGATTCAAAATGGTCAAAACCAGTACATTTCAGTTTCATGCCTAGAATATCAATCTTTATGTGTTCCATTTATTTTGACAACTTCCAATTTTCCAAGATTCATACTTCATACATTCCATGTTTTGATTAGTAATGGATGTTTGTAGCTATTTCTTCCCATTTTGAGCCATGCCACATCAGCAAATAGAGTTCCCAAAAGCTTTACTCCATCCATGTTAATAAGGTCAACTTTGGTTTGAGGAAGCAGCTCATTCCCATTCCTATTTTGAGTGCCTCATAACCTGAGGGGCTCATCTTCCAGCACTACATCGGACAATGTTACTGTGCTATTCATACTGTCATTCATAAGGTTTTCACTGGCCAATTCTTCGAGAAGTGTGTGGCCTCTTCCTTCTTCCAAGTCTGTCTTAGTCTGGAAGCTCTGCTGAAACCTGTCCACAGAGGTATTTGGAATACCAGTGGTATAGCCTCCAGCCTCACAGCAACACAAAAGCCACCACAGCACAACAAACTGATGGACAAATGGTGGTTTAGAATTCAGTTATAGTTTAATACCTATTCACATAAATATTATTTTTCATCTCACAATTTGTCCTTTTTGGTTTCTGCTTCTTCTCAGCTGTAGGAATCACTTGAACTCAGTGTGCAGCACTGATAGGACCAACCCTGACCTCTGACAAGGCCAACTTAAGCTCAAGTCTAAAATTTTTTGGCTTAACGTCCATCATCCTGACTTGCCTCTAATCTGGCTCAGAGTTTGAGTCCTGATGACTGCCTGGACCTTCATCTTGCCCTTTCTACTTAAATTAGAGGTGAGTTTAGATAAGGCTCTACTAAGAGTTGTGCTTGCCTTAAGAAAAGTCCTGTCCTTGAGGCAAAATGGCCTCTCCCTGAACCTGTCCACCCAAACATTTTTCTTGCTCTTTCAATCCAAGCCATCTGGTTCTAATATATGAGTTTCCATTTTTCTGTACTTTGTTTTACACAACATCTAAATTTACCTTGGATGAAGTAGATGCTCAAAAAATATTTGGTCTACTGGCTTCCAAAATTCTAGACCTTCTGTGTTGGTTTGCCCTCCAGACTTGGTATATTTCTGGTTCTTTTCTAGATCATTACTTGCTCAAATTTTACTCTTCTTTTTGTGAAAGTTTGTCTGCCTGGAAAATCTTACTAGGAAAAGCTTGAGAACTTTTTTCCAGACTCTTAATATTTTCTTGACCACCTGCTTCTCAGCTCCACCTCTAGTCTATTTGACATTTTTTTTTTCTACCATATCCTTCCAGCCTGATTCTCGGCTCTGAATTTGTCACCCAGGCACTAACATTTCTAGAATATACATTTAATGTCTTTTGACTGGGGATAGAGGGACTTCATTAAGCTGTGTGACACAGAATAAAAAACATAGGCCTTGAATTCTGGCCCCATAGATCCTCATGTGACTGCAGGATTTTACTTAATTTTTCTCTTCCAGTTTACTTTTTTAAGGAGCTCTCATAGTGTAGTGGTTAAGGCTCTTGGTTGTTAACTAAAAAGTCGGTGGTTTGAACTCACCAGCCACTCCATGGAAGAAAGATTTACAGCCTTAGAAACCTGATGGGGGTTGCTATGAGTTGGAATGAACTTGATGGTAGTGAGTTTGTTTGTTTAAATTCACTTTATTAGAAAAAAATGGAGATTTTATGAGGATTAAATTCAATAATCTGAGTGAATGTGTCTATCACAGGGTCTGTCAAATCTCCTGTATCACTCAGGGTTTGGTCAAAGAAGGATATCTCCTTGAGGAAGGAGATAGAATTTGGGGTTTATTATAGTACTTGATCTTGTCCAATTATGGAAACTGTAAAACATTATCTGTGTAACTGTTGCTTTTGCATGTGGTACTGGGCTTAAAGTGAGCAGGGCAGGAAGTTGAGATTTCCTATGTATAGGATCACATCCTCTGTGTATAGATGGTTTTACTTCTTCCTTACCAGTCTGACTGCCCTTTATTTCTTTTTCTTGCCTTGTTACTCTAGCTAAGACTTCCAGTACAAGGATGAATAAAAGTAGTGATAGAGGTCATCCTTGCCTGGTTTGCATTCTCAAGGGAAATGCTTTCAGTTTATCTCCACCGACCATAATGTGGACTGTTGGGTTTGTATAAACACCCTTTAATATATTGAGAGATTTCCCTTCTATCCTCATTTTTCTGAGAGCTTTTTATCAGGAATGAGTTTTGGAATTTATCAAGTGTCTTTTCTACATTAATTGAGATGATCATGTGATTCTTTTTTTCATTTATGTGGTGGATTACATTGATTTTCTAATGTTGAGCAATCCTTGTACACTTGGTATGAAACTCACTTGGTCATGATGTATTATTTTTTGATATAGTGTTGACTTCCACTGGCTAGAATTATGTTGAGAATTTTTGCATCTATATTCATGAGGGATATTGGCTGTACTTTTCTTTTTTGTATGTGATGTCTTTGCCTAGCTTTGGTATCAGGATTTTGCTGGCTTCATAGAACGAATTCAGGAATATTCCTATCTATTTGTTTGATTAGTATTGGTGTGAGCTGTTCTCTGAATGCTTGGTAGAATTCTCCAGTGAAGTCATTTGGGCCAGGGCTTTTTTGTTGTTATTGTTGTTGGGAGTTTTTTGTTTGTTTGTTTTTGTTTTTTAATACCTCTTTTATCTCTTCTTTTGTTACAGATTTTTTTTCAGTTTTTCTACCTCAGTTTGTGTTAGTTTAGGTTGTAGTGTGTTTCTAGAAATTTGTCCATTTCCTCTAGGTTTTCAAATTTATTGGAGTGAAATTTTTCATAGTATTCTATTATGATCCTTTTTATTTTGGTTGGTTCTATTGCAATGTCACCTACCTCATTTCTTATTTGGCTTCTTTGTTTCTTCTGCTTTTCTTTGACAATTTGGCCAGTGGTTTCTCAATTCTATTGATTATATAAAGAAACAATTTCTGGTTTTGTTGATCTATTGATTTTCTATTCTCTGTTTCATTTATTTATACTCTAATCTTTATTATTTTCTTTCTTCTTGCTACATTGAGCTCTTTTGCAGCTCACTGTCTATTTGTTCAAGTTGTAGGGCTAAAGTTTTGATTCTGGCCACTTCTTTTTGGGGTGTGTATTCGTTGCTATAAATTGACCTCTGAGCATTACTATTGTTGTGTCCCAAAGGTTTTGCATTGTGATTTGATTCTTCTGTTACTCAGTGGTTTTTAAGAAGGTGTTATTCAGTTTCCATGTTTTTGACTTTTTTTTTTCTTTTTTCTTTTTGTTATTGATTTCTACCTTTATAGCATTGTCATCAGAGAAAATGTTTTGTATTATTCCAATGTGTTGGATTTTATTAAAGTTTGCTTGGCAGCCTAAAATGAGGCCTATTCTGAACAATGACCCATGGTGTTGGAAAAGAATGTATACTTTCCTGCTTTTGGGGGTAGTGTTCTGTTTATGTCCAAGAGGTCAAGTTGGTTGGTTATGGCATTTAGATCTTCTATGTCTTTATTGGGTTTCCTTTTAGTTGTTCTATCCTTCAGTGGAATTGGTGTATTGAAGTCTCTGCCATTATTATCAACCAGGCAGTGTTTTGCTCTGTTGTACATAGGGTTTCTATGAGTCAGAGCTGGCTCAATGGCACTTAACAACAACAGCAATGACTATTAATGTGGAACTGTCTATTTGCTTTTCAGTGCTGTTAGAGCATTTTTTGTTTGTTTTAAAGCCCTTTGGAGTCCTTAATTGTATATATATTTATTATGATTTATTATGATTATATCCTTATGTCTTTCTTTATTGTTTATGGTGGATTTTGCCTTAAAATCTTATTTATCAGAGATTAATATTGCCACTCTGACTCTTTTTTGATTAAGGTTTGCTTGACTTTTTTTTTTTTTTCTCCATTCTTTGAGTTTTAGTTTTTTTGTCTTCATGTCTAAGGTGTGCCTCTTGTAAATAACATATTGATGGGAAGTGTTTTTCAATCCTTTCTGCCACTCTCAGTCTTTTCACTGGTGCGTTTAAGCCATTTAAATTCAGTGTGATTATCAATAAGTATGAGTTTACTACTGTCATTTTGTTGTGCTTGTGTGTGTGTGTGTGTGTGTGTGTGGTGTTGACAATTTCTTTTTCTGCTTAATTTTCTTTGCTGAATTATTCTTGTTTCTGGATTTTCTTTTAAGTTTTTCCTTTGTTGTTGATTTTGTGCTTACTGAGTCTTTATGTATTTCATATTTTTATATATTGATGAGTAGGTTTATTAACTTTCTTTGTTTTTGTTGTTGTTAGTGTGTTGAGTCAGTTCTGACTCATAGCAAACCTATGTACAACATGAAGAACTATCACCTGGTCTTGTGCCATCCTCAAAATTTTTGTCATGTTTGAGACCATTTTTGCAGCCACTATGTCAATCCATTTCATTGAGGGGCTTTCTCTCTTTGACAACCCTCTACCAAACATGATGTCCTTCTCCAGAGACTGGTCCCTCCTGATAACATGTGCAAAGTACATTATATTACATAATCATTTCCAAGGAGCATTTTTGTTGTACTTCTTTCCAGACATATTTGTTCATTCTCCAGACAGTTCATGGTATATTCAATATTCTTCATCAATACCATAATTCTAATGCATCAATTCTTCTTTAGTCTTCCATATTTATTGCCACCTTTCACATATGTATCAGACAATTCAAAATACCATGGCTTGGGTCAGGTGCACCTTAGCCCTCATAAATAATATCTTTGCTTTTTAACATTTTAAGGGGGTCTTTTGCAGCAGATTTGCCTAGTGCAACATGTCATTTTATTCCTCAGCTACTGCTTCATTGGGCTTTGATTCTGACTCCAAGTAAAATGAAATTATTGAAAACTAAATTTTCTCTGTTTATCGTGATGTTACTTACTGGTCCAGTTGTGAGGATTTTTGTTTTCTTTCTCTGTGGTTACCTTGAATTTATCTTTTTCTTCCTAAATTTAAAGAAGTCTTTTATTTTTTGATATCACCTTGATTCCTCTCCATATTAACATTCTGTAACTACACCATTTATTCCCTACCACACCCCTTCTTTGATGTTGTTGTCATTTATAGATTGACATCTCTGGTTCCCAGACTTTTAGCTTTGTTCTATTTTTGAGAACTCTTTAATTGGATTTGTATCTGGCTGATGCCATCTTGTGCCTTAGTCTGAAGTGATTGTCTGATATTGTTGGTTTTCTGTGTGAAGGACTGTTTTAATAATTTTTATAAAGCTGGTCTAGTTTTTACACATTCTCTTATTTCTTTTCTTTTCTTCTTCTTCTTTTTTTTTACTTTCTCTCATTTTCTTTTATATGGAAATGTCCTGATTTCACCAATGTATTTGAGAGACAATTTTGCTGGATGTGTAATTCTGGGTTGGTAATTTTTTTTCCTTTCAGAGTTTCATGTATGTCATCCCATTGCCTTCTTGTCTACATGGTTTCTGCTGAGTAATCAAGATTAGTTTTATTGTTTCCCCTTTTAGGCTATTAGGCTAGCTATCTCAGTATTCTTCTTCTTCTTCTTTTTTTTTTTGCTTTTGACAAGTCTGTGATATATCTTGGTGACTTTATTCTGTATGGGGTTCCTTGAGCTTTTTATATGGATATCTTCTTGTTTCTCATGATATTATGGAAATTTTCTGCCAGCAAATCTTTGCAATTATCTTTGTATTATTTATTCTTTTTTCTTTCTTTCTTTTCTTTTCTTTCTTTCTTTTTTTTTGCTTCCCCTTGTTAAGGAATTCCATTCATGAATAATTGTTTCATGCTGTTAATGTCTCACAAATTCTCAGGTTTTCTTCATTTTTTTTTCCTCAAACAAATAGGTGTCTAAGGATTTGTCCTCTATTTTATTTACTCTATCTTCTATTGAGTCAATTTTTCTGCTATGTCCTTCTAATGAGTTGTCTATTTCTGAAATTTTATTGTTACTTGTTTGTATTTCTAGGTGCTGTTTTTTTGTATGTCTTCTAATTTCTATTTATTTTATCATTTTGTTCCTGTATTGTTTTCCTAAATTCTGCTATTGCTTTGTCTGTGTCTTTCTTGATTTTGTCTGTGTCTTCTTTGATCTCCTTCTAGATTTCTTGGAAATCCCTGTATATTAGTTTTTAGAATCCTTATCAAGAAATCTAATGCCCTACCTTCCTCTGGAACATTTTCTGGTTCTTTAGTTTGTTCATTTGCTGAAGACTTCTTGTCCTTCTTCTTTGTGATTTGATATTGTCTGTTGTCTCTGAAACATTAAAGTGTTATTATATTTATTTACTTATTTATTGTATGCTTGTTTGGTGCATTATGATTTTTTGTTTTGTTTTCTTTTGATATATCTTAGCAGACAAAGTATGTGTGCTACTCTGTTCACTAATTTTGCTGCATTAGAGGTCTTGTCACGTGTATCTAGCTTAGTGGTACTACAGCTGAGTGTGTGAGTATTGGCCCCTGTTTGAAGTTCTTGTGGGGTGGCTGAGAATGTAACTGACATTACTGATGGAAGGATGTATCTGTCCACCTGTCACCTGGGTGTGGGTGCAGGGAGCATTCTCTCTGGTCACTGGATTGGGTTTTGTGTATATGCGCTGCCAGTTGTAAGGTGGTCAGAGTGAGATTGTATGAGTCATTGTGTACTGGAAGGGTGGTATGGAAACTCTCACATATAATGCAGGGCAGGCAAGGCTCCACAGGGGTGGTTGGAGCAGCAACAACTCTCCATTTGAAGGAGTGGAGTAGGGGGCAAGGCAGGAGGGGGATACTACCAGTCCATAAGTGCCCCCTAGGAGGGTGTGCCCCTATCTGCTAGAGCATCATATGGGGAAGGGTTGCCACTGGTCCATGGGCTCCTGACACAGGGGTCTAGAAGGAGTAGGAGGTGCCACTGCTCTGTGGGCCCTGATATAGGCAGCTGAGCATAGGAGTTGGCACCTCCCACTACAGGCTCCTAGTGTCAGTGGCTTGGCAGACAGTGGGCAGTGGCATTCCATGGGCCCCCAGTGTGGACATGAGAACAGGTGCCACCACTTGTAGGCTCCCAGTGCCAGAGGCCAGGTGGAGAGGCTAGCACCACTAATCTGCAGGTCCTTGGTGCAAGTGCCTGAGTGAAAGGGCAGGCAGGCACCACCAGTCGGTCCATGGGCCCCCAGTTCATATGGCAGGGTAGGGGTGGGTGTTGTCAGACTGCAATCATATATGGGGGGGATAGATCATGGAGGTTGGGGCATATCAGATCCATGCATAGGTCTCTGTCATGTGGTACTTGAGGGGGCTGCTGCGGGTGAGGTGGGTGCACTTAATTTTGCAGGGCAGGGAGCACTATTGCTTGGCTCTGGACATAGGTTCAGAGTTGCTTTATACATAGGAGATGGGGGGTTCAGCTGGGAACACTGCTTGGTTTGTCTCAATGTGGCTGCACTGTGCAGCTTTGGCTGACAGGGCACTGAAGATCCATAATCCTTTGTGTCTGCTCTTTTTATATAGGCTTTCCTTCCATTTGGCACTTGGCCCAATTCTTCACCCTTGCCTTTGATGCTCAGGGTTCCAAAGTTCTCATCCTATCTGATTCACTTGTTTCTTTGTTGGAAGAGGAAAATTCTGAGTCATCTGACTATTGGATCACCTCCTATTGATTCACTTCTTGTATTGGCTCTCTAGGGCTGTTATAACAGAAATACCACAAGTAGATCACTTTAACAAACAAGAATTTATTCTCTTATAGCTTAGGAGGGTAAAAGTCCAAATTCAGAGTGCTGACTCTAGGGGCTGGGTAAAGGCCCCTTGACCTTGGGATTGACCTCTGCCCATTGTTCCAGGCCCACTGGAACTGGAAACGTCTCCTAACTCAGGCAGCTACAGGCTGCTAAAGCTGACAAACCCAAGATTGGCAGGTAAAATGGTACAATCCAAGATTGGTAGGCAGCACAAAAGACCACTGGTTAAAGTCCAGGAACTGGAAATGAAGACTCAGCCAAATGCAGCCTCCAGATGTGCCAAAAAACTAGAGACCTTTCCCAAAGTTTCTCCATATATACAGGAAGTAGGTCACACACTGAAGGCAGATAATTAGCTGCTCACAGTAGACTTAATAATGGAGTTTATTATACAACATTCAATCTCATCACGGGGAATAACTGCATCAGCTGCCAAGCTTCTCAAAGTCACAGCCCAGCCAAGATGACACACAACCTTAACTACTATGCTTCTGGAGTCCATTTCTTCCCATAATTTCTCTGTGTTTAGCCCTATCCCAGAACCATACAGGGAAGAGAATTATAGAAACCATAATTCAAGAGTAGCTAAGCTCACCAGTACAGAGACAGCAGAGTTTCTCCATCTGTGGTTAGAGTATATAGTTTAAAAAGGTGTGGTGAAAAATTATAAATTAATTTAATTATAAGTAAATTTTCTAGGTGTCCTTTAAATAGTACAATTGAGTTAGTAATCTCTGATTCAACTAGCAGGGTAAATTTATTCCATTTGTTAGTAAATTGGACATATGGTCAATTCTGTTTTACTCTTCTCTTTGGATCTAGTTATTTCACTTCTCTTTGACATAGTTACTGTGTGTCTAGAATTTAATACTATTGTTGAATTCTGCAGTAGCTCTGTGCCAGCTTTCAAGCATGATGGGAGGATAATTGGTTTATGGCACATGAAGCCCTTTTAAGCTTCTTGGGTGGGGTGAGGGCACCACACCACCAATATTCACAAAGTCATTCATTTAATTGCTTTACGTATCCAGGTTTACTGCTGATAATCCTCATAGGAGAACAGTGCACAGTTCTTCCAAGGGCAGGGTAGTTTTAGAAAGGTTTTCAAAGCTTTTTAAGCCTGTTTGAGTTCTGAAGCCCTGTAAGAGCAATACATTTTTCACTGTGTTAAATAATACATTCAAGTGTAAGTGGCTTTCAAAGTGAGGAGCTAAAGAAAAGGCCATCAGATGAAGCAGCTCTTGCTGTGTCTCCAAGGTGACTGTCACATAGCAATAGGCCTGCCCCCTGACAAGGCTGGAAATAGTGGCTTTGATGGAGAGGGAATGTGTAATCAATAAAGCCCCCTTCAAAGCTGTCTCTGATAGAGTGTTGTTGTTAGTTGCTGTGGAGTCAATTCTGACTCACGGTAATCCCATATGTGCCGAGTAGAACTGACTTAATTCCTCAAAATATTGACCTCAGGTTTTGGGAGAAACAATTTCTTTCTGTGATAGAAAAGGAAATAGCCTATTGCTTACATCTATCTTCAAGTTTAAAATCAAGGATGATATATCACTCTTCTGAAAATTAATCTCAGATTTACCACATTTGCAAGTGCATACACGGAGGAGAATCTGGAAAATGCATCTTGGACCAATCTCTAAGCAACAGCATGATAAGATCCTTACATCCTACATCAGCTCCTTACATGTCTCAGTATCCTTTTCCATGAAAAACAAATTCACCATTTCTTATTATCTTGAGTGTCTAATTAAAAAAAAAATTATCTGTCAGACTTGTGAATATTGAACCTGAGTTTAAGCACCACATGAAAATGATTCTAATTGCTACTTTTATTTCTAGTTTCTAAACTAGTAGTTTTTAAATCATCCAGTAACAGGTCTATAATATGTCAGCTGAGCATTTAACTACAGAAATAGATAAATAAATAAATACTATATTAACAATCATTTGTGGTCACTATGAGCACAATTGAGACTTCTAGTAATAGTCCAGAGAGAAGTGAGAAGTGTGACAGTAGGGAAAGAAACGAAGGAATGCATCTGAGATTTCCTGACTGTGGGGTGGGGAAGAGAAAAAGCCAATTTGGAATGTTCCAGCTTGGATCACTTATTAGATGGCAATGCAGTTATCTGAGAAAGAAAATTCAGGAAGAGGAACCAGTGGGAAATAAGAAGATCAGTTTTGTAACAATATCTGGAAAAAAATGTCCCATCTCATGGGGCACATATCTGGATTTCCCATCACATCTGACTGGCTTTCTCATCAGTATCTGTCCTTCTGAGCACCTACAAAAACACCCCAATTTCTCACTATCTGCATTTAGTGAGGGAATCACAGCTGCTTCCCACTTCCCACAGTTGGAAAACCCTGTGATGCTGGCAGCATTTCAGAGTGGTTAGTTGGCACTGGCTCAATTTGTGGGTTGATTTCATTGTTGATAATAATGGCGGTGTTGACTGTTTTCAAGGCTGTTGATTTGTCCTCTATTTGGCATATGAAGCAAAATTGCTGATATCAGGGCACCTGGGTGAGCATCTTAAATCATGTACTTTTAAAATGTTAACTAATAAACTCCAGATTGAAGTTTTATCAGAGCTCTTGGGATTATGGGTAATAGAAACTAAAAATGTGAGGTTGATGTGCTAGAAGTAATGATAAATTTTGCTTTTTATGCACTTTTAGAAAATGCATAAATGTTCCAGGTCAGGCGGCACATTAGCTGTCATAACGTGTTGGCATCTTGTCACTCTTACACTTTATCCTCTGCATAAGACTGTGTTCAGAGTCTGAATTGTATTAAGCTGCTGCTTATTAGAATAAAATATACTCAGTTCCATAAATACTGAATAAATTCACTGGGATATTTTAATACAGGTCTTTAGTCCAAACTCTTTTTTTTTTTTTAATTGTGATTTGGGTGAAAATTTACAGAGCAAATACACTTTCCATACAGCAGTTCACATACACTTTGTTTCATGACATTGACCACAATTTACCACAATGCAACAGGTCCCCTCCCACTTCCTCCCCATAGTTACCTCTTCCCTGTGTCCATCCCTCCATGCATTTCTGCCCCCTGAGCTGTCTCCCTTTGCATAAGCATCCCTTCTTTCTCTCATGCTTGTTCTCTCCAAGGGGTGTATCTACCTCAGGTAAATGTTCAACTCATATGCCTGTCTATTGTTTGGCTGGAAGCCACAGGCATGGGCTCAATTCCAGACCTGAAGGGCAGCTAGGGGCCATAGTCTCAGTGGTTCAACCAGGCTCTATCGGACAAACAAACCTGGTCCTCCCTTTCTTTCTTTTTTCCAAATGATTTTGAGTTTTGTTCTACATTGTTCTCCCTGTCTATCCAGGATCTCCTACATAGATCCTCTTCCAAGTGGTTGCCAATAGTAGCCGGGCACCATCTAGTTTTCTGGTCTCATAGTCATATAAGCTGCAGATCAGATGGTGTACCAGTTGCTAGGACTAATTGTTTCCATGAATTTTTGTTTTTTTTTTCATTCTTCTTGGCTCTGGATGAGCAGAGACCCATCGTTGCATCTAGATGGCAGCTTGCAAGCTTTTAAGATCCCAGTTGCTACTCACCACAGTAGGAAGTGGAACAGTGTTTTTTTGTAGTATGTTATGCCAATTGAGCTTGATGTCCTCTGCGACTATGGTCCCAAGCCCACAGGTCCAACTACTCAGTCCCTCTGGGTAGCTGGCTGTGACCAACCTGTGATTACAACCTTGCCCCTTGTCAGCTCCACTATAAACTGGGAATTCAGATCATACACATAAAGTTATAGGACCATTGTCTGCCAACCCTATACATGTTCTTGGGTATACTCTCCACTTCATAGACATACTTAATAGTTCAGCCTGTCCACCCATCTATCCATCCATATAGCCATGTTTGCCTTCACTGACAATGCCGTACTATATGTGCAAAAGGGTTCATCTTTGTTGTCTGTACTTCCCACGTACCTCTTATGTCTTTCTCTACCTCAATGCCACTATATTGATCACTCACATTTGGTATTGCCCTTCTCTTCACCCAAATCAAAACTTATTTCTAGCTATCTAACAGTGTTCCCTACTCTCCCCTTTCACCCCTGGTAACCAACAAAGAAAATGTCCTTCCATAGATAAACCTTTCCTGGACTTTTACAATAATGGTTTAGTCCAAACTCTTGCGTTTTTTTTTTTGCCCAATCTTAAACTAAGATGCAATAAATTACAATTTAGATGTTCCTTACATTATTTTGTAATGGAGTTTTATGAATATTGACTTATTGTATGGGTGGATTATAATGTAATTTAAAAATTTATTTTCCTACCTACCCAGTATAACTTTGAAGAGAGTAGCCCATCTTTGTACATATTCAAGCTCAAACCAGTTGCTGTTGAGTTGATTCTAACCCATAGCAACACTGTAGGACAGATTAGAACTGCCCCATAGGGTCCCTAAGACTGTAATCTTTACAGAAGCAGACTGCCACATCTTTCTGCCATGGAGTAGCTGGTGAGTTAGAACCACTGAACTTTTGGTTAGTAGTCAGGTGCTTAACCACTGCACCACTAGGGCTCCTTTTTGCAAATATGTTGTTGTTGTTGTTGTTATGTGCTGTCGAGTCGGCCCTGACTCATATACCTCTGTATTATTCGGGATATTTGCCTGCATCTAGTATGCACTCAAAAGATATGTGTGTTGGGCTGTGTGAAGAAAAATATAGTGAAAAAGAAAATCAGTTTCTGTAAAATACTAACCTGGAAAAGAAACATAACTACATATTTTAAAATATCTGAACATATCATTTTTATTGTTGTTGTTGATAGGTGTTGTTGAGTCAGTTCCAACTCACAGTACAGGAGAATGAAACACTGCCAGGTCTCACACCATCTTCACAATCATTGCTATGTTTGAGCCACTTTTTGCAGCCACTGTGTCAATCCATCTCATTGAGGGTATTCCTTTTTTATTTTTCGTTTTGTTTGCCAGATCTCTGCTTTAACAAGCATGATGTCTTACTCCACGGACTGGTTTCCTGACATGTTCAAAGTATGTGAGAAGGAGTCTCTCTATCCTCTCTTCTAAGGAGCATTCCAGTTATACTTCTTCCAGGACAGATTTGTTCATTCTTCTGACAGTCCATGGTACATTCACCATTCTTCACCAACATTACAATTCATATGCATCAATTCTTCTTTGGCCTTCCATATTCATTGACCAGATTTCACATGCATACGAGGTGATTGAAAATACCAACGTCTGGATCAGGTACACTTTAGTCCTCAAAGTGACATCTTTGCTTTTTAACACTTTAAAGAAACTTAAATAAACTCCCCAGTTTTTGTTTTGCCAAAATTATTTAATTGTGAATAAGTGTGAGGAAAGGATAAAATCCTGACACACTCCCTTCTTGATTTTAAACCACTTTCCTAATATATGGATATACAACCCTTTAGCACTACAGGCTTTTCAGAATCCTGAGTATCTTTCCAACTTAATATTTTTATCACTAACCCATTTCTCTTGTGAACTACTATTTTTATTATTCAATGAAGATACTTCTTTTCCTTTCCCCATTGTTTTCCTTCCCTAAAATCCTTTCCTCAACTTCCCAAACAGTACCCTCCTTCAATATCCTGCTTCCAGTCTTATCTCCTTCTGACACTCCTCTTGAACATTCTCTAAACTAAGCATGCCAGAAGGCTGGCAGTTCAAACCCACAAGCCTCTCCTCAGAAGGAAGATTAGGCAATCTACTTCTGTAGAGATACCACCTCGGAACCCAAGGAGGGGTCGCCATGAGCTGAATCAACTCGATGGCAGTGAGTTTGGTTTCTTTCATACCATGCAAATTTAGCCCCTAATTAAATGCCATTTTCATATATAGCACTCAGAGACAGAAACAAACTTTTACTATATTATTTATTCCTCTGAGAATGACTGCTCTGCAAGCATCTCACTGTAGCTCTGTGTGCTTCTACGCAGCTTGGTCTGAAGGTCTGAGTTCTTTGGCCAGCTGCTTCATTTTTTCACCATTTAAAAAAAAAAAAATTCTAAGACTTTTTTTTTTTTCTCTTTGGATGATAAGGGATTCTTCTTATCCATGATTAATAACTTCCTGATTATTTTCTTTGCTAAGAACCATTTGGCCATTTATATGAAGTTAGAAATACAGATGCCACCTGTATTGCACAGTTTCAGCTCAGGGTATTCCTGTCAGCATACTGATATTTAGATTTCCTCTTAAACCGTATTATTAAGTCACCGGTTACTTTCCTAGAAGTGAACATGGTTAACATTTCAGTTCAAAGAAGATTTCTGAGTACGTACTAGATACTTAAATTGTGCTCATGAGGAACTTGTGCATGCACAAAGAGGCAGTCATTTATACAGAACAAGGGGATACTGCATGGTTTAAAATCAGGAAAGGTATTCATCAGGGTTATATACTTTTACCATATTAATTCAGTCTGTATGCTGAGCACATAATCCGAGAAGTTGGACTGTATGAGGAATTACAAGGCATCAGGATTGGAGGAAGAATCATTAACAACCTATAGTATGCAGATTACACAAACTGCCTGCTGAAATCAAAGAGGGCTTGAGGCATTTACTGATGAAGACTGAAAACTATAGCCTTTGATATGGATTGTTGTTGTTGTTGTGTGCCGTCGAGTCGGACCCAACTCATAGCAACCCCTCCTTGGGTTTCTGAGGCAGTATCACTATGGAAGTAGATTACCCCATCTTCCTTCTGAGGAGTGGTTGGCGGGTTTGAACCGCCAGCCTTCTGGTTAGCAGTCAAGTGCCTTATCCACTATGCTACCAGAGCTCCTCGATATGGATTATAACTGAATATAAAGAAAACAAAAATCCTCACAACTGGACCAAACAACATCATGATAAATGGTGAAAGATTGATGTCATCAAGGATGTCTTTTTACTTGTATCTACAATCAGCATCCATGGAAGCAGCAGTCAAGAAATCAAACAACATATTGCATTGGGCAAAAACTCACTGCCATGGAGTTGATTCCGACTCACAGAAACTGCCGCTGGGTTTACGAGGTGGTAAATCTTTACGAGAGTGTATTGCCCCATCTTCCTTCCATGGAGCAGCTGTGGGTTTGAACCACCAACCAGTCAAATGGTGAGCAGTCAAATGGCTCAGGCACTGCACCACCAGAGCTCCTTGCATGGGCAAGTCTGCTGCAAAAAACCCAATGCCACTGAGTTGATTCTGAATCATGGAGACATTATAGGACAAGGTAGAACTGCTCCATAGGGTTTCCAAGGCTGTAAATCTTTACAGAAGCAGACTGCCTCATCTTTCTGCTGTGGAGCAACCAGTCTGCTTAACTGTGAACCTTCTGGTTAGCCATCAGATACTTTAACCATTGTGCCAACAGAGTTCCTTTCTGCTACAAAAGAACTTTTGAAAGCGTTAAAAAAAAACAAGGATGATATTTTGAAGACTAAGGTGTGCCTGACCCAAGCAATAATATTTTCAATTGTCTCATATGCATGTGAAAGCTGGACAATGAATAAGGAAGACCAAAGAAGAATTGATGTCTTTGAATTACGATGTTGGTGAAGAATATTGAATATATTATGGAGTGCCAGAAGAATGAACAAATCTGTCTTGGAAAAGGTGTAGCAGGAATGCTCCTTAGAAGTGAGGTAAGGATGGCAAGACTTTGTCTCTTATACTTTGATCATGTAATCAGGAGTGACCACTCCCTGGAGAAGGACGTCACACTTTGAAAAGTAGATCAGCGAAAAAGAGGAAGAACCTCACCAGATGGACTGACACACTGGATGCCAAGATCATCTCAAACACAGCAATGATCGTGAGGATGATGGAGGACCAGGAAGTGTTTCATTCTGTTGCAGGTAGAGTCACCATGAGTTGGAACCTACTTGACAGCACCTAACCATAGCAACTATGTGCCAGATATTATTTGGGAGGCTGAGTGGTTTGAGTTATTAAAAAAACACTGTCTCTGCCCTTGAAGGGCTTATAGACACTGAAGCGAATTTAAATTTTTTATGGTATTGACCAAGTCCCTGTTCTTCAGTCTCACACAATCCTTCCATTTGGGATTGCCATTGTCCCCCAATTCCTCTAACCTCTATAATCCTTCCTTCTTTCCTGCTGTAGGTTTCTCTCTTTCTGTCAATTCCTCAAGTGTTAATATGTTCCAACATTTTATATTTAGTCAATTTTTTTTGTTGTACATATTCTCTCAGGGTGATCTCATGTCCTCTATCCTGGCCATTCATAGTGATACCTCTAACTAAAAAATTCTCTCTTGCATTCCAAAACCATATGTTGTTGTTGTTGTTGTTGTTATGTGCCATCAAGTCGGACCTGACTCATAGAGATCCCTCCTTGGGTTTCCGAGGCAGTATCATTACGGAAGTAGATTGCCCAACCTTCCTTCCAAACCAAAGCCATATATATATATATATGCTTATATATACACACAGGACATCCTTTCTTTCTCCAGAAAATCTTTTACTCCTCTTCCATTGGCACCTTAGACTTAGCCCAGTGGCTTCCCAGCAATCCTTGGCATTTATTGGCTTGTGGATGCATCACTAAACTCTCTGCCTTCATTTTTACATTGTTGTTTTCCTTTGGTGTCTGTCTCTGTGTCTCTTCAACTGTTCTTATAGTGACATTAAATCAGATTAGATTAGGATTTACTCCATCAAGACCACATGCTGACTTAATTAATTACATCTGCAAAGATATTATCTCCAAATAAGATCACATTTGTGGTTCCAGTGGTTAGGATTTGAACTTATTTTGTTGAGAGACACAAATCAACCCATAACACCTTCTGAGAAGTTTCCTGATTTTACTCCAACCTTTTTTATAAAATCCTTTCAGCTTTATTTGACTGGAATCAGTTTCTGTTCCATTTAGCTAAGAGCTTTGACTAACGCAATTGATGAAGTTTACTAATGCAAAGATTTTTAAGTTGGGGACTGTGTGCCAGTATGCTTCTAACTAAAAATGGATGTATTTAATTCACGAAACGCATTGAGCATATCTATCTCAAGTAATGAAAACAAGCAAAGTGTTCTTCTAACACACCACCAGGGAGCAGACTCTGTGGGTAAGTGGCATAAGTAGTTTATGGACAATAACCATGGCTTTGCCTTCAGGTAGTTCTTTATCTGTTTTGCATGCCCTTCCCCAGGTGCCATCTGAATGGGAAATAGGAAGCTAATGAAGGTGTTCTCAGTGGTACTGTATGCAGTCTTGAGAATAAAAATGGAACAATTTTCTGCAATCATAACCAGATGGTGCAAAGCCCTATAAGCCTTAATGACTATGGTTTCAATACAGCTTTTTAAGAGGAGGAAAAAAAAATCAATAATATTAAAATAAATGATCTATGGGAAGCATTTACTGACCATTTGTCATGAGTAAATCATTGTACAGGGGCTTAATTGTGCTCTTTGGATATAGTTTGGAATTTGGAAAGCTGAAGAACTGTGTTTGTACATTGTATGCTTAGCTTTCGTAGCAAGTTTTATGAATTATCATTGGGATGTCTATAGAGACTGTACTGCTGAAAATTATGCATGTTCTTGGAGCCATAAGCAACTTGAAATGATACGAAAGAAAAACTACATCCCGTTCAGCTGAAAATATGTAGTACTAAATGGAACAGATGTAGGGTATAAAGATTTGAATGTGTTAAAACTATGAATTCTTCCCTGCCTCTTAAATTGGGCCTCTGATGGTAACAAGAATAGTGAGCAATCTGTGCATTGAAGCCATTCATTCAATATTTTTCCTCCTACTCAGACACCAGATTCATGGAAGGACTGACTGTAAATGAATGAGGTAATGCTGGTATCTGAGCCATGGTTTGAAATTCCTTCCCTCTGGCAGTCTTTCTCAAAGAATAGCCCTTAGATCACAGGTCAGAATCTTGTGGGCTACTTATTGAAAGTGTAATTGCTTGGCCCCACCCTGACCATGCCTGAATTTAAGCTTCTGGGGATGTAGCCTGTGATCCGTCTGTGATGCTCTCTGGGGAATCAATACATTCCGTAAGTATCAATAATATTTCTCCCCTCGTAAGCATCCTTCTTAAGACCAGAGTTAATTCTAATCAATATGTAAAGAAGTATAGATTTATATGCATAGGCATGTCACTCTTCTCCAACATTCTCCTTCACTACTCTCAATTTATGTGGCATATATCTCCTCACCCAGCCCTTTCTACACAATCCATTATTTGGTACCCCGCTCTCTCAGCTGTGGCTCTCTCAACTGCTATCTCCTAATGCCTTCTGCTCTCTGTTACAGCAGAAGTCCAGAATTTGGCCATCACATTTCTCAATCCATATTCTTCCATTTAAATAACTGTCCTCCATTTTATCCTCATTGCCAATCATCTAAGACAACAACAAAGTATTGATTAGGTACTCTGTGACTAATATGAGAGGGCTGGAGAAAATTCTCAGAATAATCCTTCCTTCTTGCGTGATATTCAGGCATTTAACAGAATCTCCCTGTGCAAAATTCCTGGTTGGCTCTCTCTTCCAGGAGAGTGAATCAAAAAAGATTTTGCAGCTACAAACTTTTAATAAAGATTTTTTTTTTTTTTTTTTTTAGTATGATGGGAATTTCAGCCCAGTTTCTTGGGAATGATATTATGATGGTAGGTTTATGAGAGAAATAAAGCCCCCAGTTCAGGAATGGAGAGCAAGGACAACTAATCTGCATGTAGATGATGAAATAGAACTGAATTTGGAATATGCTGAATGCCTCCTCAAAAACCATTAGTTATATTATAGTAAAACATTAGAGAAATATCTTCTGATGGGAGGGGTATAGTATGTCTCATGTGTGAGGTGTAGCAGACAATTTTTAAGTAAATCTTAAGGGAATTTAGGTAGGGTTTCAACAGACAAGCCAGAAGAGATTCTTTATGAAGGAAAGAGTATAAGCAAAGAGACATGGTAAGGTCCTGAAATTGTATATTTAGAAACCTAAACTTGAGATGAGAAGGAGGAATTGACATTGGAATTATTGAAGTAGAAGAATTTAAAGAGAATTGACCCCTAAACATGTATGGAAGAGAGGAGGCTACTGAAATTTGAAGACTGATGACACTAAAAATTATAATAGTGTGAGTGTGTAATAAGAATTATCATTCAATAAATATTAAGGTTGCTTCTTTGAAGTTCTATCCATGTAGAGTTTGGCTCCCTTATCTTATCTTATAGTTCTCATGCATTAGAGAAAATGCAACTACTATTTTCCATCATTCAGTTATTTGCTGAAAGCATCCATGTAATGATTGTCTTGTTACCAGAATTGTTCAAGTAAAGTTTTCAGGAAATTGGTGTTTGAAAAATGAAGTTGGTTTTTCCTTTGAAATGTGAAGCATGAGTTTCATAGATCCTTAATTTAATTTTTTTTCACAGCAGATAAGGAACATCATGATTTTAAAAATTAGTACTGCTGTTGCTTTAGTAAAGGAAAATACATTACCAATAAGCAAGAAACTATAGGAGGAAAAAGTAGCTATTTCACAAATAAAGACACATAGAAGCAATATTACATTTGGGAATTTCAATCTTAATCCATGGGACATTTCATGTTAAAGTGGGTTTTTTTTTTTTTTCCGTCAGTTCATTTGGCATTTCATATATTTTCAAGATGTAGAAAGAGGGGGAGGCCCTCAGTGAGATGGATTGACACAGTGGCTGCAACGATGGGTTCACGTGTGGCAAGGATTGTGAGGCTGACACAGGACCAGGCAGTGTTTCATTCTGTTGTACATAAGGTCACTACGACTTGGAGCCAATTTGACGGTCTCTAACAACAACAACAACAATATTCTTTACTTATATTCAACTTGATATTTTTGTTGTTTGTTTTGTTTTTTGATTCCTGAGAAATTTTCTCATAGCTATTTGGATTCAGTAACATTTCTTGCAAGATTAGATTATCCTAAATATTTTAGACTGAACCAATCACAGGAGGATCTCCTGGTGAATTCTTCATATCACTCATTCCTCCTGGAACCAGGAGTCAGGTGAGAGGAGTAGCCAGTAGTAGAGCTCACTGAGTGATATCATTGAACACTTTCTAATTGAAAGATGATTGACAAGAGTGCAAATCTGTTTCTGACAGGATAAGCAAGTCCCCTTGAGACCTTGAGGCTCCAAGACTCCTCCTGGACCTGCCTCATTCATTTTCCTGTTTATATCTTTGTTTATAGCCTTCTGTTATTAAATTTGTTTTTCCAGATATGATGTTTCCCTGAGTTTTTCTAACTCAAAAGAGAGTGCTATGGGAGGAATGACTGGTGTCATTCATTAAAGTAAATGAAAAGTAATGATGGAAAAGTAATGAAATGAAAAGAAATGATGGAGAAGTTGGAGAATGAGAATATATTTGACCTCTGCCTCATAGGAACCAGCTTTATGCTGATTCATATCATCAGCATTATCTTTACATTCATCAATTGATTCTTCTTTCATGGGGTCCTCCTTTTTAATTTAAATGTCCTGACTTGACCTTAGAATGGTCAATTACTTGGCTAGGGCTAACACAGCAGTTTCAAGGAAATTTTCAGTCTCTGCATTTTTACAAAGTCCAAACTTTAACTCATCATCTGTTTAATTTTTACTTTATTCACAGTAATTTGTTTTTAATTTACTCACAGTTCTGAGTAGTGTTATAACTTATGGAAGATATGAAACAACTTTTTCACAATATATTATCTGCAAAGATTTCCACCAAGGTCTTTTCCCAGGAAATAAGCATATGTAGATTTCTAGCCCCTCAATGCCTATACCCCTCCATTGTGCTGCAAGCGTTCTGGAGACCACATAACCTCCCAGGCTGTACTGTAAACAACTCCTCTGGCAGGATCATCCTGGGGCTCCCCCTTGATTCTTTATTGCTCATATCATGACTGTGCTTTAGGTCTTCCTGTCATCTCTTGATAATTCCCACCAAGATGGTAGGATAGGTGTTTTCCTCATAAATAAGGTGTTGCTTAGTCTAAAGAAGTGAATAATAAAATTTTAGGCAGTGTAGCACAATGAGAGAATGGCATTTATGATTAAGGGGAAGAGCCTTGCCACATGTAGGTGACTTTCCACTTTTTCTTTCTTTTTAAATTTGTTGTGCTGTCATTGTTGAGAATATTTACAGTCAAGCATATACCAATTCAACCATTTCTACATGTATAATTCAGTGATTATGTTCTTAGAGTCGTGCAACTGTTCTCACCCTCTTTCACTGAATTGCCCCAACCTCCATTAACATAAACTCACTGTCCCCTAAGATTTCTATCTAATCTTTTGAGTTGGTGTTTTCGCTTTGATCTGATATATAGTTCTTAACACAATGCTTGAGGCAGACATTTTTTGACTAGTTGCTTGAATGATTTATCTTAGAAAGGTCAGCACAAGGCCAGTCCCTATGAGGTGGAGGTTAAAGATGTCCCAAATGTCCAACTTTTCCAAACCACCATGCCACCCCATCATCTCTGACATCAACTCCTCCTCCTCCCCTCGTTAATCTCCCTCCTGTCTTAGGTTTTTATGGTTTTCTGTAACATCTCACAAAACTCGCAAACAC
The DNA here is from genome assembly GCF_000298275.1 of Orycteropus afer afer. Lineage (NCBI taxonomy): Eukaryota > Metazoa > Chordata > Mammalia > Tubulidentata > Orycteropodidae > Orycteropus > Orycteropus afer. The sequence goes on along the minus strand of NW_006921824.1, from coordinate 3,897,918 downwards.
CCAAGGAAACAGCTCATGTGGTGGTGGAGGCTGGCTGGCTGGCAAGTCCCAGGTCTGTGGGTAGGTCTGGAGGACTCTCCCAACTCATGTGGTTTCAGGGGTTGGTGAACCTAAATCAGTAGGTCACATAATGGTTGCTGTCTCAAGTCCAAGGTTGAAATGATGACAAACCAAATGCAGAACCAGAGCAAGAGAGTGAACTTTCCCAGAACATTCACATATATACCTTTAAAGAAGCTAAAAGGTAGTGACTTGAGTCACACCCTCTAGCAAGGTAGAACTTAAGATTCATCCCACCCTAAACAGGCTGTTGTTGTTGTTATGTGCCATCGAGTTGGCCCCAACTCATAGTGGCCCCTTTGGGTTGCCGAGGCAGTAGCACTATGGAAGTAGATTGCCCCATCTTCCTTCCGAGGAGTGGCTGATGGGATTGAACCACCAGCATTCTGGTTAGCAGTCAAGTGCCTTAGGCACTATGCTACTTACAATACATCACCAAATGGAGGATGATGGCTAGAAGGGCCATATTAAGCAATTCACTGCACTGCACTGCACTAGTAAAGCTAAACTATTGTTTGATGTTAAGACTTAGGGAATATTGTTGGTTTGAGGTTTAAAGATTACCTCAGGGTAATAATTTCAGGGTTTCATCTAACTTTCATCATTCCAGAAAGCCTGGAGTCCATGAGAATTTTAAATCCTCTTCTTCATTTTCTCCCTTTTGCTCAGAACACTTCCATGGAATCTTTGGTCAAAATGTCCAGTAATGATAACTGGGTACCATCCACTTATTCCGGTCTCATGGCAAAAGAGGCAGTTGTTCATGAAGGCAATTAGCCACACATTCCATATTCGCTTCCTATTCCTGACTCTTCTTCCTTTGTTGTTTTAGGCAAATAGAGACCAAATGCTGTGCTTAGATGGCTGCTTGCAAGCTTTTAAGATCACAGGAACTATGCAATGAACTAGGAGACAGAACAAAAACACTAAACATGTTATTAGGGCAATTAACTGGGATGTTCTATGAAACCATAACCTTCAACCTCTATCCTTTCTTTAAATATCATCATTAGAAAATCTGCAAAGTTTATATGACTTACCTTGATGGCTACATATCCTAACAGGTCTGCAAGGAAATTGATGGTAGTCATATGTTTCTTCCAAACTATCAAGTTCCTTTCTTTCTGGGCACAGAGCAGGATTAAACTTCTTCACTTCCTTGGAAATTAGGGTGTATTATGGGTCTCACTTTGGCCAATGAGCTATGAGTGGAAGTGACACACGTTATTTTCAAGCAGATACTTTAAGAGTCCATAGACCAGTAACTATGCTCACTTTCTCTCACCTTTGCAATTATGTAAACACAGAAATGGAGCCTCCCTTAGCATTGGTCCCAGAGAGGATGATACAGGGTAGAACTCTCTCCCAGATGACCAAGGATAAACAAGTAGCATGAGTAAGAAAGAAGCCTTTGTTACATCAAACCAATGCTATCCTGGCGTGGTATGTCATTACCACAGCTACCCTATCCTGACTGATGTAAGGATCAAGTTAAATAAAATGCAAAATTGCATTATAAATTTTAAAGCTGATATAAATATAGGCTTTCATTTCAATGGGAGATACTTCTTATTATTCATAACACAGGCTCTACACTTATTTGGTTCATTGTCAGCAACTTGAATTGATTGTAAACAATTTGAATTGCTAAGTTCAGCCTTGATGTTTATAATTTATTAATTGATAAGAGCTTGGCTAGTAAATTTATGATAAACAGCAAATTCTGGAAGCTGCCTAGGTAACTTCCTTTGAAAGTGGGGAATAAACCAAAAAAACCAAACTCACTGCTGTCAAGTCAGTTCCAACTCGTAGTGACCCCTGCTTGGGTTTCTGAGGCAGTATCTCTATGGAAGTAGATTGACCAGTCTTCCTTTTTTATTTTTTTTTTTTAATTGTGATTTGGGTGAAGTTTTACAGAGCAAATTCACTTTCCATATAGCAATTCACATACACTTTGTCTCATGATATTGATGACTGTTTACCACAATGCAACAGCTCCACTTCCACTTCCTCCCCATAGTTACCTCTTCCCAGTGTCCATCTCTCCATGCACTCCTGCCCCTTAAGTTGTCTCCCTGTGCATAAGCAGCCCTTCTTTCTCCCATGATTGTTCTCTCCAAGGAGTGTATCTAC